>NC_065446.1:133632116-134232116 GCF_917563875.1 Diabrotica virgifera virgifera
AGTAACATTTATTCGAAATATTTTTTAGATTTGTTGATACATGGCGCTAGTAAATCGTATTTTTCCAATTACAGCGCCATACATCAACAATTCTAAAAAATGTCTCAAATAAATATTTCTTATTTTTCATGAGGAATCCAAATTTGCGATAAAAAATGGCGATTTCTATTTAAGATTTTAAAGTTACCCCCACCCCACTTCCATGGGATAGAGTGGGGAGTCGTGTTTAGTGTTCTATAGGTTTTTGAAAAATATTAAACACGTGTTTTTTGGTTTTTCATTTGGAAGTGTATTTCTCGAGGTATGAGACGGTTTGGGTCTAATATTAGACCGTTTCAGTCGGAGATTAGTGTATCGTTTTATACATCGTACAGGATAAATTGTTTTTTTCCGATTAGAGCGCCATCTATCCACAATTCTAAACAATCTCTCAAATAAATGTTACTTATTTTTACGTAAGGAATACAAATCTGTAATAAAAAAATGGAGATTTCTGCTTATGATTTTAAAGTTACCCCTCACTCCACCCTCCAGGGGTGAAGTGGGGGGCAATGATTTTTGAAAAATATTGAAATTTTATTTTGGATGTTCATTTCGCGAAATATTCAACCGGTTCGCTACTTTTGGGACATCCTGTTATAATAATATAGTAGGTACATCATCATCATCATTCTCTTTGCCTTATCCCTATGCGGGGTCGGCTTCCCTAATTGCATTTCTCCACACAATTCTGTCTTGGGTCATATCAATGTTAATCCCCTTTACCAACATGTCCTGCCTTATCGCCTCCCGCCAGGTCTTCTTTGGTCTTCCTCTCCTACTCCTTCCAGGAATCTGCACTTCAGCTATTCTTCGTATTGGGTGATTAACGTCTCGACGTTGAACATGACCAAACCATCTTAACCTATGCTCTCTCATTTTGGCATCAATTGGTGCCACACCTAGACTTCCCCTAATATACTCATTTCTAATTTTATCCTTCTTTGTCACTCCACTCATCCATCTAAGCATTCTCATTTCCGCCACATGCATTCGTTGTTCCTCTTTCTTTTTCACTGCCCAAAATTCAGTTCCGTACATCATAGCCGGTCTTATGGCTGTTTTATAGAATTTTCCCTTCAGCTTCATTGGAATTTTTCTGTCACACAACACACCACTCGCTTCTTTCCACTTCATCCATCCAGCCCTAATTCTACTGCATGCATCTCCATCTATTTCTCCATTACTCTGTAATACCGATCCTAGGTACTTAAAACTATTGCTTTTCACAATCATTTCACCATCCAAAGATACCATTTTATTTGTAGTAGCTCCATCTTTAAATGATCATTCCAAATACTCTGTTTTTGTCCTACTAAGTGTTAAACCTTTTTCCTCCAGAGCTTGTCTCCACTTTTCCAGTTTTTGTTCTAAGTCTCTTTCACTATTTCCTACTAACACGACATCATCAGCATACATTAAGCACCATGGAATGTTACCCTGTAGTTTCGTTGTTATCTGGTCCAAAACTAATGAGAATAAATACGGACTAAGCACAGAACCTTGGTGCAGTCCTACTTTCACATGAAATTTATCAGTCTCTCCCACACCTGTCCTAACACTAGTCGTTACTCCCTCATACATATCCCTCACAATCTTTACATATTCACCAGGGACTCCTTTCTTATTGAGTGTCCACCACAGAATCTCTCGAGGAACTCTATCATATGCTTTCTCAAGATCAATGAATACCATATGAGCGTTTGTTTCTTTACTCCTGTATTTTTCCATCAACTGCCTTATAATGAAAATTGCATCTGTTGTTGATCTACCCTGCATAAAGCCAAATTGATTCTCGGATATTTCGGTCTCTTCACGTATCCGTCTGTCAATTACTCTTTCCCATATTTTCATGGTGTGGCTAAGCAGTTTTATAGCCCTATAGTTTGTACATTGTTGTATATTTCCCTTGTTTTTGTAATATAGTAGGTACATATTTATCGTCAATTCAGTTTCTTGCTGTCAAATTGTGATTGTAAACATCGTAAGTATTATAGTATACCTATAGGGTCAAGATTACGTTATTTTGCAAAAATATAGTATTAATAGTAGTTACATAGGTACATATACATGTATATTAATACATTGTATAATATTACTGACTTTTAAGTGTCATTTTGAAAGAATAATTATTGAGAAACTTATAATTTACTGAACTGAAGTAATAGCAGTGGCGTATCAAACTGAATTTAAAGTATTTTTATTTTAGTATATATGCCAAAGGAATAGAAGTAGCAGACGAACAAAATTAAGTATTGCGATGGCTAAGCAACCAACTGACGTGCCTACTACGCTAGACCACGTTACTAACCTAACTGATGATGCTCCACTTTTTGATTCAGAGTCAGAAATTGAGTCGGATTCAAACCCTTTAGCACCCCTATTAAGCTGCACCCCCAACCATCGCGAATAAAGTTCGGACTAGACAAAAAATTTAGTGCTATTTATGTGCTAATTAGTTGCTCTAATCCGAATTTTGTTGCTCAAACCGTTGACCAGGAAATCGCGTTGAAAGTGGGGGGGGGGGGGGTATAGCTTAATGGCAAGTTGCACCCCCCCGAGAAAAGTTCAAACTTCTTGATGTTTAAGCGTTAAGCAGGAAATCTAATTGAAAATGGGGCGGGGCCAGCTTCTCATTAGACGTACCTACAAAGAAACACTTTTGTATATTCACTAAAACGATAAGAAATAAAATCAGATCGCGGTATATTTCGATGATATGTGTTCCCTAGATTATTTTATTACCTAATATGTACGAGCAACTAATTTATTTAACATGGAACAGAGACATATATAGCGCGGAGCAAAGTCGGGTGAGATAAAATAATGCATTTTTGCAAGTTCTACGGTTAGCAACAAAATCTGATACCAATATATTTCGATAGCACGTGTTCCCTAGAATATTTTAATGCTAAATATGTGCGAGCAACTAATTTATTTTACACGAGACAGAGGAATATAAAGCGCGGTGCAATGTTGGGAGTGAAGAAGTAATAAATTTTTAAGTTCTACGGTTAGCAACATAATCGGCTACCGGCATATTTCGATAAATCACGATAAATTATTTTAGTACTAAATATGTACGAGCAACTAATTTATTTAACATAGAACAGAGACACATCAAGTGGGGTCATCCAATGAAAATATTGAAGGAGTGCTGGACAAAAATGGACTGGGACAGAGAAATGAGAATGGTGACTGTCTAGTGAAGTTCTGTGTAGAAAAACGTCTTACAATTACAAACACACATATATGAACATCAACCACGGATATTATACACATGGCGCAGCCCAGATGGACGAACAAGGAATCAAATAGATTACATCTTAATAAGATCAAGATGGAAGTCGTCGGCCATCAACTGTAAAACATATCCTGGCGCAGACTGAGGAAGCGCTCATCAACTCCTGAGACAACTTATTGAAAAGTCTAGAGAATTTCAAGTTCCTATGATTATATGCTTCGTTGACTAGCAAAAGGCATTTGATTGTGTAAGCTGGATAAATATGTGGTCAATTTTAATAAAAATGGGCGCACCAATGCACCTGGTGACACTTATTAAAAATCTGTACCAGTCCGATATAGCGAGAGTTTGATTAGATCAGAAGTTCTCAAACCAATTCAAGACCGACAGAGGTGCTAGACAAGGATGCCTGTTGTAATCTCACTTACTTAGCATTTATGATGAACATGTCATGAGCATGGTATTAGAAGGATGGGACGGTGGACAGTAGCTGGTAGGAAAATCTCCAATTTAAGGTTTCATGATGACAAAGCAATTATAGCAGCAAATGTGCAATAAATGTTTGATCTTCTGCAAAGAGTTGAGTACAAAAGTGATAAAGTTGGTCTGAAAATCAATAAGTCTAAGACAAAAATAATGATGGTATACAGATTCGACACTACTCAACTGCTTAACATGTTACAGGATTACCAGATAGTAAACACCTTTGTCTATCTCAGCTCTAGTATAACTAACGATGGTAACTGTGAAGCAGAAGTTGGGAGATGTATTGGTGTGGCAAAAAATGCGATGAGTCGCCTAACTAAAGTTTAGAAAGACATATCTATCTCTCAAAATATCAAGATGAGACTGGTGAATGCCCTTGTATTTCTAATATTTCTATACAAAGCAGAGACTTGGATTCTTCGCGCATGCGAGAGCCAAAAAATTGATGCCTTTGAGATGTGGTGCTGGAGAAGAATGCTGCGCATACCTTGGACGGCTCATAGGACAAACGTTTCCATTCTAAACGAAATCAATATTAAAAAAGGCTGTCCACAATATGTCTGCAACGAATTCTGTAATTCTTTGGTCACGTGGTTCACATAGGTGACGACAATTTCGAGAGATTAATTGTTTCGGAAACGATCCGGGGAGAAGATTAAGAGGACGATCACCAACTAGATGGTCCGACCAAATATATAATTTAGCTGGAAACTCATTCTGTGAAGCTCTTAGAGACCAATGGAGAAACATTGTTACGAATATTGAAAGAAATCACGATCCTCGGTAATGGGGAAACGACAATAGAGAGTGACACATATAGCGCGGAGCAAGGTCGGATGGGATACACTAATGCATTTGCAAGTTCTACGGTTAGCAATAAAATCTGGTACCAATATATTTCGATAGTACGTGTTCCGTAGAATATTTTATGACTAAATATAAGCGAGCAACTAATTTATGTTATACGAGACAAAGGAATATAAAGCGCGGTGCAATGTTGGTTAGGACGAACTAATAAATTCTTAAGTTCTACGGTTGCAACAAAATCGGGTATTTGGATAATACGTGTTTCCTAGTATATTTTAGTACCAAATATGTGCGAGCAACTAATTTATTTAAGGCAGAAAGACATATAAAGCTCGGAGCAACGTTAATTGGGATAAATAATTAATGTAGTTGCGAGTCTTACGATTAGCAACAAAATTGGATACCAATATATTTTGATAGTACCTACGTGTTCCCTAGAATATTTTAGTAGCAAAAATTGGCGAAAAACTAAGTTCTTTAATGTAGACATTGCCTATCCAACGTTACTTCTCGCTCTGTTTTTCTGTTCTACGGTAAATAAGTTACTTGCTCGCACATAATATATTTACATAGTATTAAAGTGTTCTATAGAACACGTAGTATTAAAATATACCAGTTTTTAAAAAAATGTAAAACTACATTAGTGACTTCTTCTTCAGTGTACAGTCGGACCAGATTCACTTTGTATTTGAGATTTGGATGTGGAATTGGGATTCACTATGTTTGGCGTTCGGTTTTTCCAGATTTTCAGAATTTTATTTTGGTACCGTGCAGGCATTTTACTTGACCAGGTGTTACCAAAATTAAATTCAAAAAATTTTGGGAAAACCGAACGTCAACAACAGTGCGCATCCAAATCTCAAATACGAAGTGAATCTGATCGGACGGTAAGATGCCTCATCGAAGAATGAAATTTCAGCCGCTTCAACACCACCTCTAAGACTAATATTCAATTGTTTTATTTTTAAAACACTTACAATCCACAAAGATTTTTTATTTTTTAAGAGATTTATAATTCACATTCGTTTCGTATCGTACCTCAACATGATGGTTACTTGGTGAAAGTTTGTATGTTTGTTACAACATATGGAAGTATGTATGTATATTATGTAATCGGAAAATAAAAATGACTAACAGAAATAGAGTATAGGGACAAAATACAAGCTCGGCATCAATTCTTAATGCGATAAAAATGTGTTAGTGTAATAAAGGATAGTATAATATACTCTTGGCTAATTAGCAAATTTCATGGAAAAGTTATTTACCAGCAATTTTATTGCTGGAATCGAATTATAAGATCCTGTATATTAATAATATAGGTATGCAAAGTCCGCAGATAGTGTGCTACTTTTTTTATAAACAAAATGGCGCCGACAAATCGTATTTTTTTTTCAATTATTGCTCTAAAACTAGAAAGATTTTAACATTACAACAAAAATATTTAAATAAAACTTCACCGCAATTAAATTCTGCATAGAGACATCAAAGCTTCCTTGGTATAGATTGTAATGCCAGAAGCCGGTGAAAATTAAACGAATATTTTAGCAACAATTCAATTGTTAATTAAAAATTTACGATCGCAATAATAACCAAAATAATCATGATACATTGATCAAACTTATAACGATTATAAAGATGAGATGATTATTTAATATTTTATCGACAAAATATAATTTTTTCGTTTTTTTTTTCATAATTATTAAATTTTGAAAAACAAAATAGTTATAATACGCTGGTCTAATTAGTAAAATAAAAATAAAGGTTATTTACCAGCAATTTCATTGCTGAAATAAAATATTATGATCCTATATATTAATAATGTAGGTATGCCAAGTCCGCAGATAGTGTGCTACTTTTTCTATTAACAAAATGGCGCCGACAAATCGTATGTATTTCTATTTTAATAATATAGGTATGCAAAGTCAGCAGATAGTGTGCTACTTTTTTTATAAACAAAATGAGGCCCGAAAATCGAGTTTTTTTCAATTATTGCTCTATAACTCCAAAGATTTTAACATTACAACAAAAACACCCAAATAAAATAAAACACCGCAATTAAATTCTGCATAGAGATATGTTTTTCCCGATTTGCTCCGACGACAATTTTCCACCGAAAATTGTGTTTTTTTCAATTATTGGTCTATAACTCCGAAGATTTTAACTTTACACCAAAAACATTCAAATAAAAATTCACCCCAATTTTATTCTACATATAGGCATGTTTTTCCCGATTTGTTCCGACGAAACTTTTTTCTCGGAAAATGTGGGTTTTCCCAACAAAATCTCGAATTTCCAAATAAATTTTTTGGGCTAGTAAATATTTATCAATTATTAAATAACTTGGTGAAATAAAAGCCTTCTTGGTATAGATTATAACTCCAGAAGCCGGTGAAAATTAAACAAATATTTTAGCAACAATTCAATTGTTAATTAACAATTTACAGTCGCAATAAAAACCAAAATAATCATGAGACATTGATCAAACTTAGAAAGATTATAAAGATGTGATGCCTATTTAATATTTTGTCTTCAAAATATAAATTTTTTATTATTTTGCATAATCTTTAAATGTTTAAAAAAATAGTTATAAACAAATTAACATTTCTCAGAAATTGTTTATTATATTCTAATTTTAAAAACTACTCAAAATGCGTATTTCAAAGGTCTTGAAAATGAATGCTTCAAAAAAATTTCCAACCATTTGCAAAAAAGTTATGAAACAGCAAAATAAATTTACGATGTCTCCGTTGTTTATAATTTGTTTTAATTGTTTCAAAGCTTAAAAGTGAGTCTGTGGTACAATCTAATTACTCACAAGAATGTCAAATATTAGTTCAATGCTTCTATTTTAATCAAAGGTTAAAATACTTTTTTTGTAATTTTTAGCGCGAAAGTAGGCTTGATACAGAGCCGGAGATGTTCACTCGAAGCGACTGACACGCTTTAAACTCGCGCGAGTTGTGTATGTGGACGGGTATAATACATAATACAATGCTACGGTACTGTATTAATCTACTTTCGCGCGTGTAAATTACAAAAAAATATTTATAATCTTTAATTAAAATATAACCATTAACCTAATAACCGATATTTTTTGTAAGTAATTAGCTTGTACTTTAAACTCACTTTTACCTTTGAAAGAATTTTAAAAAATTATAAACAACGCAGTAATCGTATGTTTACTTTGCGGTTTCATAACTTTTTTTGCAAATGGTTGTAAAAAAGTTTTAAACCATTCATTTTCAAGATATTTGAAATACGCATTGTAACTATTTTTAAAATTAGAATATAATAAAAACTTTCTGATAAACGTTAATTGGTTTATAACTATTTTTTTTAAACATTTAAAGATTATGCAAAAAATAAAAAATTTATATTTTGTCGACAAAATATTAAATAGGCATCTCATCTTTATAAGATTTCAAAGTTTGATCATCGTATCATAATTATTTTGGTTATTATTGCGACCGTAAATTATTAATTAACAATTGAATTGTTGATAAAATAATCGTTTAATTTTCACCAGCCTCTGGAACTATAATCCAATAATAAATAGATAATTACTTATCTAAAACTTTATTTGAAAATTAAAGATTTTGTTGGGAAAACTCAAATTTTCCGAGGGAACTTTTCATCGGAGCAGATCGAAGAAAACATATCCCTATGCAGGATTTAATTGCGGTGAATTTTTATTTGAGTGTTTTTGTTGTAAAGTTAAAATCTTCGGAGTTATAGAGCAATAATTGAAAAAAACTCGATTTTCGGGCCTCATTTTGTTTATAAAAAAAGTAGCACACTATCTGCTGACTTTGCATACCTATATTATTAAAATATATAAGCATAAGCTACGACTCCAGCAATAAAATTGCTGGTAAATATAATCAGCCCAGACTAAATATAATAAATGGGCTATAGGCGAATATGTATAAAGTTCTTAAAATTTCCAAGTTTACGTAGAACAAATGCGAGTATACATTAAGATAAGTTAAGTGCTATTTTGCTTATATAGCAGGTTGTGAATACATAGGTATACTCAAACATACGTGTTCAGCTGTAATGAAATCAGATTAATAATTTACACTGGCAGACTTTTATAAATAAGCTAAACTCTTACAACAGAATTTACTCAAGTTGGTGATTCCACTGACGCTATATTTTTAATAAAAATAGTACCGGATTTCTCTCCGCCGCGGCCGTTACTTGTCCTATTTGTTTGGTTTTTGATTTCCCGCCCCCTGGGCATGCTGCCCATGTGCGGTGTACCCTAAGCACTTCTTGCACCGCGCTTTATATTTCTGTGCCTCGTGTAACATAAATTTGTTGCTTGCACATATTTGGTCCTAAAATATGGTAGGCAACAGGTATTATCGAAATATATTGGTATCCAATTCTGTTGCTAACAGTTGAACTTAAAAATTTATTAGTTCACCCCACCCATTATTGTACCACGCTATATATTCCTCTGTATCGTGTAAAATAAATTAGTTGCTCGCACATATTTGGTATTAAAATATACTAGGGAACACGTATTATCGAAATATACCGGCACCCGATTATGTTGCAAACGTAGAACTTAAGAATTTATTAGTTCGTCCCAACCAACGTTGCATCGCGCCTTAAATTCCTGTGTCTTGTGTAAAATAAATAAGTTGCTCGCACATATTTGATACTAAAATATTGTAGGGAACATGATTTATTGAAATGTGCCGGTATCCGACTATTTTGCTAATCGTAGAACTTAAAAACTTATTACTTCTTCACTCCTAACATTGCACCGCGCTTTAAATTCTTCTCTCTCGTGTAAAATAAATGAGTTGCTCGCACACATTTAGTATTAAAATATTCTAAGGAACTCGTGCTATCGAGATATATTGGTATCCAATTATGTTGCTAACCGTAGAACTTGCAAATGCATTAGTTTATCCCATCCGACCTTGCTCCGCGCTATATGTGTTTCTGTTCTATTTTAAGTAAATTAGTTGTTCGTACATGGTACTAAAATAATTTATAGTGATTTATCGAAATATGCCGGTAGCCGATTATGTTGCTAACCGTAGAGCTTAAAAAATTTATTACTTCTTCACTCCCAACATTGCACCGCGCTTTATATTCCTCTGTCTCGTGTAAAATAAATTAGCTGCTCGCACATATCTAGTATTAAAATATTCTACTGAACACATACTATCGAAATATATTGGTATCCATTTTTTTTGCTAACCGCAGAACTTGCAAATGCATTAGTTTATCCCAGCCGACCTTGCTCCGCGCTATATATGTCTGTGTTCTATGTTAAATAAATTAGTTGCTCGTATATATTTGGTTCTAAAATAATTTAGGAAACACGTACCATCGAGATATATCGCTGATTTTATTTCTTATTGTTTTATTGAATATACAAAAGTCTTTCGTTGTAGATACGTCTAATGAGAAGCTGGCCCCGCCCCACTTTCAATTAGATTTCCTGCTTAACGCTTAGAGCAACAAAATCCGAAGCTAATTAGCACATAAATAGAAGTCAATTTTTCAGAAAAAAATCAAGAATTTTAAACTTTTTTCGGCGTGGAGGTGCAGCTTGCCATTAAGCTGGACCCCCCACTTTCAACTTATTTCCTGGTCAACGGTTTGAGTAACAAAATTCGGATTAGAGCATCTAATTAGCACATAAATACAAGTAAATTTTTCACCAAAAAAATCAAGAAGTTTGAACTTTTTTGGTGTGGGTGGGTGCAGCTTGCCATTAAGCTGGACTCCCTCACTTTCAACGCGATTTCCTGGTCAACAGTTTGAGCAACAAAATTCGGCTTAGAGTAACTAATTAGCATTTAAATAGCACTAAACTTTTTGCCTATTCCGAACTTTATTAGCGATAATGGGGGTGCAGCTTACTAGGGGTCTCTTTAGCGCAATAAAACGTCGAAAACAGAATAAAACTTTTACCAAAACAGAGAAAGCTTAAAAGGCTGTTAAAGGGGGGAAAGGCTGGTCCATTTTGAAAACCCAGGTAAGGAAGGTAGGTCGTAAGGTCTGTCAGTTTTAGGTATCATTCTTTTTATTTTTTGATGCTGTATTCAGCTTCTGAAGCTATTCGTTTGTTTAAAACTGAAATAACTCATCATCACGAATCTACTGAATCACATTTAAAATATGGACTCAGTCATCACATTCGAAATGAAATAAATAAATTATTTGGCATTATTTGCATAATTTGGCCAAAGTACCTGGCATACAGTTTCTATCTTCACACGGCCTAACAACTACCTTTCTGTCTGAGTATACCTACTGATGTTTTTAATTTTAGTGCTAGAATGCATAATTGTGTATGCCTATGTTATTGGGGCTTAAATATGGGTGTAACGAAAATACAGGTCATAAATTAAGTCACATATTGTGAGACCAAAAATAGTTCGAATTAACCTAGTTTACCTTAGTACAAATATGCACATAAAAAAAGTTACAGCCCTTTGAAGTTACAAAATGAAAATCGATTTTTTCGAATATATCGAAAACTATTAGAGATTTTTTATTGAAAATGGACATGTGGCATTCTTATGGCAGGAACATCTTAAAAAGAATTACAGTGAAATTTGTGCACCCCATAAAAATTTTATGGGGGTTTTGTTCCCTTAAACCTCCCCCAAACTTTTGTGTACGTTCCAATTAAATTATTATTGTGGTACCATTAGTTAAATTCAATATTTTTAAAACGTTTTTGCCTCTTAGTATTTTTTCGATAAGGCAGTTTTTATTGAGTTGCGGCTTCTTTTTTAATATGTTTACATAAAAATTTTATGAGGGTTTTGTTCTTTTAACCCCCCCCCCCAGTGTTTGTGTATGTTCCAATTAAGCTTTTACTGCGGTACCATTAGTTAAACACAGTGTTTTTAAAACTTTTTTGCCTCTTTGTATTTTTTCGAGAAGGCCCTTTTTATCGAGATATTACTTCTTTTTTAATATGGTTCAAAATATACCTAAAAATGTAAATCATAAATAAATTTTCATATTATTACCAAGTCTCCATAATCGTACTTAACCATATACAAATATGTGGTGGATTTGACAAATATTCAAAATATCTTGATAAAACCTGACTTTTCGAAAAAGTACTAAGAGGCAAAAAACTTTTTAAAATATTGTGTTTAACTAATGGTACTACAATAATAAATAAATTGGAACGTACACAAAAGTTTGGGAGGGTTTAAAGGAAGAAAACCCCCATAAAATCTTTATGGGGTGTCCAAATTTCACTATAATCCTTTCTTAAGATACTACTATCATAAAAATGCCACATGTCTATTTTCAATAAAAGATCTCTAATAGTTTTCGATATATTGGAAAAAATCGATTTTCATTTTGTAACTTCAAAGGACTGTAACTTTTTTTATGTGCACATTTGTACTAAGGTAAGTTAGGTTCAGTCGAACTATTTTTGGTCCCAAAATATGTGATTACATTTATGACCTGTATTTTTGTTACACCCTTGATCCCGATTCTTGGTTATTTTAGTTTTCAAATATCTAGTGATCCAGTAAGTTTTGTGGTATCAACAACAAGAAGTTGCTGCTGAAATAGATAAATAAACTTCACAACTGAATATTTTGGCGCTCAAAAATAAATAATTTGGTATTATAATTTTGGTGCTGAACTATGATATTTGATGCCAAAAGACAAACGTTTCAAAATCATATTGATTTTACATTGGTGATCGGTGAAACATAAGCCATTTTAAACGATCAAAGACCTCTACAACGTAATATTTGTATATGATTTGTCCACGTAAATTTTGTCCATGATTTGTCCATAAAATTATTAAATACAACAGTGAATTATTGTGGATGTAATATTATAATCAATGCCACATTTTTCACTAGTTTTTATTAGTTTTTGACATTACGAATTAGCCCTTTACCGGGGTAGATTTTAATTAGCGGCTATAGAGGGTTATAATTGTAAAATTTGCAATCCACTAGATTCTTATTTGGGATCAGGTACTGGAAAGTGAATACCTATGTATGTATTGAGAAACCCGTTTAAAGAAATTTTTAGCTCCCTAAAAGTTATCCTTAAAAAATCGGAAAAAAATTCATGAATATACGTGTTAAGTCCAAAAGCACTCTTACTTGTTTCAAATGTTTTTGATCAAAATTGATCTCGGGAAAAATATTTGAATTTTTCAAAGAATTTTTATGTAATTTAGATAATTGTTGGCAAACTTGTAAATTATTTTTCGTGTGATTTTTTCGTTCTTTTAAATGGCGTAAAAGTCATATCAATAGAAGAAAAAAGGGCATGGAGAGACGGATCGTTGAAAGTAGAGTCGAAGGCAAAAGATCAAGAGGCAGATTTTTGGTCTGATTTAATATAAAAAATCACAGGACTCTCCCTTGCGGAAGCATCTGATAAGGCTCAAAATAGAGTTGAATAGTCAACCACAGTTACTCAAACATCATGATACCATATACATACTTGCTTAAGATGGCGGACTGAGGACAAATATTTATAAAACAAAAAAATTACCTGACAAGTATCTTTGGATCCATCTTGTGTACCACCACACAACTGTGACGTATCTATGATTCCATATGGCAGCTCATCTTTAGGAATTATACTGTACGCTTTTTGACAAACGTCATTGGGCACATAATCCAGATCGACTTTTTGCAAGTCTTTGGCAATACTGCCGTAATTGCTAGTTTTTCCCCAACCAGTAGCAGTAAGTTGCACGTTAGATAAGTCGGTGGAAGCAAACAGACATATAGGTTGTATATATTCTGTAAATTGCACTGGTCTGTCTAACTGAAGTAGAGCTATGTCATCGTACTGGCGACCGTTGACGTAAGTCGGGTAAGGAATTCTTCGAACTACATTGTAATCAGCTGAGTCTAAGGTTTCAGTTTGTAAAGTGGTGGTGCCCAAACGGACGTACTGGACAGCACCTCTAAAATGTCATGTCAAAAAATATATTAATTATTAATT
Source organism: Diabrotica virgifera virgifera (assembly GCF_917563875.1). NCBI lineage: Eukaryota > Metazoa > Arthropoda > Insecta > Coleoptera > Chrysomelidae > Diabrotica > Diabrotica virgifera. The sequence continues at coordinate 133,645,666 of NC_065446.1, forward strand.
TCAATATAAATAACAATTTCAAGCAAAGTATTCAAAAACATGACTGCATTTTACATAATAAAGTTTGCAAACAAAGTTTGGCAGAAGTTTTTTATTTTTGTTTTCCATAAAAAATTATTTCACAAAATTTTATAAAAACTTATCTTATGTCTCAAACAGACTGAATTTATTTTTTAATAAAAATATTTATATCCCTGTTTATTTTGATATAGAAAAAGCGTCTAGGCCATTAAAATGTTACATTTTTTAGGCCATACCTTGCATTTGTTAGAGGAGTCAATTTTATTTCTTTAATGTGTAGGTGGTATCAGTAGAAGCTTAAGTTCAAGTCTTTGGGGTCGCCACTCTTGTTCCCCGGCCGCCATCTTGGAAATGGTGTGCAAAGGGGTTTCGCGCTATATCTCGTAAATTACCAACCCTATGGAAAATCTAATTAAAAATAGAATGTAGAAAATTAATTTTATACAATTTTGTTTCTATTACTTTTTATCGTCAAGTGACCAACAAAAAAGATATAAACAAAAATAAGTAAAAATTTTTTAACAAGTTTCCTTTTGGAGGTTATAACTTTTTTTCAGTTCATTTTAAAATAAAATAGCAGTATAACAATTCTGTAGAGGGTTTTTCAGCGAACAATTTTCACTATAAGGTTATTTAATTCTATTTATTTATACAGGTTTTACAGGGCTCCACACTTGACCAGATGCTCGAATGCTCACAGGGATACAATAAAAAAAAAGGTTAGGCTTACTTTTCTATCTATATATATTTCTTATTCATACAAATTATTATGATTTTAACATTCCTAAGCTATTACTAATGTATTTTTGACCGTTCTCCCCACTATAAAACTTATAACCGTAATTATATATCGAAAAGGCTCAAGAAGTTGTTTGAGGACAAATTCGCCGGTCCAGAAGAAGAATGACACAACCGCAAAATGCAAAATTCTTAAGAAGAACAAAAAAAACGATTTTTGATATCAAAATCATAAAGTATGATTAAAATTAGCCATCCACCACACCGTGAGCAGGATCTCGATATATAAGCGTTTTTGTGGTGTGCCGCTTGTCTATGAAGTAACTTAACTTTTTCCTATTGTATTTTTTTACTTAAAATTTTCCAAAGAACTTCTTCATGAATCATATTTTATTGCTGTGTTGGTTAAAATTATAAACTAAAAAGTTTGTCACTCAAATTTTTTAACTAAACATGAAACTAACGAAATATGTTGACAAAATGTTTAAAAATTAGCAACTCCTTTTATAATGCTTCTAAACATTTTGGACAAATTTTATTGTTATCTAAATACCTCAAAGATGACACAGTAAAAGTTTCAAAAGGAAATATTTACAGCGACCAATGATACAGGGAGGTAAATTTGAAAGATCATAAAAATTAATTTTTGGCATTTTTGTATAAAATTTGACTTTTGAACATGTTCCACCAACTCTAGATAAAAATAAACTTCATACTCGGATTCAGCGACCTCGAAAACATAAAAAATGATCAAAACTCGTCATTCACCTTAAATTTGAATTTCGTGGTCGGCATAACGTAATTTTAATTTAAGTATTGTTTTTATTGTATTCCTATGAGAATATTAGAGAATCTGGTAAAGTTTGGAGCGCTGTAAAACCTAGATAATACATAAAATTAAACAACTTTATAATGAAAATTGTTCATTGAAAAATCCTCTACAAAATAGCTATTATGTTATTTTATTCTGAAATGAAAGGAAAAAAAGTTATAACCTCCAAAAGGAAATTTCTTACAAAATTTTCTCTTATTTTTGTTTATAACTTTTTTGTTGGTAACTTGACGATAAGAAGTAATAGATATAAAATTGTATAAAATTTAATTTGCTACATTTTATGTGTAACTAAATTTTCTGTAGGGTTGCCAGTTTAGGAGATACAGCGCGAAAGCCCTTTGCAGCACTTTTTCCAATAGGGCGGCCGGGGGACAAGGGTGGCGACCCCAAAAACTTGAACTTAAGCTTCTACTGAACCCCACTACACATTAAAAAAATAAAATTGACTCATCTAAGAAAAATGCACACTAAATGTAACATTTCAGTGGATTAGTCCTAATTTTTAATAGAAAATTCTCAAGTCAAAACATTTGCTTTTTAAAAAAAAACCGATGCGCTTTTTGTGCGTTGAAATTAATCTCTACTTTCTGATGCTGTATAAATATACATTACTAAGACGAATTTTTACAAAAATTGTAAAAACTCAAATTGCAATTTTTTAAGTAATCTGTAAAACTTTGAGCTGTCTTAAAATTATAACTTTAGTTGCTCGAAAAACGCAAAACCACATTAGACCAGTAAGGATCTGCGAAAAAAGGGATATTTTTGGATGTGAGAGGTGGCATTCGGATTTTTGAAGATAAAGTTAGGTGACACCTTCAGTAATAATAATTGACTTATGCTCCTTCTCAAATATGCCCGGAACATTAATAAAATAATTAAAATATTTAAAAATTTCGAAAAACATCGATTTCTTTCTGCTTTCTTTGCTTATAACTTTAAAACGATTCGTTTTGGAACAAAGTCGTATAAAAATAAAATAAAGATCATTGAATTTTGTATGATACACGACTGGTAAAAAATGTCTTAAGGTATTACCTTCTCTGCAATATAGCAATAAATACAAAATAAGGGGGCAAAGTAAGTCTGTTGTTATTCAATATTTTTTTACCACTTTGGTGGCACGTAGAACCTTAGTAATTCGCTTAGGAAATTCTTTGTAACATACTTAAATGGTGTACCAAATTTCATTAAAATCGACGTAATAAATTTTGCATAATAAATTTGCAATCTAAATGCTTTTAAAAAAGTTCCAATTTTTTAAAATCTTTCTGAACAAAAAGTAGACCATTTAGAAGTTGGCTAATTTTTTTACATATAAAGAGGTGCTCTACCTATCTAATACACTTTACAGAATTAAAATCGGATTATTTAAGGGGCCCCAGCAATGTTTTAAATGTATAAACAATTTTTTGGCTTATGAACAAATAGCTTTGTTTAATAATAAAAAAATTAATTTTTAGCAATGCAAATAATTAAAACCGGTATAATTTGACTTAAACTTTCAAATGCTGTCAGCAGAATTGCTATTTTATTTTTTAATCAAACGTTATTCGCGTTCAAAAATTGCAATTTATCGATTTTTTGAAAATTCCACCGCGTTTATCTCGAAAACTATGCATCCTACCATAGCCACCTTTACTTAACAAGCCATGAAGTTGAAATTTGGCAACATCTATTGGTAGACCGATTAATTCGGACAGTTCTCATTTGTTTTTAAATAATTTTCACTGTATTTACAGAGAAACTGAAATATTTTACAATATTTCGTGCTCCAAATTATAAAGAACATTAAAAGGTATGTTATTAAGATGATTTTAGATCAATATAATATATTTTTATATAAACTTAGGTGCATATAGAAATCCGTCCACTTAAAAATTTTGTCATTTTTAATGTCTTATATTTCCTAAATCTGTTATTTAAGTGATTTTTTTAAAATGTTATAGCCTAATTCTTTTAAAATACCGCTGTAATAATATTGTTGCTAACCAGCTAAATTTTTATGGTGTACCGGACATTTATAAAATACTGAAATTAAAACCCAACTATAGACTCCGGTTTTCTTAACATTCTGTTTTATTGATTAATTCGCTTATGTTTAACAACTAGATTTGTTCTTTATCAATTCAGTGTGTTTCTAAATAAGTGCGACAAACTTTAAGTGGAAAGGAACAAAATGTAAAATTTTGACGCCTCTATTTTAAATGTAATCATTTTTTTCGAATCCTGAGAAAACTGATAAGTATTTTTGAAAAATTTAAACGCAGAATGAAAGATTACTTTATTATCGAGGGCAGAAAGTCCCTTAGAATGAATAAAATGTTTTTTTAATGACATATTTGAAACTAAAATCACACTAAATTTTCTTAATTTTTCACCCCTGTAACTTATTAAAATAAACATAGAAGTTTTCAGGGACTTTCGGCCCTCGGTCCTAACGTAATCTTTCATTCTGCGTTTAAATTTTTCAAAAATACTTATTAGTTTTCTTAGGATTCGAAAAAAATGAATCCCGTTTATATTCTTGTTATTGGTTTTTTTTTGTATAATAAACGTTACTTACAAGAAATTACTTTTAATATTATTTTGTACAAACTTCCAATTAATAATATTTTCTTATTCAACTCAAAAAATACTATAAATTTTACCAGAATTTGTACTTTAAATCGTAGTTTCAAAAGCGGTAGTCCGAAAGTCGGACTACGGACGTCATCAATTGCGACGTTGCCTTTTCCTCTTCATGGCTTGTAAAGTAAAGGTGGCTATGATCCTACGAAATAACTTGTAAGAACATTTTTTGCTTAGAATTACCCAAGAAATACAAAAAAATGTTTTATTTTGCGAAAAATCGATGTTACGTAATTCCTCAAGTTCTTTGTTTATAACAATCTTATCGACATCCGGATCAACTGTTACCCAAAAAATTCGTGTTGTACGGGTCAAAATACATAAAAAAACTTGGGTAAGTCCATCTAAATAAAGGAGCCCGTAGCACCCCCTCCTGGCCACAGCACTAATTTGTTTATAAGCCAAAAAATTGTTTATAATTTTAAAACATTGCTGAGGCTGCTTAAGTAATCCAATTTCAATTCTATAAAGTGCATTAGATAGGTGGAGTACTTCTTTATATGTAGGAAAATTGACAAATCTTTGTATGTTCTAGTTTTTGTTGTGCAAGATTTTAAAAAAATTTTATTTTTTAAAAAAAGTTTTGATTGCAAAATTATTATGCAAAATCTAGTAAGTCAATTTTAATGAAATTTGGTGTACGATCTTAGCACAATACAAAAATTTTCTAAGCGAATTAGGAAGGTTCCAAGTGTAACCTAAGTGATGGAAAATCATTGAATAATGACAGGCTTGTTTTGCCCCCTTATTTTATATTTATTGCTATTTTGAAGCAAGGGTGATAAATTAAGACATTTTTAACCAATCGCATCTGATAGAAAATTTAATTATCTTTGTTTTATTTTCATAGGACTTTGTTCTAAAATGAATAGTTTTTAAGTTATAAGCAAACAAATTAGAAAAAAAACGAAACTTTTTGAAATTTTTAAATATTTAATTTTTTTTATTAATGTTCCGGGCATATTTAAGAAGGAGCATAAATCAATTATTATTAAAGAAGTTATCACCTAACTTTATCCGCAAAAAATCTGAATGCCACCTCTCACATCCACCTAGAAACAGATCCTTACTGGTCTACATGCTATATTAATAAATTAAAAAAAATTATAAATAGAAATGTACTACAATGATTAACAATTAATTAAGTAAATAAAATTAATACCTTATAAGGCATCTACAATATTCTGATATGACATATCCAGCAGAAATGTAGGAATTGTTTAAAATTTTATACGTAGATGCCTATTTATTGATATTTTACCTGAATGGGCCACGGAAAATTATAGCCCATTTATAGAATTAAAGTAGTTTAGAGGGTCTGGGCCTTATAGTCCAGAGAAATAAGATTTTTCTCGTGACACATCCCCCTCCAGGCCGAAACCAAATTTTTTGAGTAGTATGGACATCTATATTATTAACCTATATGTTTCCTGCAGCCGATTTTGATGATATACATAGTTATAAACAAATGAAGATCGAAAAACGGTAAATTATCGCTTTTTTCGCCTACTACCAAAAAGTTAAGCACTTTAAACAAATTTGAGAGTAAGAAAGTCATAAATCGTATAAAAAAACTTCAATATGGCATTCGCTGAATATGTCCATCCTTATTGGTTGCTTAGAAAGTTGCAAAATAAATCATAAATGTTAAGTTTTTATAAATATTCATAACTTAGGTAAAAATTAACTTAGAATCTTCTTATTACACGGAATGCCGAGACTTCTTGTACTTAAATTATATTTTAAATTTCAAAGCAATTGGTCAAATAGTTTAAAAGTTATTTAATTTGTTTTTCCCAAATTCATTTTTTTTGCAACACTATAAGTCAGAAAATTACGAGGTTACAATAATACTTCAGATAGTTTATGAAAGAAGAACATTTATACTATTACCTTAATTAAAAATAAATGACAAAAAATAATTTTAAACAGTGTAAAACTGTTTTGCAAAAACATGTCGATTTTTTGCTTACTTATAAACAATTAGAATAACTTTTTAACCGTTACCCGTAGAAAAATTATTTTTTCACATTTAGAAAGACTGAATTTTTATACACATTTAGAAAGAAAAACAACTGTTCTAGGGCATTTAGGGACAAAGTTAGCCCCCCCCATTTTTTTAATTCACATGTTTTTGCAAAATTATTTTGCAATATTTATAATTATTTTTTGTCATTTTTTTTTAATTAAATAAATACTGTAAATTTTGTTCTTTCATAAACTATCCAACATATTACTGTAACTTCATCATTTTCTGACTTACAGTGTTGCAAAAAAAATTAATTTTGGAAAAACAAATTCAATAACTTTTAAACTATTTGACCAATTGCTTTGAAATTTAGGGTATGATTTAAGCACCATAAGTCTCAGCATTTTGTGTAATAAGAAGGTTCTAAGTTAATTTTTACATAAGTTATGAATATTTATAAAAACTCAAAATTTATGATTTATTTGGCAATTTTCTAAGCAACCAATAAGGATAGACATATTCAGCGAACGCCATATTGAAGTTTTTTATACGGTTTATGAGTTTATTACTCTCAAATTTGTTTAAAATGCCCAATTTTTTAGTAATAGACGAAAAAAGCGAAAATTTACCGTTTTTTGATCTTCATTTGTTTATAACTATGTATATCATCAAAATCGGCTGCAGGAAACATATAGGTTATTATTATAGATGATCATATTACTCGAAAAATTTGGTTTCGGCCTGGAAGGGGTTGTGTCACCAACACGATATTTTTTTTCCTTATTTCTCTGAACTATTACTACACCTGTTGATCATGTTGTAGCTGCTGCACAAGCCATTAGCCAATATTCAAGATACAGAGCACTGAACAACATCGTTTTTAAAAATACTCCTGCCGGCTGCGGCTGAGATAAATAATTTAAAAGAATCGTGACCAATTTACTTCTTTAAAAGAAACTTTTGGAACATACATAGTGAAGTAAAAATACTACCTGTATTAAAATACTTCTAACACTATCTGGTAGATATACAAATCAGCTATAAAATAAAGAAGTATTATTTTCTTCCATAAATTTAAAGTTTAACGTAATATTACCTTAAAAACTACAATCGAATGATATTTTAGTACAATATTTAATAATAATACTTTCGTTTACTTTGCACAAACAACTTTAGTTATACTCATGATACAACAGTAAAAGCATTATTACATACATACTTTATTTCCTGTTTTTCTATTATCAGTATGGATGAATGTGTTTGTATAACCTGCAATAAGATAGATGCTAAACAAGTGTGTGATATAGAAAATGGCTGTAAATTGTTTAGTGGGGTCTTGGAATTAAATACACAAAATTTAAGACTTCAATATCAGCTTTTATGCATCGAACTTACCATAGCCGGTATACCGATGAGACTGCAATAGCTAAATTATCTTAAGACAGGAAAGACTCAGAGGAAGGATAAGAAATAAATTATTAAAGACGCTCTTAGGCAAGTTGCACACCAAAGAAACATGAAACGAAAAACATAAAACATGAAACATGAAACATGTTTCATGAAAATAAAATACAACACTGCTAAACAAATCTCAAAGTCCGCCTACCAGTGAAACGAGTGTGATTCAATGTCATGACAAATTTTTATTTTCGGAGAGTTTCATAAATGGCCGGACGTATATTTGTTTAGCAGTGTTTTATTTCCATGAAACGTAATTTACGTTTCATGTTTCTTTGATGTGCCTTTGGTAAACTTAATTTCCAATCTCATTGATTTCTCTGCGGTGTGTTTTTCGATAATATTTCAAAAGAGAACATAGGATTAGTTCAAAATATCGATGCAAGAGATAATATTACAGCATGCTCAAAAGCAAAATCCATTTCAGCTCGCAAGTGCATTATCGTACTGTTTGAATGTCTACTTTTTATATAGAAAGAACTGAAAGACAAAGGTGTCATTCAGTATATGAAAACCTAAATAATTTTATTTATCATCAACCGTCACTAAAGTCATTCAGTATTGAACTCATTTGTCCTCATTTGCGGCAGTAAAATAGCACTTTATTCTACTGAAAGAAGAATTTTACTTTACCTTGCGCAATTATTATTCAAATTAATCGAGATTGAATGTAAGTTGTCGATAGCGGTAATCGATTATTTATTTGAGTGAACTTAAAATTTATTTACTTTAATAATTAAAAATAGTGTACAAAATTTACGTTGTTATTCATTAAATTTATGTCAAAAAGTGAAATTCTGTATTATTTGGCAATTATATTCATACAACAGAAATCAAAACTTTACAGATTTAGTAAATAGGTATTCGATATTAATAACAACTATCGATTAGACATCGAAACCGCCCATCATGCAAAAGCATTATGTCATTACTGTTACACGAAATTTTTATTTCGTCTAAGATTAAAAAAATCTTAAATCTTTAAGATTAAGTATTAATGGCAAATAAAGTGCGTTATATATACACTAAGCGCCAAAATTAACCCACCACCTTAAAAATGGGACATTTTTAATGTCTCATATTTCCTAAACCTGTTGTCCGACTTTAGTGATTTTTTTAATATGTTATAGCTTTATTCTTCATGAATATCGATGTAATAATATTGTTGCTAAACAGATCAGTGTCATTGTATACCGGGTGTAAAAATGATAGTGTGTTTTTTCCTCAAAGTTTGAAACACCCTGTGGAATATTCTAGAGAATATAAAATATTAAAATTAAAACTTAACTGTAACCTTAAGCTATCTTAATATTTTGCTTTCTGATTCATTATCTTATGTTGGATAATAAAAAAGTTAGGTACTTTAACATCTAGCAATGTTTTTCATCAATACAGGCTGTTTCTAAATAAGTGCGACAAACTTTAAGGGGTAATTCTCCATGAAACATAATGACCGTTTGCTTTATAAACATATGTCCGCAAATGCTTCGTTTCCGAGATACGGCATATTGAATTTTTTCTTACAAACTGACGATTTATTTATTTCTCTAAAACCGGTTAAGGTGTGCAAATTAAATTTGGTAGGTTTTAAGAGGTAGTTATTGGGCATTTTTTGGCATACAATTAAGAATTTTATATTCACTATTGGCGTGCGTACGGGCAATATGACCCGTATGCACGCCAATGGTGAATATATAATTCTTAGTTGTACGTCAAAAAATACGCATTAAATACCTCTTAAAAACCACTAAATTTCATTTGCATATTTCAACCGGATTTAGAGCAATAAATAAATCGTCAGTTTGTAAAAAAATTCAACATCCCGTATCTCGGAAACGAAGCATTTGCGGACACATATTTATAAAGAAAACGGTCATTATTTTTTCATGCAGAATTACCCCTAAAAGTTTGTCGCACTTATTTAGAAACACCCTGTATTGATGAAAAACGTTGCTAGTTGTTAAAGTACCTCACCTTTTTATTATCCCTCATAAGCGAATAAATCAAAAAGCAAAATGCTAAGATGGCTTAAGGTTACAGTTGAGTTTTAATTTCAATATTTTATATATGCAGGAATATTCCACAGGGTGTTCCAAACTATGAGGAATAAACACACTATCATTATTACACCCGGTAAACAATGACACTTATCTTTTTAGCAACAACATTATTACATCGATATTTCTGAAGAATAAAGCTGTAACATATTAAACAAATAACTAAAATCGGACAAAAGGTTTAGGAAATATCAGGCATTAAAAATGTCCCATTTTTAAAGTGGTGCGTTAATTTTGGCGCTTAGTGTAGAACGGTAATAGATATTTTCTGATAATTTGTTCGTAAATTGTATTTATTTAATTTTTCTACGATCCACCAAGGGAAATAGATCAGTAAGGATCTGCGAAAAAACGTCTATTTTTGGATGTGAGAGGTGGCATTCGGATTTTTGCAGATAAAGTTAGGTGACACCTTCAATAATAATAATTGACTTATGCTCCTTCTCAAATATGCCCGGAACATTAATAAAAAAATTAAAATATTTAAAAATTTCAAAAAACATCGATTTTTTTCTGCTTTCCTTGCTTATAACTTTAAAACGATTCGTTTTGGAAGGTCGTAGAAAAATAAAATAAAGGTAATTGAATTTTGTATGATATATGACTGGTAAACAATGTCTTAAGGTATTCCCTTTTGTGCAATATAGCAATAAATACAAAATAATGGGGCAAAATAAGTCTGTTGTTATTCAATATTTTTTAACCACTTCGGTGGCACTTAGAACCTTAGTAATTCACTTATGAAATTCTTTGTAACATACTTAAATCGTGTACCAAATTTCATTAAAATCGACGTAATAAATTTTGCATAATAAATTTGCAATCTAAATGTTCTTAAAAAAGTTCAAATTTCTTAAAATATTTCTGAATAAAAAGTAGACCATTTAGAAGTTGGCAAATTTTTTTACATATAAAGAGGTGCTCTACCTATCTAATACATTTTACAGAATTAAAATCGGATTATTTAAGGGGCCCCAGCAATGTTTTAAATTTATAAATAATTTTTGACTTATAAACAAATAGCTTTGTTTAATAAGAAAAAAATTAAAATTTTTAGTAATTCAAATAATTAAAACCAGTACAATTTGACTTAAACTTTCAAATGCTGTCAGCAGAATTGATATTTTATTTTTTAATCACGCTTATTTTTATTCGCGTTCAAAATTTGCAATTTCTCGATTTTTTGAAAGTTCCACCGCGTTTATCTCGAAAACTATGCATCCTACGAAAAAACTTGTAAAAACATGTTTTGCTTAGAATTACAAAAGAAATACAAAAAAAATGTTTCATTTTGCGAAAATCGATTTTATGTAATTCCTCAAGTTCTTTGTTTATAACAATCTTATCGACATCCGGATCAACTGTTACCCAAAATTCGTGTTCTACGGGTCAAAATACATAAAAAAACTTGGGTAAGTCCATCTAAATAAAGGAGCCGGTAGCACCCCCTCCTGGCCACAGCACTAATTTGTTTATAAGCCAAAAAATTGTTTATAATTTTAAAACTTGGCCGAGGCTGCTTAAATAATCCGATTTCAATTCTGTAAAGTGCATTAGATAGGTGGAGTACTTCTTTATATGTAAAAAAATTGACAAATCTTTTTATGTTCTAGTTTTTGTTGTGCAAGATTTTAAAAATTTTAATTTTTTAAAAAAAGTTTAGATTGCAAAATTATTATGCAAAATCTAGTAAGTCAATTTTAATGAAATTTTGTGTACGATTTTAGCACATTATAAAAATTTTCTAAGCGCATTAGGAATGCTCCAAGTGTAACCTAAGTGATGGAAAATCATTGAATAAGGACAGGCTTGTTTTGCCCCCTTATTTTATATTTATTGCTATTTTGAAGCAAGGGTGATAAATTAAGACATTTTTATCTAATCGTATCTGATAGAAAATTTAATTATCTTTGTTTTATTCCCATAGGACTTTGTTCTATAATGAATAGTTTTTAAGTTATAAGCAAAAAAATTAGAAAAAAACGAAATTTTTTGAAATTTTTAAATATTTAATATTTTTTATTAATGTTCCGGGCATATTTGAGAAGGAGCATAAATCAATTATTATTAACGAAGTTATCACCTAACTTTATCCGCAAAAATCTGAATGCCACCTCTCACATCCACCTAAAAACAGATCCTTACTGGTCTAAAACGCAACTGCGGAAGGCTACAGTTCATAAACAAAGACGTAACTATTAACGTTATTTGTAATTTTTGGTATTATTTTAAGTATTAAAATTAGTTTAATATTTAAATAAAACTAAAATTAAACGGTTTAAAATGTATTTCGTTGAAATCAAAATAATAGAAGTATAACGTCTTACGTGCGTACAAATTACACACGCTCTTTTTTCATTAGAAGGATGTAATTAAATTTTAAGTAAGTGATAATGTTTTTTATGATTGGCGATAAAATTTTGTATGCACCACGCCACTAAATACTCTTTATCGAACTCGTCTGGTACTCGCCTCGCTCACTCTGCTCCCTCTGCTCGTAATATCAGACTGGTTCAATAACGAGTCAGTGTACTGACTTGGTACATAAATAACTATTATTACCATATTAGTTTATCTACAATGAGATTTCCTATGACATAAACGTAACTGGAATTTAATACATTAACGTTTTAACTGAAAAATATTGCAGAAGTCACATTTTTTAGATAAAATCCGCTTTACATCCACCCTTTATTATTTAGAAAATCAATTTTCGCATGTTCCTTCTACTTCTTCACGTGCCGTATCAGAATTATCCGACGTTGGCGATCACCATTGCGAAGGCTTCTCGATCTTCTGCAATATGGAATAATTGTCCTGCACTTGACATCTGAGTCCATTCACGAATGTTTTTTAACCAAGAAACTTGTTTTCTTCCTACACCTCTACGGCCTTCTATTTTGCCTTTAAGGATCAGTTGTAATATTTTATATCGACTTCCCCTCACTATATGTCCCAGATAAGACATTCTTCGATGTTTAACAGTCTTTAGCAGTTCTCTACCTTTGTTGACCTTCCTTAGTACTTCTATATTTCATTTTTTTTTTCATTGATTAATGTACCACGAACACCTTTTTCGAGTAATATTTATAAATTAGAGATTATAAATTTCAAAATTTTATATAATGATTAAAAAAATTCGAATTTGAGTTTTTGGTTTTTTTGGGAAGAAGAAGAAAATGAGTGTATACTTTTTTTACCATCAAAAAGTAAAGATTTAACAGTACCAAAGGCTATCAAAGGTACTTTAAAAAGCAGATATTTTGGCTTGGGAATTTTCAATTGAAAATTAGTGTGCTTTTGCTATGCTAAAAATCAAAATAAGAGGTAAGTAAATATTTTATTTAAAAATAATTACGGTGTGTGTGGGACATATAAACAATTTTGACCAAATTTCGTAAAAATATTTTTTTGTAGAAGATAAAAAAACAAAGAGACCTATTATTTTAATGTTTTGTATAAATTTTTTTAAAAAAATGTTATGTGAAAAAAGTATTTATTATTTAAAAAAATGTAGATCTTTTTATTACCTACAACTTCGCCATTTAACTTTTTTCCATTGGACTTTTAGTTTTGCCGGAAATCGGCATAAACCATTTGTTACACTCAATAACTGACTTCCTACTACTTCTCATCGCCCTTAAATTATTTTACCTTAAATTTTTGTTATGTTTTCTTCCTGGGTCTCATCCTGTTACTATTTTGTTTGGTCTCAAAAATTTATCGGCCCTTGCCTATTTTATCTACAATATTTGCAGCTTCATTGAGTGCTCCAAGAACATATTTGTATCACTCTCGTGAAACTAAACAGATCTTATTTTCATATTATACATATTGTTTCCTCACTGTATAGGTGTGTAGTAACTTTACTTTATAGTTGCTTAACGCACCACTTTCTGTGGTTTTAATGATAAAACTTGAAATTACATATCCTTTTGTAGTGCTGGTCCCTTCTATTTTCTTCAAAATATAATGATAGGCAAAATCATGGAATAAATTCATTTCTTCGAGAATGAACGATTTTGGGAATAAATCCCGAAATAAAATAGGCCGATTTTTAGTCAAATTTTCATTCAAGTTTTGATTTTTTGGCATACTAGTACATACACGTATTATAGTGATGTCATCCATCTGAGCGTTGGAACGTAATCGCCGAATTTTTAGATGAGAATACTCGTAGAGTAGTCCAGAAAGCCACTGCGCATCCGCTAGGAAAAATATTCTAATTCGGATTTTTTGCACAATCATACTCAAAAAGGACTCCTTTTAACAAATTTGCATGTTGCCAGGACCAAAAGGTGGTCAAAAATTTTTTATAGAATAGAAGTATGCTTTATTGTCACTGAAAATACAAATTTTATGGACAAAGCTTAATTAAAGTCAGAAAAAATAAATAAATAATATCTAACAATAACAATAACAAATACAATTTTCTGAAATTTGATAAATCGTCAATATAAAAAAAATATACATAAATACAAAATATAAGTTAATAAAGTAAAGAAAAGAAAACAAAATCGATATATTTGCAACAATTTATAGAAATTGCAAAGTGAATATACAACAAAGTAAACTATTTATAGACATAGGAACTAATAAGTTTAGGCTGCTGCATGTGACACCCAAATATAGATAAGTTTGTTTACTTGTACATTACTGTAATTTCTTAGTTAGTCATTCAGAAACTCTTCTACTGAATAATATGGTCTTTTAGATAGATGAGCTTTTGTCATTTTACGGAACTTGGGGAAAGATGTTGCAGATTTGAGTTGTAAAGGAAGATGGTTGTATAGTTTTTTTGCGGAATATAATATAGATTTCTTTACTAACTCAGAGGACGGGATCGGTAAATAGACATCAAAATTTGAATTTCTGGTGGAGTAGTCATGACGAGGCCTTGCTGGAAAGACATGCATGTGTTTACGAATTAAGCAATCAGTTTCTAAAATATATAAAGATGTAAGGGTTAAAATGCCTTTATCTTTGAAGTAACTTCTGCAATGTGTTGTTCTTCTGAGGCCAAACAGATACCTTATTGCTCTTTTTTGTAATTTGAAAATAACATCTAACTGGGCAGCTGTACTAGAACCCCAAAAAGGAAGACCATATCGAAGATGAGACTCGAACAAAGAAAAATATGTTAGTTTAGAAGATGCTAAATCGAAACAGATCTTATAGCATAGCAGGCTGAGGCGAGTTTCTTACTTAACACATCGATATGAAGGGACCATTTGAGGTTGCTGTCTAAAAAAATACCAAGAAACGTTTACCCTTTAAACGTTTTTTTTGTTTTTTTCCTAAAATTATCTTTTTTCAATGGAAAAAAGTTTTTTTAGGTTTTTTGGATTATTCCAAACAGAAAAGGTCTTTATTGACTTTTCTCTAAAAATTATAGTTTTTGACATATAAGCGATTAAAAATTGAAAAATTGCGAAATCGGCCATTTTTAACCCTCAAAAACTATGGGAAAATCTAAAAATTTGAATGTTGCCGAGGTAGGCAGATATTCTCTATACATTGATTGATGAAATCCTGAACAGTTTTTTGCAATACAATATTCAAAACTCCTTTGTTTTTGGATTGCTAATCAAGCATGCGCGACACTATTTTCCACCGACAGTATGGTGCAAATGAAAGGAATAAATTCGTTCTTTCGTAAACCGGCGACTTTAAGGAAAAATCCCGAAACAGGTCGATTTTTATTTTTAAGTTATGATATTGTGGCATATATGGTATACTAGTGACGTCATCCGTCTGGGCGTGATGACGTAATCGATGATTTTTTTAAATAAGAATAGGGGTCGTGTGGTAGCTCATTTGAAAGGCTCTTCAATTCTCTATTTAGTAATGTAAACATTTACATAATTATTTATACAGGGTGTCCTTCTACTTCTTTTTTCTCAAATAATTTAATTTAATAAAAATTTTTTGGACACCCTGTATCATTAATTATGTAAATGGTTATATCACTGAATATAGAATTGAAGAACCTTTCCAATAAGCTGGCACATGGCCCCAATTCTCATTTAAAAAAATTATCGATTACGTCATTACGTCCAGACGGATGACGTCACTAGTATACCATATATGCCACAATATCATAACTTAAAAATAAAAATCGAACTGTTTCGGGATTTTTCCTTAAAGTCGCCGCTTTACGAAATAACGAATTTATTCCTTTCATTTGCACCATACTTTCGGTGGGAAATAGTGTCGCGCACGCTTGATTAGCAATTAAAAAATAAAGGAGTTTTGAATATTGTATTGCAAAAAACTCTTCGGGATTTTATCAATCGATGTTTAAAGAATATCTATCTACCTTGGTAACATTCAAATTTTCAGGTTTTCACATAGTTTTTGAGGGTTAAAAATGGCCGATTTCGCAATTTTTCAATTTTTAATCGCTTATATGTCAAAAACTATCATTTTTAGAGAAAAGTCACTAAAGACCTTTTCTGTTTGGAATGATCCAAAAAACCTAAAAAAACTTGTTTCCATGCAAAAAAAATAATTTTAGGAAAAAAACAAAAAAAAAACGTTTAAAAAATTTTTGACCACCTTTTGGTCCTGGCAA
This sequence comes from Diabrotica virgifera virgifera, assembly GCF_917563875.1. Classification (NCBI taxonomy): domain Eukaryota; kingdom Metazoa; phylum Arthropoda; class Insecta; order Coleoptera; family Chrysomelidae; genus Diabrotica; species Diabrotica virgifera. The sequence goes on from NC_065446.1 coordinate 133,661,949, forward strand.
CATGCAAATTTGTTAAAAGGAGTCCTTTTTGAGTAAGATTGTGCAAAAAATCCGAATTAGAATATTTTTCCTAGCGGATGCGCAGTGGCTTTCTGGACTAGAGGTCGTGCGCTAGCTACTTTGAAAGGCTATTCAATTATATTCAGTAATATACAGGGTGTCCCGAAGAGATTGGTCAGAAATTATACCACAGATTCTGGAGTAGAAAATAGGTTGATTAAACCTCACTTACCTATATACAATAGTGCACACAAAAAAAGTTACAGTCCTTTGAATTTACAAAATGAAAATCGATTTTTTTTCATATATCCAAAACTCTTAGAGATTTTTTATTGAAAATGGACATGTGGTATTCTTATGGCAGCAGCATCTTAAATAAAAATTAAAGTAAAATTTGTGTACCCCATAAAAATTTTATGGGGGTTTTGTTCCTTTAAACCCCCCTAAACTTTTTTGTGCGTTCCAATTTAATTTTTATTGTGGCACCATTAGTTAAACACACTATTTTTAAAACATTTTTGCCTCTTAGGACTTTTTCGATAAGCCAGTGTTTATCGAGATATTTTGAATGTTTATCGAATCCACCACATATTTGTATATGGTAAGTACGATTAGAAAGACATGTTAATAATCTGAAAATGTATTTATAATTTACATTTTTAGGTATATTTTGAAAAAGAAGCCACATCTCGATAAAAGGTGACTTATCAAAAAAAGACTAAGAGGCAAAAAAGTTTTAAAAACACTGTGTTTAACTAATGGTACCACAATAATATTTTAATTGGAACGTACACAAACATTTGGGGGGTTTAAAGGAACAAAACTCCCATAAAAATTTTATGTAAATATATTAAAAAGAAGTCACATTGAAACGTTGTGTTTAACTAATGGTACCACAATAATGAATTAATTGGAACGTACACAAAAGTTTGGGGGGGTTTAAGGAATCAAAACCCCCATAAAATTTTTATGGGGTGGACAAATCTCACTATAATTTTGTTTTAAGATGAACCTGCCATAAGAATGATACATGTTTATTTTCAATGAAAAATCTTGAATAGTTTTCGATATATTGAAAAAAATCGATTTTCATTTTGTAACTTCAAAGGGCTAAAAATTTTTTTATGAGCACATTTGTACTAAGGTAAGTTAGGTTTAATCGAACTATTTTTGACTCCAGAATGTGTGGTATAATTTATGACAAATATTTTCGGGACACCCTGTATATAAACAATAACATAATTAAAATAAAAGGAAAATGGTTATTTATTTTTGAATAACATAATTATTTGTTTTTAGTGTCCATGAACTTGAACATTTAATTTAAGTGAAAAGCAATTTTAATTTTCAAAACATTTTTCTCTTTTCTGACAGCAATAAAATGTATTTTGAATTAAATGAATTATGTATGCATTTTTATTTTTGTGTCATTTTTTTTAATTAATAAAATATATTTGGAAAACCTGTATAAATATTTATGTTAATATTTATATTACGAAATAGAAATTGAATTACCTTTCAAATGAGCTAGCCCACAATCTATATTATTATTTAAAATAATGGGATGACGTAACTAGTATGACATATTTTATATACCGAAAATCATCGTTTAAAAATGAAAATCAATATATTTCGAGATTTTCCAAAATCACCCATTCATGAAAAAATTATTATATTCCTTAGTTTTGCCCCTCTCTGTATATAGTAGTTTATATCGGAAATACCCCAGTTCATAATTTAATGCATCAAGTCAAACCAGTTTGATTTTACTCAATAAACTTGACTTGAAAATCAAACTTTTTTTGTAAAAAAGTTTGACTTGACTTGATTTCGATTGAGGTTTGACTTGAAATCAAACTTCTTCGTCATTGTATTTTTAATTTTGTTAAATTGACATCTTAATTACATTTCTATCTCGAAAAAAAGTATATCTAAGGAAATAAATTTTTCAAACACTTTTAAACCCATTTAACAGACAGTTTGAATTTTCCAACCTGTAACCATTTACCTTGCAAAGTTACATTGTAACCTGATTTAAACTATTTGTCAGAAGGATTGACTTGAATTTCTTTTGAAATTAAGTCAAACTCAAGTCAATTTCAAACATTCATGTTAAACTTGTGCAACAGTAACCACCACTATCAACATCACCAAATATTTTCTTATTTTCATGTATTACACTTGACTTGAATTAGGTATTTGTCTGAAGGATTGACTTGAGTTTGTCTTGAAATTAATAACCCAAGCTGTGGGTGAAAAATAGGTCGATTTCAGCATATAATACAGGAATTTTTGAAACCTATCAGGTGTTGTAAGGGCGATGTCAGGAATAACTTTTATTAAAATGTAACCAAAAATTTTGTGCGCTTTTTTATTTATGACGTTTTTCATTTATTAAATGTGGAATTTTTAAAGATTTTTAATTTTGCAGCTTAGTAAATATATAGCAATATACAGCAATAGAAAGCTATAGTAAATTAAAAAATCTACAATTTGACCTATGGCAAGTTTATTGTCGTTAATTTGTTATTGCAAAATAGCCTGCGAAAGGACAAAAATGGCCGTTTTATGCAATTGCATTAGTTATTGTAAAAATAACTTTTTTCTTTAATTCTTTAAACTAAAGACCCATCAATTATAAATATAAAAAAAATTGTAAAATTCGATTGGTGTATTTGTTGCTTAGATATTATAAATTGTTTATCCCGAGAGGTCGAAGGCTAAAACTTTTTGAAAAAAAAAATAGTAGAGAGTAAATCCTAGAACACTCTCCTTCTAATGACTAATGTTTTCATATTCTGATGTGAATAAATGCATATAACATTTTTCAACCTTTTATTTTATTTCGAGTTTGAAAATAAGGGGGCATATTTTGTTATAAACATTTAGAACTGAAGAGGCCTCTATACATCCTATGAGTTTACAGCTTGCAGATTAAGAAACTAAAGCCGAGATAATTGTTTTTGTTTTCTTGAATCGTTGTGTTTTTATTTATAACAATTAAGAAATTATTTCGCAGTTATTGACTAAATAATGACTTATGTTATCTTAAAATAAAAATTGTTTTAAAATAAAATTTTATGTAATTAATAAAAATGATTTTAAAGTGGAGTGCAGATTTATTTTTCTTTACGATTGTGATTTATTTTGTCGGTTGCCCTTAGCAACTTATACTACATTGAATAACGGTTTTTGCTCCAAATTTTACAGAACCACTTTGATTGACTTGCAGTTTAGCATACACATAGATAACATGTAAAAGAAGAAGTCATATTGGGCCGATGTGTACTTTTGCCATGGAGGATAACATTTAAAAGAAAAAGCCATATTGGGCCGATGTGTACTTTTGTCATGGGGGGTGAGGTTAACCTCTTATGGGGGTGAAAAAATATACGTTCAAAATAAGTCCACAAATGGATCAAATGACTAATTCTAAGCAAATTTTGTTCTACAGCATTTTTTCACTATAGTTGATTTTTTAACCAATAGGAGTAAACTAAAAAGACAGATTCACACCAAAAGAAGTTACTAGAAAAGTCACCAAATTCATCTTCTTTTTCGTTGATCATATCACCTTTCGATGATAATCCATACATAGTATATTATACTAACACATCGCTAAAGAGTTCTAAAAACAACTGTTTTTATATAAAAGTAGACTAAAAATTTAAAAATTAAAGGAATAAAGCAGAAAACACAAAAAATCGCCGATATACTTAATTAACCTATAAAATGATAGAAGTGCCAAAATTTCATAAATGTCATTAGTGTCAAAATTAAATAAAAGTGGAGTAAACTTGCCTGAGATTGGACCAATTAGAAACAAGCATTACGGCGCAGTAAATTTAAATCACTCCTCTTGGTTAAAAAGCAAACAATAGGCTATTACTTTTCGAGTAATTTGCGAGTAAATACGTTCATTTTTGAACAAAAAAAAACACGTGTTTAGGTGGTTTTTTGCAAATAACTGAAAAAGTAAGTATTTTATCGAAAAAAAGATTCTTAGAAAAAATGTAGCACATAAAAGATTAAAAAAAATGTTGTATGCATGAGATCCCTAACCCCAGGAAGAGAAGAGTTCTAAGTAATAAAATATGGGTTCATACTCGTCAAATTCCAAATCTAATATTTCAACGTGAAATACCAAAAAATGAATCACTTTTTGGGAAAAACTTAATATAACTTTTTTAAAGTTATTAAAAAATGCTTTATTTTTGCTTTTTTATAAAAGTTTCTAGCATTAAAAGTAAGGCTGTTCGCTCAAAATAAAGTTGGTCCCTTATTTTTTGTAAAAAAAAATCGTGAAAATGACCCCTCGATTATCATCCCAAATGAAATTAATCGTTACCACTTCACAAGTTGCTTTAGTCGCGTATATATTGTTTATATGATCTATTAGTTTCATCGGTTAAAAGTGCTTAGTTTTGAAGGGCATGTAGTTGAAAAGACTTAAACTAGTAAATAATCAACAGTGTATGCAATATTTGAACATATCTTAACCAATTTTTGCCATGCAAAAGGCATCATAAAAGCAACACCTATATATTTTTTTTATTTTTTGTGATTTTTGGCATCACTAATAAATTTTACGTTATTTTGAGAAAGAGCATTTTTTTCAAAATTAAAAATTAAAAATTTACTTTAAAACCAAATTTTTTTTAGAAATAAGCCCTTTGTACCGATGGTACTTACAGATCATATAAATAATACATAGGTAAAATAACTTGTGAAAAGGTAACGATTAATTTTATTTAAGATGGCAATTAGGAGGTGATATTCCCGAGTTTTTTGACCAAAAAAAAAGAGAACAACTTTATTTTGAGCGCAACTTGCTTACTTTTGATGCTCGAAACTTTCTAATTAAACAAAAATATTGCTTTTTTTATCAACTTTAAAAAAGGTTTAATGAGTTTTTTCCAAAAAGTGCATCATTTTTTGGTTATTTGGCTATTTTTCATTAGATACAACTTTGCTTCTGCTGAGTCTAGAGAGTTCATGAAGAGAATGTTTTTTGCGAGAAAATCCTTACTTTTTCAGGTATTTGCAAAAAACCGCCTATAAACGTGTTGAAACGTTGAAAAAATGCTATGAAACCAAAATTGCTTATTTATAATTAGTCGGTTTATCCATTTCCGGACTTATTTTGAAATTTTCAAATTTGAAATTTTTGAGATTTTCTCAAAATTAAAAATCTTTAAAAATTGCAAATTAACAAAAAATTAAAACGTCATAAATAAAAAAGAGCAAAAAATTTTTGGTTACATTTTAATAGAATTTATTCCTGGCATCGTCACTTTTAACTCCTGATAGGTTTCAAAAATTCTTGATTTATAACACGTTTTTTCACCCACAGCCTGTGGTATAAGTCAAACTTAAGTCAATTTCAAACATTCAAGTTACACTAGTAGTCGGAGAGATAGAAGCGGATTTTGTGCGTGATAAGTAATATGGAAAAACTGTACGGGGATACGTTGAATTAGTTGTGTACATGATTTTCACCAACGGCCGGAAACCAGAGTTGGGGCCGAGGGTAGTTATAAGGGGTCAAAGAAGCGGATTTTATTATTTTTTTTATGACGCTCATGATCGAGATAGTGCACCAAAATTTGGGAATAAGTAGGTCATGACGTAACTAAGTAAAATCTCTAGGGGCGGAACGCTGCGTGGTCGACAAAGGGGTGGGGGTAGGGGTGAATATAAAAAATATAAAGGGTTTTTTGCGACGTTGGTGATTGAGATAGCGGACCAAAATTTGGGAATAAGTAGATCATGACATTACTAAGTAAAATGCCCAGAGCCGGAAACCAGAGATGGGGATGAGGGTAGTTATAAGGGGTCAAGGTCGCCGTTTTTATTATTTTTTTTGTGACGCTCATGATCGAGAGAGGGCACCAAAACTTGGGAATAAGTAGGTCATGACGTAACTAAGTAAAATCTCCAGGGGTGGTACGCTGCGTGGCTGACAAAGGGGTGGGGCAGGGGTGAATACAAAAAATATAAGGGGTTTTTTTGCGACGTTCGTGATTGAGAGAGTGCACCAAAATTTGGAAATAAGTAGGCCATGACATAACTAAGCAAAATCCTCAGAGCCGGAAACCAGAGTTGGGCATGAGGGTAGTTAGAAGGGGTCAAAGTCGCCGTTTTTATTATTTTTTTTTTGTGACGCTCATGATCGAGAGAGGGCACCAAAATTTGGGAATAAGTAGGTCATGAGGTAATTAAGTACAATCTCCAGGGGTGGAACGCTGCGTGGCCGATAAAGGGGTGGGGGTAGGTGTGAATATAAAAAATATAAGGGGTTTTTTGCGACGTGCTAGATTGAGATAGTGCACCAAAATTTGAGAATAAGTAGACAACGACTTAGCTAAGTAAAATCCCCAGAGCCGGAAACCAGAGTTGGAGATGAGGGTAGTTTTAAGGGGTCAAAGTCGCAGTGTGTATTATTTTTTTGTGACCCGGCACAACATTTGTCCCCCACGCAGCGTTCCGCCCCTGGAGATTTTACTTAGTAATGTCATGATCTACTTATTCCCAAATTTTGGTGCACTATCTCGATCACCAACGGCAGAAAAACCCCCATATATTTTTATACTCACCCCTGTCTACCACCCCTTTGTACCCCAAGCAGCGTTCCGCCCCTGAATATTTTACTTAGTTACGTCATAACCTACTTAATCCCAAATTTTGGTGCACTATCTCCATCATGAGCGCCACAAAAAAAAATAATAAAAACCGCGAATTTTACCCCTTATAACTACCCTCATCCGTCACTCTGGTTTCCGCCGCTGGGGATATTACTTAGTTATGTCATGGTTTACTTATTCCCAAATTTTGGTGCACTATCTCAATAACGAACGTCGCAAAAAACCCCTTACATTTTTTTATATTCACCCCTGCCCCACCCCTTTGTCGACCACGCAGCGTTCCACTCCTGGAGATTTTACTTAGTTACATCATGACCTACTTATTCCCAAATTTTGGCGCACTATCTCGATCATGAGCGTCACAAAAAAAAATAATAAAAAACGGAATTTTGACCCCTTATAACTACCTTCCTTCCCCACTCTGGTTTCCGGCTCTGGGGATTTTAATTATTTATGTCATGTTCTACTTATACCCAAATTTTGGTGCACTATCTCAATCACGAACATTGCAAAAAACCCCTTATATTTTTTATATTCACCCCTACCCCCACCTCTTTGTCGGCCACGCAGCGTTGAACCCCTAGAGATTTTACTTAGGTACGTCATGACCTACTTATTCTCAAATTTTGGTGCACTATCTCGATCATGAGCGTCACAAAAAAAATAATAATATCCGCGACTTTAACCCCTTATAACTACCCTCGGCCCCAACTCTGGTTTCCGGAAGTTGGTGAAAGTCATGTACACAACTAATTCAACATATCCCCGTATAGTTTTTCCATATTACTTATCACGCACAAAATCCGCTCCCAGCTCTTAGACTATAGTGCATCTCTAACTACCACTATCAACATCACCAAATATTTTCTTAGTTTCGCGTGTTACATATATTTTTGAGACTTATTTCTTTAATTAAAAGTTAATAAAAAGCACAAATATAATTTTGATTAAAACCGTCATTTACCCTAAAGTTACTCAAAAATTATTACTTACAATGATGGTGCTGTCAAGCAATGTGCTGCAGTAAGGACATAATTTTCACTTATCAAACTGCCTCCACATAGCCATTGGTTTTCAGATTTAACTCCATACCCCAGAGCAGCCTTAAACAGTATAATTAATTATATAGGGTGTCCCAAAAGTAGCGGGATGGTCGAATATCTCGCGAAATATACATCGGATCAAAAGACTAAAAATTAAACACGACACCCCCTCCACACCTTGGAGGATTTTTTACAGATTTGAATTGCTTAGGCAAAAATAAGTAACTTTTATTCGAGCCACTTTTTCGAATTGTGGATAGATGACGCTATAATCGGAAAAAAACTATTTATCTTGATACCTCAGGTAAATTATAGAAATGGTCTACTATCTCGAGAGATACACTTCCAAGTGAAAAAACAGAAAACACGTGTTTAATATTTTTCAAAAGCCTATCGAATAACACTAAACATGATCCTCCACTACATCTCATGGAAGTGGGGTGGGAGTAACTTTAAAATACTGAATAGGAACCCCCATTTTTATTGCAGATTTGAATACCTCATAAAAAAGTAATTTATTCATTTATTCGAGACATTTTCATTTACATTTGTTGATAGATGACGCTAATAAATCCTATTTCTCCAATTGCAGAGCCATCTATCAACAACTCTAAAAAAGGTCTCGAATAAATATTCCTTATTTTTCATGAGGAATCCACATCTATAATAAAAAATGAGGATTCCTATTCAATATTCTAAATTTACCCCCACCCTCCATGGGATGGAGTGGGTTGGGGGTCGTGTTTAGTGTTATTCGATAGGTTTTTGAAAAATATTAAACACGTGTTTTTTGGCTTTTTATTTTCAGGTGTATTTCTCGATATATTAGATAGTTTCGATATAGTTTACTTAGTGTATCGGGATAAATCGTTTTTTCCGATTATAGCGCCATCTATTCACAATTCGAAAAAACGTCTCAAGTAAAAGTTACTTTTAATTCTGTGGCTTGGTTCTAAAAGGGCCAATGTCAAAATCTTTGCATTTGGAAAAACTTCAATTGAAATTTTTGCCAAAAATACTTTTATTTTGTAATTTAAATGTAATGCAGGCTGTAGCTACCAAATTTTGCCCAGAGGATAATATGTTTTGACAGAATAAAACTGTGTTTTTATTTTTTTTTCTAACTTTGATTTCGAAAAGAAAAGACGACATTGGCCCTTATTACCTAAATTTTTTTATTTGTATTTATTTTCTTTGGAGACATTGGCCATTATAACTAGAACAATAATAAACAAAGTAGCTATATACTAATAGTTTATTATACGAAAATGACAGAAATTAAAATTAAGAATAGTATGAAAAAAATTGTAGTAAAAGATACATAAAAATAAAATTATTATTATTATTAAACTAATGGGAGAAGCTGTTTCAGGAATCTTTCTTCATTCTGAGAAATCACTTTCTACCTCCGGAACTTCATCTGAATAGTATTCCACCACATTATCATTTGCAGTTATTTGTTCCAGGAAATAGCTGTAGTATGTGCGGTTTGTTTTGCTAATGTAAGGTAAAAGTGCCTTTAAATATGTTAGGTTTTCCTTACTCAGCGGAATTAGTTCGTTGTTAAGTGGTAGAAGCGAGGGCATCTTGTTATACTGTCGTGTTTTCGTCTGACTTCGAGATATATCAAACGTTTGAAACTCACCTTTAAATGAATGTTTGTATAAAATATTTTGGGTCCGAATACTGCATCCATTTAATTGGCAACCAATGAGCTGGTTCGTTTAAAGTGTTCTTTTTACGATGCACATAGTGAGTATTTAAACATGCTTTAAAGTTTAAAAAGGTCCCTTTTTCCAATTCTATGACTTTTATAGACGGTTTTCTAGGCACCAAAATGATCAAGTTTGCCAAATCTCGAGGCAATTTAATAATAGCCGTAGTACGATTTTTGTCTTTTCTATGGCTGCATGAATACTGTCTGCCTCCATATGCGTATGGCCAGCTTCAAGAAATTTGTGGTTTATTGTCCATTTTTTACCTTTGGAGTTAAATTCTAAAACAGTTTGCAGCAACATGGTAGAAAAAAATATATTGTGGTTTTGTCTTCCACAAGAATCACTGTACATGGTCACTGTTTATTATTTTCTTCTATAAGGTTGTGTAGGTAATGGTAAACACAATAACCAATTTCCTGCCCGCCTCGTCCAGCCACTGTCTCATTCCATAGATAGCACAGAGAAGATGATTTTTTTCCTATGGTCTGGTAAATGGTAAGGTTAAACGTCCACAGTTGACGTTTATAAAAACTCAATCCACTTCTTAGGTAGGGAGTAGGCAAGCATCTTTGCAAGTCTAAGGAAATGGTAACATAACCTGGATTATTCTGGCATTCTTCTTTATCTCTTCGTTTCGACTCGTATGCAGACTCGGCTAAATGTAAATGTACCGATTTTTCTTCTTCAATTGATGCTCGTTCTGTTTCGCTTTCACAGCATTTCAACTGCATTTCAAACTTGTTGCATTTTGCACAGGTATCATTTTTGGGCTTATGGAATGATAGGTTAAATTCCTTCACAAATATTTTTCTGTAGAGCGACGCACTTTGTGGTTGAATGTTTCTGTCTTTGCAATAATTATGCGCATAAAGGCGGTTCACAAGAAGTGTAGATAAATATGTGTCAATTAAAGCTAAAAGTGCCAATGTATACATTGTCCCACTGAATATTCCACTAAATATCAATGTCAGTAATGGATATAAGGGCCAATGTATACATTGGCCCACTGAATATTCCACTAAATACCAATGTGACTAATCAATAAAAGGGCCAATGTCAACGTTGGCCCTTTTAACCGAAACTGATGTGAATTATTTCATTGTGACATTGGCCACTATTCCACTAATATTAGGGCTTTCTGATTGGATTTTGATATTGGCCGTTTTAGCATAAGAAAGTATGTATCGAACAATGTTTAATGCACTGGTTAACTCAAAACAGCAAAAAATTGACATTGGCCTTTTAGAACCAAGCCAGAGAATTAATTTCGATTATTTTTTTCGTAAGTAGTCAAAATCTGTAATAAAAAATGGGGATTCCTATTTAAGATTTTTAAGTTGCCCCACGTCACAGCCCCAAGGGTGGAGTGGGGGAGCCGTATTTGATATCATTCGATAGATTTTTGAAAAATATTGAACACATAATTTTCAGCTTTCCGATTAGATGTTCAGTTCGCGAAATATTCAACCGCCCGCTGCTTTTTAAACACCCTGTATATTCAGACTATGTACTAATAAGCTTACCATATGTGGAAACTCTTTTTGTTTGCTACTTTGCCCTCCGATTATAAACACCGTTACTTGAGATTTCCTAGCACTTCTTCTGCTAGAGGAATATTCGATACATTCTAAAATATACAACAACCAACAAAAACTTTTAGTCAAGTTCTCAAATAATCGTATATCGGTACTTACTTTCTTGAGAGATCCTGTTTAAAGGCTGAGGAACAACTGGGCTGGTAATAAAGGGAGATAATGTTGAGCTCCACCCTGTATTAAGATTTGGATCAGATAGATCAATGTTAATAGTATTTAGAGAAGAAGCAAATGTGTCTGTGGATGATACTAAGCTAGCAGAAGTTGCACTAACTATTTCTATAACGTCGGATCCAACGTCAGTCGCTGGCGATACGCTAACAATATAATTAGGCATAGATGTTATATTCAGATCAAACTTGATCACAGCCGGAAGCTCTACTTGAAAGATTGAAGCAGTGCCGCTGGGATTTACTACAAGTACTTGGTTGGCTAATTGTGGTGGTTTAAAGGTATAGTTGCAGTCGAGACCAAGAGGTCTAAGTGTGGAAGGATTTTCGCAAGGAGTAGCTGTTGATATGCCGTTAAGGGTAGACTCAGTAGATATGATAGGTTCTGGTCTAGGTCTAGGTGTTACGATAGCGGATGTGAATGGTGTATCAGTTAAAGATAAAGTAGTACTATTTCGTGAATTCCTGGTAGAGTTAAGAAGGACAGATGTGAACGGGGTCTGGGTTGTTACGGTTGTGTTTAAAAGAACAGTAGAAGACATCTTAGTATCTAACGTAGTAGTAGTGGTACTAGTAACAGAAGCGGGACTAGTAGTAGTAACAGTGGAAGTAGACGTCATATTTGTAACAGCTAAAGTGGAAGCAACAGTTGGGGACACGGTAGTTATACTAGAAGTACTGCTTGGAAGTGGAGTTGAAGTTTGAACAGATTCGGTAGTGGATAAAGATGTAGATGTGGAAACGGGAGAATTAGTTTCAACAGTTGAAACCACAGGAGGAGGTATATATGGGGCCGGGGTTATCATATATTGTGGATCGATAATAAATACATCAGGAGCAGCACTTGTTGCTGCAGTAGCACTAGTAACTGGGGGAACAGTAAGCGGAGGATTTACGGCGTAATTAATCATCCAGTCAGGATTTATAATAGGTGTTTCGTGTATTGGTGGTAATTGATTTGGTGTATTTGGAGCCTTAAAGTTGGCGACAATAGGTGCAGGTGATATATTAATATTGTTTACAGTACCAATGGTAGCTGGCGGCTGCGGTGAAGTTTGAGTGACAATTGGTGTTGCAGGCGTAACTACTGGTTGTACTGGCTCCGCTGTTTGTACTGGTTGCACTGATGGTTGTGTAATAATTAGTCCATTGTTAGAATAAAATGGCACTGGCCATACTTGGGGATTCGGAATTGAGTCACTCCCTCCTCCTTGGGGCGTCATTATTCGACGTACTGAAAATAAGTTTTGACAAGCAAATACAAACTGTATAATTAATTTAAGTGTTATGTGTTGTTAAGGCACAATAAATGGTGGAAAGAAAATTACATTTTTAATTCGATATTCACTCCGGAAATCGTTTTCAAAAAGAAAGAAAAATTCTTAAAAAAATTCTGGGAAAATTTTATATCCTGATATTTTAGGTTATGTTTCTTTTCAATCAATGAAACTTTGGTTTGGTTATTTCGGACCTTAGCAATGGGTGGATGAATAATTATTTTGGAAATGATGTTAGTGTCCTATACTAAATTTACAATCAAGATGCAGTAGAAATAAACAAACCAAGACACGTTAAATGCTACTAGTAGCACTCCCGAATTATAATTTACAATGTATAAACTTTGGAGATCACGATTTGGGATTTATAATGTATTTACATTGTAAATTATGATTTGGGAGTGCTCCTAGTATCATTTAACGTGTCTTGGTTTGTTTATTTCTACTGCATCTTGATTGTAAATTTAGTATAGGAGTATCATATTCTGACTGGTTTTGTGTGTTATTTTGTGTTAATTTGTTTACAGTCGGAAAAATGAAAGAATACCCATGAACCGGCGGGCGTAATTTCGGCCGGTAATCCCTTGGCCTACCTGCATAAATCAAGGGGTACCATTTATGACAGGGGTAATTTCGGCCGAGGGGTTGATGTTTACGATGAGATTAAAATATTGGTAATTACACTCCTGGGGTACTCTACACTCTAATACCCGAAAGTTAGGTTTTGACGAAGCGTTAGGTCTTCCTCCTTTGAAAATTGTACTGTGTAATATATAATATAATATATTAATTTTTTAAAATTAGCAAAATTTCGGTTCAAAACAAATAAGAAGTAATTAAGAAGCAACTTAAAACCTCCGGCCGAATTTACCTACCGGCTTTTAGTACCTGCCCTTTTTCCGGCCGAAATTACATCCGCCCCCATGAACGAAAATATAAAACACACTGTATTTTCCTGTCAGCGTGTCACAAAGAAAATTGTCCAGGGCAAGTACATGTAACAATAATTATTACATGTACTTGCACTGGCCAATTTTTTGTGTGACACGGTGACAGGAAAATACAGCGTGTTTTATATGTTCGTTCATGGGTATTCTTTCATTTTTCCTACTGTATGTAATCTGTATCGGAGATGTGGCTGTTGAAAAAATGTTAAATTTTATTTTTTTTATTTACAAAATACAGCCGTAGGTACCGTAATAGGCGTAAATCCCGCGTATCAAATACAGTTTATTAATAGCAAGCTGAAAATTTGTTAATAGCTTAATGGTGTCTAGTCGGAAAAACTTTGATGTACAAGAACACTGGAACAGGGGAAGTTTTATATGTGGAACAGGTTACATATTTTGAACGTCAGACTACGAAAACGTCCCATCTATTTTATCGGACAGATCTTCCAGTTATTGATTTGTTACCCTTTCATTAAACTCTCACCGAAGTAAAGAAAAAAGGCCAAGGAGGTGAAGACATAGGAGGTTTTATCTATATTTATAGGGGAGTAGAGAAAGACAAGAGAGCACAAGCAGGAGTATCAATATTGATAAAAAAAGACTTAAAAGGAAATCTGAAAAGCTGGGAATAGGCCAATGAGTATTATTAGAGTATACAGGGTGTTTCATTAATAATTATCCATATAGTAACTGGAGAAACCTTAGCACAAAATACGAAGATTTAACCTAAAACATTTAAATAAAATGTGGTTGCTTACTGAGTTACAGGGTGTTTTATCTAAAAATTTAAAAAGTATTTTTGCTCAGCATTTTAAAACTATTCGACGTATGCTTTTCATACTTGGCAGAAAGTATAGATACTGTACAAACTACTAAATTACGTTAAACAAACGTTTCTGGCTATTACCAGAGGCGTGCGACGGGGGAAAGTGAATGGTTGACCCTTTCCAAATTCTACGCCACTGGCGGAATTGCTATTTTAGTTCAATTTTTGGATTCTCCAATACTTTCTATGAAAATAATATACTCTTTATTCGTAACGATAAAGTCATTAGTTTTCGAGATCTTTGAAGTTAAAAATGAAACGACACGGTTATTTTGATTAATGTATTGTGTCGCTTCATTTTTAATTTCAAATATCTCGAAAACTAATAATTTTATCGTTACGAATGAAGAGTATATTATTTACATAAGAAGTATAGGAAAATCAAAAAATTACACTAAAATAGCAATTTCGTCAGTTGAGTAGAATTTGGGAAGGGTCAACCAGCCACTATCCCCTGTTGTACGCCTCTGGTAGTAGTTAGAAACGTTTATTTATCTTAATTTAGTAGGGTGTACAGTGCTTACACTTTATGCTAAGTATGATAAGGATACGCCAAATAGTTTTAAAGTACTGGGTACAAATAATTTTTAAATTTTAATCATATGAATCATATATCATAAATTAATCAAAATAACAGTGCCGTTTCATATTTAACTTCAAATATCTCGAAAACTAATAACTTTATCGTTACCAATGAAGAGAATATTATTTACGTAGAAAGTATTGGAGAATCTAAAAATGGCACTAAAATAGTAATTCCTACAGTGGCGTAGAATTTGAGAAGGGTCAACCATTCACTATCCCCTGTGGTACGCCTCTGGTAGGAGCTAGAAACGTTTGTTTATCATAATTTAGTAGGGTGTATAGTAGTAGCACTTTCTGCCAAGTATGAAAAAGATACGTCGAACAGTTTTAAAATGCTGAGCAAAAATAGTTTTTAAATTTTTAGATAAAACACCCTGTAACTCAGTAAGGAACCACATTTTATTTAAGTGTTTTAGGTTAAATCTTCGTATTTTGTGCTAAGGTTTCTCCAGTTACTATATGGACAATTATTAATGAAACACCCTGTATATTACGTGGAAAGGGCACGACCTCGAGATTATTGGAACATATGCTCCGTCAGAAAGTGCATCAAAAGCAGCTAAACAAATATTCTTCGAGATCTTATCAGAAACAATGGAAAATATAAATAGCCGCAAAGAAATTGTGCTGTTGGGAGATTTTAATGTTGGACAGGAAAAAAACAAATGACAAAATTGTGGGAAAATACGGTGATGCTAAAACAAATGAAAATGGGGAACATTTTATCGAATTCTGCGAACAGCACTCTCTTAAAATTCTAAACGGATTCTACCAACATAAAAACATACATAAGTATACCGGGTCCAACCAACGAGAAATACCAAGTCAATTATAGATTATGTTATTACCAAACAAAGAAACACGCATACAAGTTGAAGACGTAAAAGTACTAAGAGGACCGAATTGCGGAACTGACCACTATATGGTAAAATCAAAATGTTTTCTACAGTATCGACCGCGACTACTACATCAAAATGACAACTAACTAGCTAAATCAAAACCACTGGAGACGGCTCTACCTAAATACAATATTGATGCACTGCAGAACGACTCAACATCATTTTTATATAAGCTGCGGCTTAGCCAAAAATTAACAAACCTGATCTACTCTTCAGCCCAGAATACCTATAAAGAGATAATAAATAAAATCAATGAAGCAGCTTATGGGGTGCTCGGCACAATCCAAAGGAACAAAAAGAATACTCCATTGTGGTGGACAGATGACATTGCTAATGCAGTACATAACAAGAAACAAGCTTATCAAAAATGGCTGCAAACAAATGACCCAGATGATAGACGAACATAATATGCAAGATCAAACAGAGAAGTAAAAAATTTAGTACAGAAAGCAAAAAATATTTCCTGGGAAAATAAATGCGAAGAGCTCGACAAATGTATAGGATCAACAAGATCACGAGAAGCATGGAAAACAGTAAAAAATCTGAGAAGGAACAGAAAAGGAACTAGTAGAATATAAATAATAGAAGAAAGATCTTGGATTGAACATTACTCACAACTTTTAACTGAAACAAGACCGCAATTCACGAACATCAGTACAACAACATATGAAGTAGAATACGATGAAGACGATGAAATAACAGTACAAGAAGTCGAGAATGCAACACGAACTCTAAAAAATCGAAAGCCATGCGGACCACAAGGACTACTGGACTAATTACTAAAACACAGCCCACAAGTATTACGAGAATTATTGGCGAATGTTTTCAACTTATTCTATAAAGATCATGACTTACCACCGGAGTGGACAAAAGCACATATTAACAACATGTACAAAAAAGAAAATAGAAAAAATTGTTCAAACTATAGGGGACTTAGTATCATAAACTCGCTCTCAAGACTCTATGGAAAAATAATAAAAAATAAAATTGAAAAAGAGATGACAGAAGATGTAGAAGAACAAAATGGCTTTCTTGCACGTAGGTAGATCCTGTATGGACAGCATATTTTCTCTAAAGCAGGTTATTGAGAAAAGATTAGCCAACAACCTTTCGACCCATATAGTCTTTGACATGTTCCACGTGTCGGACTTATTCAAATGCCCGACATATTTGTCGGACAAACATTTTTTCATATTATAGTTGCGTTCGCGGATACCCTGCAAAACTTGTCGCCGACAATTCCTAACCTTACCTAATATAAATAATACCGTTAATGGATAAAAATATACAAGGTATATTTACTTTTAATTAATAATATTAACTAATTATTTAATTCTACTAAGTAAATATACCTTGTATATTTATCTATTAACGGTATTATTTATATAATTTTTTCTACAACCGTGTTAAAAATGCAATTTTTAGCACTCCATACTAGCGTTAAAAATGGTATTTTAAGGCACTGCAGTTCGTATTGACCGTATAGGCAATTTTGATGTAATGCCAAAAAAATATAAAAATGGAATGTCAGTCACATTCAAGTAAAAGTTTTTGTAGATATTGTCCTGTAATTAAGTTTGTAGAAAAAATATTGTTTGATATGCGTGTTCAAAAGTACATTTTTAAGGCAGTCATGTGAATTGCAGAACTCGCTATCGCTCATTCTGCAAACTTTCACATGCGTGCCTTAAACGTGTACTTTTAACACTTATATCATAAATAACTATTAAAGTGCGCATGTAATTTGCTGACAATATGTCACCGACTAATCACCGACAGATACCCGCGAACGCACCTATTATATAAAGTTTGCTATTGTAGGTTTGTTCCAACTCGATACAGAACCGTTCTTGAATAGTTACGCGCATGCGGAATAACGAATAATTTTGCTCAGTAACACATTTTTTGCTACTGCGCATACTCGTAACAGTTCAAGAACGGTTTTGTATCGAGTTGGAACAGACCCTGTATAAACTTAAAAACAACAGTCATAAACTTGTCAGGATGACACGCACCACAATTAAAATCACGTTATACAACTAAAACTTCCCCTGTTCCAGTGTCCCCATACATCAAAATTTATCCGACTAGACAGCGGATAAATAGATATTTTCAGCTTGATATTAATAAACTTTTTGGGTACGCGGGATTTAGGCCTATAATGGTTATTAGCGGTGGCGACAGAATATAAAGCTAAATTTTATAAATAAAACTATTCCCATGGATTTTAGATATTTTACAATATTGTCCACTGAAAAATGAGTGTTAAATAAATTAGGTACTTATAAAGTTAGGTATGTAAAATATGACGCAATAATTGGCAAAATGGGAGCATACAATTAACAAATGGTTAACAGTAGCTTGTACATTACATATTTCACATACAGGTGGATCCCTTTTAGACAATAAATATGAGTGAGTAAGTCTCATGTGTCCAATTCTCAATCGAGTTATCACCAACTGTTGCCAACTTCATCAATTGCACGTAATACACCTCCTACGAAATCAAGTAAAACTAAATAAATAATTAAAAATTTTCGAAGTCTTCTTTGATTACATAAAACAGCTCATTATAAATTTTTTGTGTCACAAAATGTGCCACTTTAATTACTCGATCTTTTCACTTTGAAGTTGTCGCTATAATTTTAATTCTGCATAAAATTAAATAATTTCTTCAGCAGCTATAAAATCTGCTTTATATAAAAATATTTTAACTTAAATGTAACAATAAATAAATATGAAGTTATATGTTTCCTTTGACGGTCGCATTTTTTTAAAGCCTTAGAAATCACAGAGAAAAGAAAATTGATAATAAGTATTATAGTATGCTTAGAATTTCACTCGCAATATAATAATTCCTGCAATTTGTTATGTAAATAGGTGTTTGGCTTAGAACCGACAAAGAAGTTGACGTTTAAAAAACTCGAATGGCAGATTTATACAGGGTGATTCATTAAGAATTGTCCATATAGTAACTGGAGAAACCGTAGCACAAATTGCGAAGATTTAACCTAAAACACTGAAATAAAATATCACAAAAAGTATTATATTAAAAATATTCAAAACAATTTGAGTTGACACTCAATTTTCAATATGTGAGGTTCTTTCCCTGCATATCACATCCACGTGGGTTAGAGTCCTGTGTTGCCCTGGGTTATATCCAGGAATATTTGCAACATCCATCTGTAATAATAATAATGCTATTGGCTTAACACTGATGATGGATTACCTATTAATCCGAAAACGTTTTGTTTTGTGATGTAACACTTATTGGGGTATTTTAAATATCCTTTTATATAGGATCTTGTATTTTTTGTAATTTTAGCCCACCGTTTTAACACATTCCAATATTTTTTGTTCAAACTTGACAAACATGTTAGGATACTTTAACTATTGGTAAAAGATAGATAAACGATATGATTGAGGATATATATACTTCCTTTCCCCTCATTTTTCCCCTCTCAGTCTACGCCACTCTCTTAATAACAGTTTCAGCAAGTTTTTTGTTTCTTCGTTACTTTTTACGTAGATATCATCCTTTTGTCTCAAACCGACGGAGTCAGTAGTTTTCAAGTTATGTGCGTTTAAATAAAGTGGATTCAATAAAATTATGTAAACATTTAACAAGATTGTGTATAAAATGCATAATCTTATTATCTTTAAACGCAAATAACTTGAACCTACTTATTCTATCGCATTGGGGCAAAAGGATGATATGTACGTAAAAAGTAACGAATAATTAAAAAAATATCCTTAAATGGTTATTACAACAGCGGAGTAGATTGTGAGGGGGAAATGGGAAAACAGAAAGTATTTATCACTACAGCACGCCTCTGGTAATAGCTGAAAACTATATTTTAACGCTAGTTAAAGTATCCTAATATGTGTCCACTGCTTGTCAAGTTTAAACAGAAAATGTTGAAAGATGTTAAAATAATAACACCGTTTTAGAATATTTGTAACAAAACACACTGTATCTCTTTAAGAAGGAATATTTTAAATGTTTTAAGTTAAATCTTTGTAATGTTTGTTTAAGTTTCTCCAGTAACTATATGGACAATTCTTGATGAAACACCCCTTATAAATATATTTTTACAAATTAAAGACAAAACCAAATCACAAATTAAATCATATACAGGGTGTCCCGAAAAGATTGGTCATAAAATATACCACAGATTCTAGAGTCAAAAATAGGTTGATTGAACCTCACTAACGTATATTTACAATATTGCACACAAAAAAAGTTCCAGCCCTTTCAAGTTACAAAATTCGATTGTTTTCATATATATCGAAAACTCTTAAAAGATTTTTTATTGAAAATGGACATGTGGCATTCTTATGGTAGGAACATCTTAAAAAAAAGAGTGAAATTTGTACACCCCATAAAAATTGTACCTCAATGTGGTTTTGTTCCCTCAAACCCCCCCAAACTTTTGTGTACGTTTCAATAATATTATTATTGTAGTACCATTAGTTAAACACACTATTTTTAAAACTTTTCTGGCTCTTCGTATTTTTTCGATAAGCCAGTTTTTATCGAGATGCGGCTTCTTTTTTAATTTGTTTATGTACCGGGTGTCCCAATAAGAATGGCTCTCGGCCATATCTCAGGAACCGTTTATAGTAGAGCTTTGAAATAAAAAATTTTATAACAAAAGTTGCCTCAGGAAAAGCCTGGAAATTATTTTCATAATTGTGGGTCCACCGCTAGAGGGCGTAATTGAATATCAAAAATAAAAAAATCAAAATTTTACAAAATTTTCCCAATGAAGGGGCACTGGAAATCCGATGATTGTATTCTTCGTCAAATTCTGCGCATATTTAATTTAACAAGTTTAACTCTACCTTTGCAAATAAGAGGTGGGGGTGAGTGGGAACCTTGTTATGAAAAAATGGCTGTAAGTCCGGTTCTGCTAAATCAAATTTTGAAAACTGGCTCTTGTTGAAGACAGATCTTTTTCTTCAATGTAAGCGTGATAATTTTGAATCATCCTAATAAGTAATAAGCCAGCTGGGAGGCGTTATTTAATTTTTTTCAGAAATCTAGTTTTCTTTGGAAAATATTAAATACAAGTATGCATTTTTAATCATACTTTATAAAATTAGATTAAATTAGCAATAGAATAGCGAAAACCGCATGTCGATACCTTTTTTCTATCTCAAGATATCTCTAGAAACGTGTAAATTTTATACATAACTGTTACTATCAGCGGTAAGCTAAGTTAATGAAAAGTAGTGTGCTGTGGAAAAAAACAAAATAACATTTTCCAGATGTCAACGTATAAAAATATAATTAATTAAAACAACAATATAAAGAGAGACAATACTATTAAAATTAAATATAACACAGAACAAAAAGAACTACTTAGTGACGACCTAAATATTCAAATTGTTGCCCATCATACACTACTCTAGGATACATTATCCAGAGAATACTAAACGCCATTCAAAGCATATTGAAAGCAGAAATTGAGACTGCTGTTCAATCTACTCTTGAGAGAGTAAATGTTTGCAACGAAAATGATGGGCAAAAATTTGAACGTTTATGTCATCACTAAATAGTTGTTTTTATTTCTTTGTAATAGGGCTTTTCGACGCTTCTCATTTGTTTCGAGCCTCTCGTATAATATTAATATACGAGATATGAACGAGGCTCGAAACAAATGAGAAGCGTTGAAAAGACCTAATATACGTTGATAGCTGGAAAATGTTTCTTTGTTGTTTCCATAGCACACTACTTTTAATTAATTTCGTTTACCGGTGACAGTAACAGTTATGTTTTTAAATTTACACGTTTTGTAAGATATCTCGAGATAGAAAAAAGGTATTAAGATGCGGTTTTCGCTATTCTGTTGCTAATTTTGTCTAATTTTGTAATATGGTATTAAAAATGCATGTTTGTATTTAATATTTTCCAAGGAACACTAGATTTCTGAAAAAAATTAAATAACACCTTCTAGCTGGCATATTACTCAGTAAGTTGGTTGGAAATCATAACTTTTACATTGACGAAAAAGATTTGTCTTCAACAAGACCAAGTTTGCAAAATTTGATTAAGCAGAACCGGACTCACAGCCAGTTTTTCATAACAAGTTTCCCACTCACCCCCACCTCTTATTTCCAAAGGTAGACCTAAACTTGTTAAATCAAATATGCGTAGAATTTTATGAAGAATACGACGATCGGATTTCCAGTGCCCCTTCATTGGGAAAATTTTGTAAAATTTAGATTTTTTAATTTTTGATATTCAATTACGCCCTCTAGCGGTGGTCCCACAATTATGAAAATAATTTCCAGGCTTTTCCTGAGGCAACTTTTGTTATAAAATTTTTTATTTCAAAGCTCTACTATAAACGGTTCCTGAGATATGGCCGAGAGCCATTATTATTGGGACACCCGGTACGTCACTTAAACTAGTATTGCGGCACCATTAGTTAAACATAGTGTTTTTAATACTTATTTGCCTCCTAGTATTTTTTCGATAGGGCACCTTTTATCGGTATGCGGCTTCTGGTTTAATATGGTTCAAAGTGTACCTAAAAATGTAAATGATATATAATTAAACAAATTTTCCTATCGTCGCCTGAGTACTATGACTGGATAACTCCAAAATTGACGTTTTTGAGATAACTAGTTTACAAGATGTATTTTATATGCCTCCATATTATGTAAAAACTTAATAACTCGTTTCAAACGGGTTGAGTATTTATTTATGATTGACGAAAGTTGATAAAACTCAAATGCCCCTAGTATTCAGTGCTAAAACTTGACAAGATAAGTTATCAAGTTATTGTTTAATCGAAATAATCGTGAATACGACATACACTGAATGCTACAACTAGCTAACTCTAGTTATCTAGTTGTAACACGTATTTTTCTGAAACCATTGAGCTTACCACGTAATTGCTATCTGTTTATTCGGTTCATGTTAATACAAAAATTTGAGAATTGTTAGCAGATCTGACAACCCCCGTGGCAGAGGGCTGATTGTTACCAAAATAATGCTTAAAATATTAGTTTTGTTAAAAAGTACACTTAGATGCATCTTGGCACGACATGCGACATTACCAAATGTTAACATTATGGTAGTGCTAAAAGTTGATAACTTTAATCTTTCATGTTATGATCCATATTGAAAAAAAAAATTTGCACCGTACTCCTAAATAGATCAGTAGAAAATGTTAAGGAATAGTATTTTAAAACTGCAGAGTGAATTACGTATTTACCAACATCATGGTAGCTGCACACATATCTTTAAAATATTTAAACCCGTTTATCTCATAACTACAAAGTTCGAGTTATCAAGTTATAGTATTAAAGCGATGATATTATTACCATGTCGCTATAATCGTATTTAACTCTATAGATACAAATATTTGGTAAATTTGACAATTATTCAAAATATCTCGGTAAAAACGGGCTTTTCAAGAAAGTACTAGGAGGCAAAAAAGTTTTAAAAACATTGTGTTTAACTAATAATACTACAATAATAATTTAATCGGAACATTCACAAAAGTTTAGGGGGTTTAAGGAAACAAAACCACCATAACTTTTTTATGGGGTGCAAATGTTTACTATATTTTTTTTTTAAGTTGTTCCTTTCTTAGGAATGCCACATGTCCATTTTCAATAGAAAATCTCTAATGATTTTCGATATATTGGAAAAAATTTATTTTAATTTTGTAACTTCAAAGGGCTGTAACTTTTTTATGTGCACATTTGTACTAAGGTAAGTTAGGTTCAATCAACCTATATTTGACCCCAGAATCTGTGGTATAATTTATGACCAATCTTTTCGGGACGCCCAGTATAAACAGCGCTATAGGCCCTGAAAGCCCAAATAATAAATATACTCAGCTACTCAGCTTTTTGACAGTTCAAGCTTTGTCCTATTAACCTTTGAAAAAATAGATTTAGCTTAAAAAGTATTGATTGTACAGTTTTTATGCCACAGCATGATTATCTTCTTCTTTAAGTACCGTGCCCAAATTTTTATTCGTGGGTAGCTTCCATAACAATTTTCCGATAACGTTCTAGATCTTTCGTGGCACGTTATATTTCATCTGCTGATAAACCAGTCCATTACCGAAGGTTTCGGAGCCACTAATATTTTTTCTACTAATTTCTTTTTCCGTCGATCTTTCCATTGAGTATTAACTGCAGTATCCTATATCTGCTACCTCTCATTATATGCCCCAGATATTCAAGTTTTCTCTTTTTATCATCTTCATTAAGTCCCCTTCGCCTGGTCCTACTCTGTTTACGACTTCTCTGTTTGAAACGCGTTGAACCCAAGATATTCAGAGCATTCTACGATATGACCACATCTCGAAGGCTTCTAAGTTGTTCATCATGTTAACCTTCATCATCCAGGTTTTACATCCATATAGTAATACAAGATACACGTAACAATTTAGGAACTCAATTCTTAGTTGCAAATTCAGCTGATAATTGCTCAGAATAGATCTAAGTTTCATAAATGCCCCTCTTGCAATTTCTATACGAGTTTTAATTTCTTCATCAGGATTTATTGTCTCGTTTATCCAACATCCTAGGTATTTAAAATGGCTAACATGTGTTATCGGTTCATTACTGACAATTAGTTGCATAGGGTCGACGTCTTGTTTACTAACCACAAGTAACCTAGTCTTTGTTGTATTTATGCTAAGTCCGTTATTAGAGCATTCTCTAGTGATTCAATCTATAAGGAATTGAATATCTTCAATACTTTCAGCCATGATCGCGGTGTCATCTGCATATCTGATGTTGTTAATAGTATCTCCGCCGATTCGACCTAAACATTGCCCTTCCAAGGCTTCTTTAAAAATTGTTTCTGAGTAAACGATAAACAAAGTTGGGGATAACAGACAACCCAGCCTGACACCTCTTTGAATGCAAATTGTGTCTGTTTCTTTGCCGTCTACCAGAATAGAAGCTTCTTGATTCCAATATAGATGTAAAAGTCTCAGATCTTTATCATATTTATATTCCAATCATTTCTAGATATTAAAACAGCCTATCGCGTTGAACCCTATCAAACGTCCTCTCGAAATTTATAAAGCAGATGCAAATTGGTTTCTGTACCTCCCATGATCGTTGAAGTAATGTTAGCAATGAGAACAAAGCTTTTCTTGTTCCCAATCCTTCTCTAAAGCCGAATTGTTTGTTTCCCATTGTCTTATTTGAGAGTGGCTCATGAGACCTATTAGTCTAAAATTTTTTATGATGATGTATTAGGTTTCTTTGGAAGTGGAATAACTGTAGACTCTAACCATATTTGTGGCATTATCCCAGATTCGTATATGTGGTTGTAAATGTTTGTTAGTTCTGAGGTACTATCGTCATATAGAAGTTTGAGCCAGTCTGATGGTATTTAGTCAGGGCCTGGAAATTTCCCATTTTTGCTTTGTTTGATGGCTTTCTCTACTTCCACTTTTAAAATACTAGTACCAGTATTCGTATACTTTGTGGTGTTAAGTGGTGGCCTCGTATCCAGGAAGAGCTTTTTTGTGTAGTTAGTCCCTTCTTTCTTTTTTCGTTCAAGTCGAGAATTATTTTACCTTTGAAGTTTTTCATAAAGTGAGGAGTTCTTTTTCTCTGAGTCTAGGTAATTTCCTTAAGTTTTTTTTGTGTATATTAAACTCGTCATGTGTCATGTTTCCTTTATAGTTCTTCCATCTCGCAACATCTTTGTTACAACCAGGCCTCATTTGCTCTCTTAACCTCGTTTCTTATAAGTTGTCTATATATTTCTCTATATCGAGTCTCGTCTTTATTTTTCCAATTCCTTCTTTGTTGAATAAGGTCTAATATTTTATCGGTCATCCAGTCCTTTTTCTCTATTGGGTCTTTTTCTGGTTTTAAAACTCCATTTGCTATGTTGATCGTGGCTGAATTCATTATATCTAGATTTTTTCAGATATTTTCTTTTTCAGATCTTTCTAGATGCTTTAATCTCACGCTTTATTTTATTTCCGAATTCATCTGCTATTACAACATTTCTTAGGAGTCGATTATTACGTCTCTTCTGAGTTGTCGGGGTGTTTATTCTTTTTAATTTTAGTTTGAATCCAGCACAGAGCAGATTATGATTAGTTGCTGCGTCTGCACTTGGGAATGTCTTTGCAGATGTAATATTGTTTCCAAATCTTTTATTAATAATAATGTAGTCAATTTGATTTCGGACTACCTTTCCCTCTTGATCAGCTGGAGATTTCCAGGTATATAGTCGTATTTTAGGTTGCTGAAACAAAGTATTTGCTATAATGCATTTTTCTTCTTGACAGAAATGTATTTTAGTCTCTGTCCTCTATTGTTCCTTTCTCCATGTCCATACTTTCCGGTTATATCTTGTGTGATTTCGGCAACAACTTTTAAGTTGAAGTCTCCCATAATAATTTTAGCTTCATGTTTTTTTGTGCACCGGAGAATTTATTTAATTTAGCTGTAGAATTGCTCGATTCCTTCATCTAGTTTGTCAGCTGTTGGTGCATAGACTTGTATTAATATTAATATTCACTATTTTACTTTGCAATTGGATCATTATGATGCGATCATTTAAAGAAACGAAATTTCTAATACAGTTACGAATTTCTTCTTTGGTAATAATTGCTACTCCCTCCAAGTCCTTTCGCAGATATCTAGGATAGGAATGTCTAGTCTGGCCATTTCCAGCTGAATATTTTATAACTTCGCGCTTTCAAACATAGTTGTTACGTACCACGTAGCTATCTTGTGGACTTCAACGACACGGGGTTTTCGTGGGTTGACGACCTGAGAGGCCCCGTGGTCTGGTTTGGATCTTCCTCCCCTGCCGGATCTTGGATTCCGAAGCCCATGATCATTAAATGTATGTATAGTTTCCTTGTCGGTTATGGGAAGCTGTACTATAGATATCCACAAGGATTTTTAATGTAGTGGCTTCTCCTGACCTTCTATATCCTGATGTCGTTGACCATTTCTTGGTACCTTCGACTATGAGACCGATTTCTCGGTCCCAGGACAACAAAGTGCCCTACCACTCAGCAACTCATTCGCCCGAAGCCGTTGGTCACTAAGTAGGAGATTGCTTATAGGTGATTATAGTGAAATAGAGCATGATTATAGTGAAATAGAAAGAGATGAAACTGGTAGAGATGTAAAATTATTGATAAGAATCTATAAATTTACATTCCATTACACATACGTTACCACCTTGAGATGTATCGGAGGAATATGATAACTTAACAACAATTTTATAAAATTATCCTGTCACAGACGCCTAAAGGTGGAAAGCTGTGTCATGTGATATAAATTTATAGGCTCCTATCGATAATTTTACACCTCTACTAATTTCATCTCTTGTTATTTCACAACGAGTCCTGTTTTCCATATTTTGCTTTATTTTGCCGGTTATTACTGCTCTCATCACTGAATAACCTCATCAAACGTTTACTGAAGGTTTGTCTACATAATATGAAATCCATTGTCAGAGAAAGAAAATATAACAACAATTAAACGAAAAACAATTTATGAACGTGCTGAGGTCGAGAATGAAACAGGTTATTTTTCCGTGGGATGACGATTTCTTTTTGTTGAAAAATAAACATTTTTACTCGTAAATTACTCAAAAAGTATGGCCAAAAAATTGTATAGAATAAAAGTTGCTTAGAATTTATTCAATTTATCCATTTTCGGACTTATCTTGAACGTATTTTTCCAACCTCCAAAAGGGGTAGCTTTCACCCCGCAAGTGAAAGCAACTCTGGGCTCAAGTCGAATAATAGATTATCGTGTAAGAGAGACCTAAATTTAAATGTTCAAGCAAATCCGTCCTGACTAGGAAAATTAGACTACAAAACTGTTATTTACTGGACTATACATAAATGTTACTATGAACATATTTTAATCGGCGATTGATGCAAGACGTATTTGTGTCTTTGTATAAAATTTAATAATAAAAGTAGTAGGTCTGGATCCCGCGTATGAAAAAACAGTTGATTAATAGCAAGCTGTACATTTGTTAATAGCTTAAGGGTGTCTAGTCGGACAAACTTTGGTATATAGGAACACAGGAACAGGGGAAGATTTAATTGTGGAACGGCACACGAAAACGGCACATGTATTTTGTCCGACAGAACAGACTTAAACTCTTCGAACAGAGATTAAACCCTCATGCAAAAATCAGAGTGCTATTTATCACTAAATGGACGTTTTAATGAGTGGAACATGTAGAATATGTCAAATGACAGGAATGATGACAGGTGATAAATAGCAGTCTGATTTCTGCATGAGAGTTTAATCTCTGTTCGGAGAGTTTAAGTCTGTTCTGTCGGACAAAATAAATGTGCCGTTTTCGTGGTCTGACCGTTCCAAATGTTTAACCTGTTCCACAATTAAAACTGCCCCTGTTCCAGTGTTCCCATATATCAAAGTTTATCCAACTAGACACCCTTAAGCTATTACCAAATTTTCAGCTTGCTATTAATCAACTTTTTTTCATACGCGGGATCCAGACCTATAGTATATTAAAGTATAAGTTGCTATTGAGGTGTTTAAAACACGCGCGATTTTTCGAAAGAAAGCAAGTGTTTTTAACATTTTTATTGGTACACTTTGAAATCATGTAGGTATTATTACTACAAAAAATTTAAATAAGAGCTATAAGAATAATGTAAAATGAAAATGGTTGAATTTGCGATGTATCACTTTAGTATACCTTTCGTTGTTATGGAAATGAGACAAACAAGAAATTGGCAATCTGCCACATAAGATTAATTTGTTATTACTGACTGTGGATTGTTTAAAAATGAGTTCAAACTTAGTAAAGCAGAATCCCGGTTAATACCGCAAAATTGGAAGACGCTTATAAAAACAAACAAGTTCATTAAATCGATGGAAGAGCAAAAGGTAACAGATACAAATGAACGAGTTTCTTGTTTACCTTCAAAAAATGTCAGAAGAGTACAAGTCATACAGCATCTACTTTTTACAGTCATTTAAAATATAAGATTTTTAAATAAAGCTTTTGAAATATTTGGTAGTAATATTTTATTCATATTTTATTTATTTGACGTTAGAAGGGACGTACTCCTCTTAGGTCAGATCAATATTTTTTAAAACAGTTGATGTTGCCTTGGTAATTTTAACACGCGCGTTTTTGGAAATTGAATTTAAACACGCTGAAGCGTACTTTATATAACCAAAATGGGGTACCAATAAAAAAAATGTTTTATTCGGTAAACATGTGAAGGTCGATCTAGATTCGGATCCCGTAATATAAGAGATTTTAATTACCTACCTAACAAAAAGCATAACAATGTAAAAAAGCTGATATTTTCACGTGAGAGTTTCCGATTGAAAACTAGAATATTTTTTCGATAATATATCAAAATAAGGGAAAAATAAATATTTTAAATTAAAAAAAAATACAGTGATTTTGGAACATGAAAAAGTAAGTTTTCACCAAATTTTGCGAATTTTTTTTTCCTGAAGATAAAAATAAAAACCAAAAACTCGGTTATTTGAATTGATGGCACAAATTTTGCGGCTATGTGAAACAACAGTCAATACAAAAGTAGATTTTTGTATTAGATTCCTATAACTTTGCACTTTAACTTGTTTCCGTAGGACTTCTAAATTTGTCCGAAATTGCGATAAACCGTTTTTTACTTTAAAAAATTAACCTCTTCCACTTTTCAACCTGACACAAAAAATATGTACTATATATTGTAAAGGATGTACTATATACAGGGTGTCCCGAAAAGATTGGTCATAAATGATACGGAGTCAATTATATGGAAATTATACGGAGTCATTATATGGAGTCAAAAGTAGTTCAATTGAACCTAACTTACCTTAGTACAAATGTGCTCATAAAAAAAGTTACAGCCCTTTGAAGTTACAAAATGAAAATCGATTTTTTTCAATATATCGAAAACTGTCAGAGATTTTTCATTGAAAATGGACATGTATCATTCTCATGAAAGGAGTATCTTAAAACAAAATTATAGTGAGATTTGTCCACCCCATAAAAATTTTTTGGGGGTTTTGTTCCCTTAAACCCCCCCAAACTTTTGTGTACGTTCCAATTAATTCATTATTGTGGTACCATTAGTTAAACATAATGTTTTTAAAACTTTTTTGTCTCTCAGTATTTTTCTATAAGCGAGTTTTTATCGAGATACGGCTTCTTTTTTAATATATTCACATACAAATTTTATGGGGGTTTTGTTCTTTAAACCCCCCAAATATTTGTGTACGTTCCAATTAAACTATTATTGTGGTACCATTAGTTAAACACAGTGTTCTTAAAACTTTTTTTCTTCTTAGTCTTTTTTTTGATAAATCACCATTTATCGAGATGTGGTTTCCTTTTCAAAATATACCAAAAATGTACATTATAAAATAAATTTTCAGATTATAACCGGTCTCTTATAATCGTACTTAACCATATACAAATATATGGTGGATTCGACAAATATTCAAAATATCTCGATAAACACTGACTTATCAAAAAGTACTAAGAGGCAAAAAAGTTTTAAAAACACTGTTTTGAACTAATGGTGCCACAATAATAATTTAATTGGAACGTACACAAAGGTTTGGGGGGTTTAAGGGAACAAAACCCCCGTAAATTTTTTATGGGGTGCACAAATTTCACAAGAATGCCACATGTCCATTTTCAATAAAAAATCTCTAAGAGTTTTCGATATATGAAAAAAAATCGATTTTCATTTTGTAACTTCAAAGGGCAGTAACTTTTGTTGTGTGCTTTATTGTATATAGGTAAGTGAGGTTCAATCAACCTATTTTTGACCCCAGAATTTGTGGTATAATTTATGACCAATCTTTTCGGGATACCCTGTATAAGAAACTGCAGAAAGAAACATATCCAATATCCAACCCTACGGCAAAAACAACCTACAACCCCACTAACGAGTAATATTAGGAGAACCATCATCCAGGCATTAGCTCCTCACAAGCAGTAACAAACCAACTACCTCAAGCAAGCACATCTCAGAATACTTTATAAGCACCAAATTTAACACACCCTACTCCTGCTAACGACCTGTCTGAACTAAAGTCGATGTTTAAAGGATTTGCGGAACAATTGTCCACACTGCTAAACCTCTTAACGATAGTCGTCAATAATTTAACAAAATGAATAAGTTATTAAAAATTGCACTTTGGAACGCCAACGGGCTTGCCAAACATTATCTTGAGGTAAAAACTTTCATCATTAGTCACGAAATTGATATAATGTTAATATCAGAAACTCACTTCACAAGTAGAAGCTACTTTGAAATACCTAACTACACAACTTACAATACTGGGCATCCAGATGCTACAGCCCATGGAGGAACTGCTATTATAATCAAAAACAATATTAAACACTACGAGACTAATGACTTTAAAAAAAGACCACTTGCAGGCTACTAACATAGTTATTGAAGATTGGCATGGCTCACTAACAATCTCTGCAGTCTATTGTCCACCAATACACAAGATAAAAAAAGAATAATTTGATGAATTTTTTAAAATATTGCGTAACAGATTCCTGACTGGAGGAGATTACAACTCTAAACATACACATTGGGGATCAAGATAAATCACCCCAAAAGGACGACAGCTTCTAGCGGCTATGGATAGTAACAACTACTCATATATTTCCAGTGGTGAACCTACTTATTGGCCAACCGACATGAACAAATTACCAGATCTACTTGACTTCTGCGTAACAAAAGAAATTCCAAAAAGATCGCAAAGAATTAAATCTTGCTTTGACCTTTCCTCGGATCTCTTGCCTGTATTGATCACAATAAGCACTGA
The DNA here is from genome assembly GCF_917563875.1 of Diabrotica virgifera virgifera. NCBI lineage: Eukaryota > Metazoa > Arthropoda > Insecta > Coleoptera > Chrysomelidae > Diabrotica > Diabrotica virgifera. The sequence continues at coordinate 133,693,466 of NC_065446.1, forward strand.
ACTTGTTGAGATACAGATACCACCTATACTGGACAATAAATGTACGGATTGGGAAACGTTTCGGAGGGTAATTGAGGACAGCCTAAACCTAAAAATACCTTTAAAAACAAACTATAAAATAGATGAAGTCATACAAAACTGTAACGTAATTATTATTATATAAGAAGCAATCTGGCAAACAACACGCCTAAAAAACACGACGCTCATGAAACAAGAGCTACCAAGCATAATCAGACAAAAAATCATAGAAGAACCAAATTTAAGAAAAACATGGCAAAGAACGCACGCTCCTCGGGACAAAACCAGACTCAACCAGGCTACACTTCAACTCAAAACTCTCCTAAATAACTAAAAATCGATGGTAATAAAGAATATTTTAGCAATCTATCAGCAACAGAAACTACAGACTATTCTCTATGAAAGGCTACGAAAAAGTTTAAACGACCTCAATTAACCAACCCTCCTATTTGCGCAGAAAACGGCGAATGGGTCAAAAGCAATAAAGAAAAATCAGAAGTGTTTGCAAAATATTTCCCAGACGTCTTTCAACCTTTCCCTGCTGAGAATAATCAAAACATTGAAGCATCCATCCAACAATTTTTAGAATTTCCATACCAGTTAGAACTTCCACCGGAAAAGTTTAAGGTAAATGAAATGATCAAAATAATACAAAATCTTAAATCGAAAAAGTCCCCAGGCTTCGATCTTATAACCAGTAAAATTATTAAAAAACTACCCAGAAAAGGAATTGTGTACCTCACTCAATTATTCAATGCAGTATTAAGAACCGCATATTTCCCTCTCCTCTGGAAAGTCGCAAAAATTATACTAATTCCCAAATCAGGTAAACCTCTGGAAGATGTCAAAACTGATACTCTCAAGAATTCAACCACTTCTGTCAGATCGAGAACTAATCCCTGCACACCAGTTTGGATTCAGATCCCAACACGCAACCATAGAACAGGTTCATTGAATATGCAGAACTGTTAATCGAGCATTGGAAGACAAATTATACTGCACTGCCTTTATAGACATCTCGCAAGCGTGCGATAAAGTCTGGCACACAGGCCTTCTATACAAATTTAAAAAAATGCTTCCTCTCACTCACTTCCTAATTTTAAAATCCTACCCCCAGAACCGTTACTTCTTTGTATAACATATAGATGAGCGCAAGTCTCTATTTCCAGTTGGATCCGGAGTTCCACAGGGCAGTGTTCTGGGGCCAGTGTTATACCTATTGTACACAGCGGACTTACCAACAAACTTTCAAACCACGACAGCTACATATGCAGATGAAACAGCAGTGATGTCAGTACATCAGGACCCACGGATAGCTTCTCAAATTGTACAAACCAGCCTCAACAAAATGCAAACTTGGCTAAAACGTTGGCGTTTTCAAACAAATGAAAAAAAGGCGGTTCATATTTTCTTCACAAACCGTAAAGGTCACTGCCCGCCTGTATATATCAACAATCACGAACTAAAACAGCAAGCAAGAGTCAAATACCTTGGAATTCACCTAGACCAAATATTAAACTGGAGAAAACACATTTTTATGAAGCGTAAACAACTTGGTCTTAAATTACACAATCTTTACTGACTGATTTGTCACTAATCATCACTTTCGATGAAAAATAAAGTACTTGTCTACAAAGCAATTTTGAAGCCAATATGGAGTTACGGGATCCAACTTTGGGATACTGCATCAATCTCCAATAATATCGAAATCCTGGAGAGGTTCCAGTCGAAAGTTCTTCGAATAATCCCAAATGCCCCATGGCATGTTGCAAATAATATTATTAAACACGATCTAGAAATTGCAACAGTAAAAGAAGAAATTACTAACTTCGCACAGAAATACGAAGATAGACTGACACAACATCCAAATGTACTAGCCAGAAACCTGATGAGACAACCAGTCAGACGAAGACTTAGACGAAATACACTTAGTGATTTACCATCGCGAATTTAGTTATATGTGCCGTAATTCCCAAAGAAAAACAATTTTATATCTATGTAAAATATTTGTAACGAAAATAATAGATGAATCATTTTGTCCAAGTCATCTACACTAGTGGTCACAACATTTACTCATTGTAACTTGTTATACAGATTGTAAATAAATTGGGAGTTTAAATAAAAAAATTATTGACGTTAGAAGGTACGTACTCCTATTAGGTCAGATCAATATTTTTTAAAACAGTTGATGTTACCTTGGTAATTTTAAAACACGCGCGTTTTTGGAAATTGAATTTAAACACGCTGAGGCGTACTTTATATAACCAACATGGGGTACCAATAAAAAAAAATGTTTCATTCGGTAAACATGTGAAGGTCGATCTAGATTCGGGTCCCGTAATATAAGAGATTTTAATTACCTACCTAACAAAAAGCATAACAATGTAAAAAAGCTGATATTTTCACGTGATAGTTTTCGATTAAAAACTAGAATATTTTTTCGATAATATATCAAAATAAGGGAAAAATAAATATTTAAAATTAAAAAAATACCGTGATTTTGGAACATGAAAAGGTAAGTTTTCACAAAATTTTGCAAATGTTTTTTTTTTCTGAAGATAAAAATAAAAACTAAATCTCGGTTTTTTGAATTTTTGGCACAAATTTTGCGGTTATGTGAAACAACAGTCAATACAAAATTTGTAGATTTTTATACTAAATTACAAACTTAAAAAGAGAAGATTTGTAGGAAACCCTTTAAAAAAGTGGAAAAATTGAAATGGGATAATTTTTTTTCTTGATATAAAGAATAAGATGAGAAAGAGTAATAATAATAATCTTACGTCCTGCAGTAGAAAAATAAATAAAAAAAATCACCTTCGAATAGGTTACATACTTACTTCTTGTTTGAAAACCATGAATACCATAAAAGCAAGCAACTAAAACAACTAAATTACGATTGTATTTAGTCCAAACACTGGCCATGTTGTATGTGTGAGATTTGAGCAGAAAGTGACTAATGTGAAGTTGTTAACAACCCATGTATACGATATGACAAACGAAAGAACGGAAACAGATTTTTAACACAATGGTTAATTTGATAATAATTTTTTATAATTTTCAGGAGCATATTTATTTATAATAAAGGCTATTTTAATCGAAATGTTTAGCAATCGACCTCGATATCAATATTATTTTTATAGATGACAATTGCTGGGATTTACCACGTGAATCTAATATCGACTAGACAACATTATTTTGTAATTGGTTCATCGAATACAGGAAATTAACGCTACAAATAAATTTAAACCAATCATGTTTATACAATATCAAAACATAACAAATACTATGTATACTTGAACACACAATGCCCTAAATGAATGCACACATAAACACGTATCATAGATAGATAATAAATATGATGTTTAAATAAAGAAAAATATATTTTTGATTTACACATTTTCATGTATCCATTTACTCACGGTTTTTGCTCCAAATTTTAAAGAACCACTTGGATTGACGTGAAATTTGGTAGAGGTAAACATAGCTAACATGTTAAAAAAAGCAGATATTATGCCAATGCGTGCTTTTGTCCTCGGGATGAGTTTTGTCCTGGGGGTGAAAAAAATATACGTTCAAAATAAGTCCGGAAGCTGATATAAACGACTAATAATACACAACTTTGTTCTATAGAGTTTTTCAGTAAGTCAATACTTTTCGAGACATTTGCGAGTGAATATGTTCATTTTGCTAAGAAAACACGTTTTGGACGATTGTTAAAAAATGGTATATGTGCGGTGCGAGGCCTGTAGACCTAGTAGAAGCAGAATAATTGTAGCTAATGAAAAGGAGAGTCTTCCTCGTCAAATTCCGAAACGAATATTTCAACGTAAAGTAACCAAATAATTTAAGCACTTTTCGGGAAAATCTCATCAAAACTTTTTTAAAGCGTTTAAGAAAATCTTTATTTTTGTTTCTTGTGTTTCTATTGTCCCAATTTTGCAAGTTACGCTCAAAATAAAGTTGTTCCTTTCTTTGGTTAAAAATATTATGGAAATCATCCCCTAATTAATATCTCAAGTGACCTAAGGGCATAGGCGTAAAATGTCGCCTGTCAAAATGTTCAATGGGTTTTAAATATATTCAAATTTTTTTTCGAATCCTAAGAAAACTAAGAAATATTTTTGAAAAACTTAAACGCAGAATGAAAGATTACATTATTACTGAGGGCTGAAAGTCCCTGAAAACTTTTATAATGTTTATTTTAATAAGTTACAGGGGTGAAAATAAAAGACAAAAATTTAGTGTGATTTTTAATTGCAAATATTTCAGCCAAAAGAGACTTTTTTTTATTCTAATGGACTTTCGACCCTCGCTAATAACGTAATCTTTCATTATGTCTTTAAATTTTTCAAAAATATTTATTAGTTTTCTCAGGATTCGAAAAAAAAATTAATTCATTTAAAAGACATATACAATTTTGACAGTAGAGTAGAGTATTTATTGGTAATAATGTACAAATGTACTTTTACAGGTCAGCAATAATTAAAATTGTCTAAAATTACATTAAAAGTTGACAGTACTTCAGTAAAAAAAACCTATTACTAAAATTTAAAAACTAAACACTAATTAAATTACAGGACAAAACAAAATTTAGATCTGAAGTACTCCTCAAATGAGTAGAAAGCACCCATCAGAAGATAATTTTTAATTTGTCTCTTAAATTGGTTAAAATCAAGACTTTTAATAGATATTGGTATACAGTTATAAAATTTCAATGCTAGGTATCTGGTTCCATTTCTGGTCCTCTCAAGTCGACTGAAGTCTGGTACAAGGGCATCATGATTTCTAGTCTGATAAGTATGCTGTTGTGTTTTATACAGATCTACATTTTGATGAACATACAACAGGCACTGCATAATGTACACAGAAGGTAGTGTGAGAATCCTCAGGTTTCTGAAAGACTGCCTACAATCGTCCCGATAACCCTGACCTGTGATTATGCGAATACACTTTCTCTGCTGACCAAACACCTTATCTATATGGCAAGAGTGTCCCCAGGAAAGGATTGCGTAAGTTAGTCGTGAGTGAAAGTTGCTGTGATATGATGTAAGAAGGGTTTGAAGGGAGGTAACCTTAGATAGGTTTCTAAATAAAAAGAGTTGGCTTGAGAGCTTTTGGGAAAGTTTCAGTATGTGCCGTTCCCAAGTGAGTCCCTGATCAAGATAAACACCAAGAAATTTAGCTTCCTGTGAACAATCTGTTAAAATGGGATGTGTAATGGTGTTATGTCTTAGGGTAAAGTTCACTGTTTGTGATTTTGAGTTATTGAGAGAGAGACGATTTGCCAAAAACCATTGGAACAAATTGCTCTCTGTGGTCACAAGATCAATATCACTGATTTGGGAAGGGTGGTAACTTTGATAGCATGTAGTATCATCAGCAAATAGGACTGTGCTTACCGGGCCCTCTTGTGAAAATCCCAAGTCATTTATATAAATGAGAAATAATATTGGACCTAGAACTGACCCTTGAGGCACTCCATACATCAAAGGTTTTTTATCAGATTTAAGCTGGTTAAAAAACACATATTGAAATCTATCTGATAGATAAGACTCAATCAATTGAATAGACATAGGATGAAAATTATAGGCATGTAATTTTTTAAGAAGAATACTATGAGTGACATAATCAAAAGCTTTAGTAAGATCAAGGAACGAGGCAAGGGTATCAAGAAAGTTTTCAAATCCTTCCAAAATACTGCCTGTAAAATGATCGATAGCAAGTGTTGTTGTTTTGTTTTTTCTAAATCCAAATTGCTGCACTGCAAAAAGCCGATTAGATTCAAAATAGTCATTGATCTGCTTCTTTAGGATTCTCTCAAACACTTTGGAAAGAATTGGCAAAAGAGAAATTGGACGAAAGTTATTATGATCATGAGCCGAACCTTTACGTTTAAAGAGAGGTATGACTTTCGCAGTTTTAAACACTGAAGGAAAAATGCAGGATGAAATTGAGTAGTTTATTAGTTTAGTTAAAGGTAAGCTAATGTTGTGTTTAATTGCCTTGATTATTTTTGTGTTCATTCCATCCGGGTCCTTGCTCTGGCTATTTTTTAATTCTTCAATTGCTTTTACAACTTCCTCCAAATTTGTTGGCTCAAATCTGAAGGAGCAATGATTAGAGGCGAATGAAGGAGCATGTGGTATAAAACTAAGGTATGTATTGAATGATTGGTCAGTATGATTAAGTGTATTTATTACATTTTCAGCAATACAATTCAGCAATTGAGTTTATTAGGGACCACATAGCCTGTTGACGGTTGTTAGAGTTTAATATAAAATCATCATTAGATTTAATCTTTGCCTTATGTATAGCATGTCTGTATTTTTTCCTATATTCTGAGAGTGTTTTCTTTGTCACTAAAACGGGGTCACTTTTATTTAAAGATGTCAAAAATTGTAGTTTCTCCCTCATAAGTTTCAAATCATCATTAAACCAAGAATTTTTTTTACATTGTTTACCTTGCTCAACAAGCCTAGATTTTTCAGGAAAAGACAGATTTATTGCCTGCGTTAAAATATCGATAAACATTTTAAACCTTGAGTCCACATCAATACATTCATTATCAATAAATTCAAAATTTTGTAAGCAAAGATTGTTATTTAAAGAGGCCAGTCCCATCTCTGTAATGGGCCTGTAGCTTATTCTAGATTTAGAAGTAGTTTGGGACACTTCACATTTAAACAATATGCCTTTGTGGTCTGAAGTGTGTGAAAGATCAACAGCTTCGGATTGCAACATGGTACTATTAATATTTGTAAATATGTTATCAAGACATCTATTATAACGGGTGTTAAATTTTATTGATTTTTTGAGGTTATAGGATCTAAAGAAATTGCACAGATCCAGGGCTGCAATATCCCTTTCATTGAAGTGCACATTGAAATCCCCTGTTATAATAAGAGGTTTATTTGTATTTATCTTTTTGAAAACTTTTGACATTGTATTGAAGAATTGATTTAAATCACCATCTGGGGTACGATACACAGTGACAAGTTGAATATCAAATTTTACCAAATGTACACCTGTTATTTCACAATGTTTTTCAAGAGACAAACTTTCAAGATTTAATGAAACAGAATCAAAGGTTTCTTTAATATATATACTTACACCCCCATGAGAGCCCACAGTCCTTGCAAAGCCAGAAATCATTCTGTAGTTCTTAATTTTAATTGAAAATAGTTCCTCAGATACTAGCCAGTGTTCATTTATACATAAGCAATCTGCTGATACTTCATTGAGGAGGACCTCCAGATCTAAGAAGGAGGTACGCAAACATTGTATATTACAGTGTAAAATAGTTTTTTGTGCTTTCTTAAAATTTCCTAAAATACCTTTATTATTATTATTATGTACAGGAACATTTACTGCACCACGGTTTTCTTCAGCGGATTCACTGAGGATCGAGGGCGTTGAACATGGAGAAAATGGTTTATGTTAGTTCCCAGTGGCCATAAATCAGATGACATTATGGCATCTTTGTTTATCTCAGGAACTCCTACCTTAAAAGAGCTATATAGGTGGTTCTTTTTGGTAACCATCTTCTCACACACACAGTCCTGGTCAAGCTAATATTTTTTGAGAAAGTTGAAAACATCAGTTGCTTCAGTTTCAGGAGTAAAACCTGATATAAATACCCATGATTTAATTGGAGTAGGTGCTACAACCTTTAGTAGGTTATCAGTGTTAATGCCTTTCTTGGGACTTGGTCTTCTGTTTTGTTTTCTTTTTTTATATGACACCAGTTTGAAACCATCATTTTCAGTCACTTCCTCTTGGATGACGGGAAGGATTTGTAACTCAGAAGAGAGTTGTGAGTTTAGATTGGAATCATTGGTAATGTGGCTTTGATCTTGCTGAGTATTGTGATGCAATTGCGATTTTTGTTGTTTTTGATGTTGACTGACAGTGACATTTTTGACGACTTTGACGTTGTCATCTTTCACTCCTTCCACTGCAGTTTGCGAAACTGTCGGTAATACGGTGTTGCCAATGTCAACAAAATTTCCTGTTAGCTTTTTAGGGGATGGCTTTGGTGGCTTTCTAACCTCACTTCTTGCGATGTCCAGTTTTTCTAGAAGAATTACCTGATTTTTGTTCAGCAAATCGTTGTTTTCCACCAATAGCTTATTTTTTTCCTCCAGAAGTTTGATGATAATTTCATACAGACCCTTCTCTGTCTCCCAAAAGTCGACACACCCATAAGCCGGAATGTGACGACAAGCTGCAGTCTTCTGAGTGGCTGCCTGAATTAAGCAGGATGAATGGAACGATTTTTCACATTTCCCGCATTGCACTGTGCAAGTTGAACTTTTCTTACAATGAAAACAGTAAATTTTCAACTTTTCGTCATGTTTATCGCGTTGTTTTACAGACGCACTTGCCAAAACATTCCGACCGTCGGCCATCTTGGAGATGACTTTTCAGAAACAGGCGACATTTTGCATCATTCCCCTTAATTGTTACCGTTTCACAATTGACTTTACTTATTATATTATGTAATCGTAGAAACTTTTTTAACTAACAAGAATAAAGCTTTTTTTAAACGCTTTGAAAAAGTTTTGACGAGTTTTCCCAGAAAAATGCTTCATTTTTTAAATATTTTACGTTGAAATATTCGATTTGTTATTTGACGAATAAGAATCTATTGAAGCTGGCAATCGAATAAGACAGGGAGATTCCCTGGGTCCTCTGTTGTTCAACCTGATCATGGACGAAATAATAAAAAAGTAAGAACAAAAAAAAAAAGGATACCAAATGGGAGAAAAACCACTTAAAATAATCTGCTATGCAGACGACGTAATACTAATCTCTCAAAGTGAAAATGATTTACAACGTATGCTGCACGAATTTAATATAACCGCTAGAAAATTTAACATGTTAATTTCCCTAAAAAAGACTAAATGCATGGTTATAACAGCAGATATAATAAGGTGTAAATTAGAGCTGGAGGGTCAAATAATACAACAAGTCATGGAGATTAAATATCTAGGCATCACACTATGCAGCTATGGAAAGCTCGAAACAGAAGTGGAAGATCAGGTGAATAAAGCAAACAGAGCCGCAGGTTGCCTGAATGAAACAATATGGAGAAATAAAAACATCAGAAAAGAAGTGAAAGGCAGAATTTACAAAACAGTCATCAGACCAATAATAACATACGCGGCAAAAACACGACCTGATACAGAAAGGACAAAAAGAATGCTAGAAACAGCAGAGAAAAAATCGATGGTGAGACGCTGTGGGAAAGAGTTAGAAGTGCAGATATACGAAGGAGATGCAAGGTGGAATACATTAATAACTGGGTGAAAAGTAGAATATTATAATGGAACTACCACATAAGCCGAATGACAACAAATAGAGTAGTAAGGACGGCGAGAGACGGTTCCCCAATAGGAAGACGATCAGTGGGAAGACCACGAAAAAGATAAAATGACAACTTACTGGAGGCACATTGAAAAACAGACAGAGTAATGTCCATATAATAAGAAAAAGAAGACTCTCCTTCTACTGATTCTACAGACCTTATACTAAAATCGTTTTTGTGCTATATTATTGCTAGGAATGTTTTTCGATAAAATACTTACTTATGGGTTATTTGCGAAAAACCGTCTAAAAGCTTTTTTTTTATTTAAATTTATGTGTCTCGGCTGCAATTGCCATTGCCACAAACAATATTGGTTATACAATAATTAATTACAATCAGGACTTATAACTAATTATTATAACACTTAATTTCTTAATCTTAAGTAACATTAGGTAAAAATTATGACAAAAATATTGGATATACAATCATTAGATACTATATAGACTTACAACTAATTATTACAAATAATCACTGAATTTTAAATAACAGGTAGAGATTATAAAGACAAAATTTCATACTATATTGTGTTAAATAACTGAATGTCTTTCAAGAAACTAGTTAGATTATGAAGTCGATCTGACGGGTTTAAGAGCTACTTGTATAACAAGGGAGGAAAGTGCTACTTTTCCTCCCGAGAATGAAGTTTACTGCCCGACGCGTAGCGGAGGGCAGTAATCATTCAAGGGAGGAAAAGGCACTTTACTTCCATGTTATACATATGGTTTTTCCACCTTCCTCAAATAACAAGTCATTTTTTCATTTTTACTTAATTTATTTATGTAACTAACCAACAAAATTTATTGGAACTAAAACTAACAAGTAGGTACAATATAACTGGGTACTGGGAACTGTCAACTGTCAAATATAAGTCAAATTATTAATGTAAACATTTTTAAATCAGAATAACAATTTACTGTTTTTTACCATTCTGTAAAATGCAGAGTGTTTTTAAATAAACGTTAAAATGTATAGATACTTACGTAATAGAAAATAGATATTGTACAGGGCGTCAATAAGTTGTATTTCATGAATAAAATACTATGATGTTACTTTTCCTTTTCCTCCCTAGGGAGGAAAAGTACAACTTTGCTCTCTACAATCAGGTCCGGAAAAGTATACTTTCGGTAGAGGTAGGTGAAAAAATACATATTCTTTATTATTTGGCTTCAGTTTATGTTGATTTCTTTGCATCACATGCTGAGGACACTCAATAAGGATGTGTTTCACGCTTAAAACACTAAAGCAAATTTGACAATTAGGCTTCGGTTCAATTCTCAACCTTCGAATGACTGCTTTTTCCTTTCTAGGCATAGTTGGTAGTTCAAATACATATATTGATAGTCTGCCGGATCTCGTGTAATGTGTTTTTGATTGTGTTCAAGTGGAATTGCCAAGAGATATATTGTTGCTGCTTAAACATCTGCTTTAAATCACTACGGATTTGAACATGTACGTTTAAAAGTGTTGACCATTTAGGGTAGAGGCTAGTTTGGCGACATGATCTGTTTTTTCATTACCGAGGATGCCGATATGGGATGGTATCCAGATGATTGTAACAACTACGCCTTTAGAAGCAAGTGTACTATAGATGTTATGGATTTCGTGAACTAAAGGATGTTGAACATATAAACTTGTTATGGAGAAAAGTGATGATAAGGAATCTGTGCATATTACTTGGTTTTTACTATTTATTTCTAAGGATTTAAAAGCTTCTAATATCGCGTATAATTCTCCAGTATATACGCTGCATCCATCTGGTAATAAAAATGATCTTATTGTCTTATCAACTGTGGTAACAGCACATCCAGCTCCTATTTCACTTGTGCAAGCATCTATGTGTACAATTTTTTGGAATTGGTTCTTATCTATGATTTCTTTAAAGTATTGTCTTATTATAATGCTCAGAGTTTCGTGTTTGTTATAGGCCAACAAAGAAGTATTTAAATGTAGGATTGATCTGTTCCAAGGGGGGGTAGCTGGAATTGGATATGGAAGTGTTTTGGTAAGATCGATGGCATTTCTTAAGGTTGATTTCTGTATTTAAATAATTGATTGGTTCGTTCTCGGTAAATCCGAGAGAGGTTTTGAATTTATTAAACGATATATGGGATTAGATGGATTTGAGGATACTGTAGCAAAGTAAGATTGTAGGAGACACTCTCGTCGAATCCAGAGTGGTGGTTTATTAGCCTCGCAATAAAGGTTCTCTACAGGACTGGATTTGAAGGCGCCTAAACAAAGACGTATGGAAGTATTCTGCACAGAGTTGAGTAACTTTAAGTCAGCGTTTGGCGCAGACATCTAAATGAAACTACCGTGGTCCAGTTTGCAGTGAATTAATGCTCTATAGACATTGAGTAAAATACTTTCGTCTGAACCCCAAGTATACTGTGACAGTGCCTTGTTATATTAAGTCTCTTCATTGTATTTCCTTTTAGTTTGTTAATATGCTCTTTCCAAGTTAGTCTACTATCAAAAGTTAAACCAAGTATTTTGTAGTGTGTTACAGTTTGCAATGGAATTTCGTTGAGATATACAATAGGATTTTGGCTTTAAAGTGTTCTTCTAAATCGAATTAATCTAGATTTGGAAGGTGGTAGTATTAATCCTGTGTCTTTAGCCATTTGTTGAGTTGATCTACGGCGGTTTGCAGTACTTTACATGTGGCAGGTGTATTGTTTCCTTGACACAATAGAATAAGATCATCCGCATACATTACATATTTGACTGGTATACAAATACTCAAACAGATGTCATTTATTGCGAGAATAAACAAGGTTGTACTGAATACGGAACCTTGTGGGACTCCATTATTGTGCGAGTATGTTGCAGATATTTCACCGTTTACTTTTACCTTGAAAGTTCTTTTTTGTAAAAATATTTGTATAAAGAAATAAATATTGCATGTAATATTGTACTGAAGAAGCTTTTGAAGAATGGCTGGTCGTGAAATGTTATCAAAGTCTGCAGGAGCGTCATTTGAAATTTTGATAGGGGGGGGCAAGCATTATATATACAATACATTTATATGCAAACATAATACAAAATTGATCTATTTTTTGTAAATTTCAGTAATTTTCAGGGTTAGGGGGGGGGCAAATGCCCCCCCTGCCCCCTATCAAATGACGCCCCTGAAAGTCTGCTTCTATATCAAAAGCGGTAGCGATAATATCTTGTTTATTCGTAACCTGTTTGCAGTAACACTAAATTATCAAGCGTAAAACGATGGGGATACGGACGTTTCGCCCCCGCCGTTTCGCCCCCGACCGTTTCGCCCCCGCCGTTTCGCCCCCAGCCGTTTCGCCCCCAGCCGTTTCGCCCCCGAACCGTTTCGCCCCCGGGATTTTACCTAACATTTTTAACTAGTTGCATTGAGTTATAAATACAATGTTAGTAATACATTTACCTATTGATCATTTTTTGTTCTTAGCTTAGGTTAGGTTAGGTTAGGTTAGGTCCGTAAATTGTAAGTAAGGAAAATTAGTTTTCTGAGAACAAAATCCTTTATGTAATAAAATATGTAAAATTATTTCCGAGAACAGTTATGTATTAATCCTGTCTATCTACTATAAATATGTGTAACAAAAAACTTCTAAGAAAAAGAAACAAAAAAATGAGTAATTGGTAAATGTATTGTATTTATAACTCAAAGCAACTAGTTAAAAATGTTAGGTAAAATCCCGGGGGCGAAACGGTTCGGGGGCGAAACGGTTCGGGGGCGAAACGGCTGGGAACGAAACGGCGGGGGCGAAACGGTCGGGGGCGAAACGGCGGGGGCGAAACGCCCGTAAACCAAAACGATGGCGTCTAAATCGAAATTGGGCTTCGTTAATTATAGCATATTTTTGTAGAAGCCAAGTTAATCTTGAGTTAATCATTTTCTCGAGAAGTTTCCATGACGAGCAGGTTAGTGAAATAAGCCTATATGATTTGGGCAGACTGGAAGGTTGATAAGGTTTTTTAATTGGTATGATAATTGATTCGCGCCATATGCGAGGAAATTTCTTAATAAGCCATATTCTGTTGTACGGGTTTAGAAGTTTTGCGAGGCTGGAATTAGATAAATTTTTTAAAAATATGTATGTAATATTATCTGGTCCGACAGTGGAGTTTTTACAAGACGCTAGAGCTACTGTTAATAATTATTCTAGTGTAAAGGGAAGGTTGATAGCGGCTATATCATGTCTACTAGTTTGAGGAGTGTGAGAAGTTCGTATCTAAATTCCTCTGCGAAAGTTTCAGCCATAAAATGCGAAATTGTTTGGTTATCTGTAATTACTTTTCCTTCCTGTATAATTGCTGAGATTTTTGGTAAAGATTTATGTCCTTTAATTTGTCTCATTTTTGTCCAAACTTGTATTGGTGAAGTATCACTGGTAAGAGTGGATACACAATTTTGCCAGGAATCTTTCTTACTTTTATTAACAACATATTTAGAGGGGCACATTATTATTTTCTGGACATAAGTTTCTGCAGCCATGATAATTCAATGATTAGAAAGAGTTAATGTCTCGTCATTACCTTCAGACTCTTGTACTAATGAGAGTACGCTTTCGGCACTAATTTTGAAATGATTCCAGTCTGCTTTAGCAATATTCCATTAATTTAGTGACTGTGCAATCTTTTTTATGACTATTTGTAATGACTATCGGAAAATTAAAGAAGAAGAAAGTTAGCATGGGCTGTATTCGACAAACTGAACCATATACTCAGAAATTAGCAAGTTCAGCTACATCTTAAATCTAAAGTTTTTGATGCATGCATTATTCCGATATTAACATATGGGGCACAAACATGGACAAACCCCAAAAAGAATATGAACATACTCAGAGTCACTCAACACGCGAAGGAAAAAGTAATGCTAGACATATCACTTAAGGACAGGAAAACAACCACATGGATAAGACAGAAAGCCAAAGTCACCAATTTGGTACAAAAAACATTAAAATTGAAATGGAAATAAGCTGGACATGTAGCTTAGCTAGGAGCGATCTAAATAAATATCACAGAATAATTCTAACCTGAAGACTATACCAACACAAAAGACTCAGAGGCAGACCTCCTATGAGATTGACAGCTGATCTGAAACGGACTGTCGGAAAAAGTTAGCTACAAGTAGCGTACAATAAAAAAACAATGAAAAGGAAGACTTGAAAAGGCATATGTTCAGATGTGGACGTGAATGGCTAGACGCTAGACGAGGAAGAAGAAGAAGATCGGGAAATGATTACTATTACTATCGTATAGGCTATCTAACGTATACCATAAGAGTGAATCAGCTAACTTGAGATCACATATACTTAAGTCAATAGAGGAGTAACTTCCTGATGCGATATTAAAATATGTGTTAGCTCCACTGTTCATCAAACAAGCATTACTGCAACTCAATACGGTTTCTACGATTTTCCTCTTCCTGAAGTTTTCTTGGAGCCCCACAGAGTATTATGAGCGTTGAAGTCTCCGTCTTGTATAAACGGGCTAGGTAGTTTGCGGGCTAAATAATCTAACTCGATTTCAGTAAAGTTATAGTTAGTTGGAATATAAATACTGCATATCGTTATGTTATCAGAACACCAGATAGTTACTGTTATAGCCTCCAAATTAGTGGTTAGGATATGATGTAAAGAAAATAAATCGTTAGACACGAAAACAGAGGCTCCTCCACTTGCTCTAGTAAATATTGTTCGAAGAAAATGGTAACCTTCAAAATTTTTAAGCTCTCTTTTATGAGAGACTTTAAAATTAGTTTTTTGAAAGAAAATGATATCGGCTTCTGTATTGTTGATTAGCTGTTGTATGCGTTCTTAGCGAGGATAAAACTCATCGCATTTCCACTGAACTAGCGTGAAAGTAATGGCTTTAGGTAGTTCAGGAAGAGAGACAATCGCTATCATTATTGGTTGATTGAGATGTTGTACTTTCTATTCCTTTTTTTTTATTGAGAAATTCGCATCAACCCGAAGGTTATTAGCGAGGAGCAGATTTACAATATTAAATATTATATATTTACAAAATTAATAGCTTTTAAATAGTTTAACATATTTGTGAACGAACAATTTGCACCAAGTGCTTTCTCTAAGTTTGTTGGAATACCGTAAATTCTTCTTGCTGTGGAGAAAACTGGACAGTATAGAATTATATGTTTTACCGAGAGTTTAACGTTACACTGATCACATTTCGGTTCAGGTTCTTTTGTTATTAAGAACTTGTGTGTGGTACTGGTATGACCTAACCTAAGGCGGGTTATTGTCACTTGATCCCTTCTTTTGGTGGGGAAACATGTCCATGGTTTAATGTTCGGTTTAATATTCCAAAGATTGGACACTGAAAATTGCCACCGGTTTTGCCACTCACTTAGGATACGCGATTTGATAACACTTGAAACATCACTAGTTGTCACATATTGCACGATAGTACAGTCAGCTGAATTGACGGCTTCACGCGCACACTTATCTGCTTCTTCATTGCCTCTTATACCAATATGTGACGGGATCCAGATGAAGATTACCTCCTTATTACGATTTTGTATCTCGATCAGATTTTGTTCTATTTTTCCCAGAATGTAATTCTCTGGGTATATTTTTCCTATGGATTGTAGTGAGCTTAGTGAATCAGTCAAAATGATATTTTTCTGATTTGGTGAGGATATAATATATGTCAGTGCCCCGTATATGGCATATAATTCTGCATTAAAAGTACTGCAGTGTATTGGCAACTTATATTTTTGGGACATATTCGAGGATATAACTGCTGCTCCCACGCCATCTGTTGATTTTGAAGCATCTGTATATATTTGAGAGAAGTTTGTATACTTTGATAATAAGTTTTGCAGATTTTGATGTATTATACTATGGTTAGTAGTATGTTTGTCCAATGAAGTTAAGGTGGTAATTATTTTTGGTACTCCCAAATTCCATGGCGTAGCAGGTTCAAAACTAACAGGATAGCAAGGAGGTAAGGTGGTGTTAAGAGATGAGAGATCCATTTTGATTCGGTGGTAAATAGAAAGGTTTGTGTAGACGTGGTTTATTGGAGAAAAATGTTGATAATCGGTTAAGGTGATCATATTATTAGGATTTGCATTTGATTTAATCGCATAGGTTAACTTTAAGTACATTCTTCTGTAATACAGTGATGGTTCAGCTGCTTCACAATACAGGCTTTCTATTGGTGTGGTTCTGAAAGCTCCCAAGACAATGCGGAGTGCAGTATTGTGGATTGAATCTAAAATTTTAAGAGAAGATTCAGTAGCCGATGAATATGCTATCGCGCCATAGTCTAATTTAGATCTGATTAGAGTTCTGTAGAGAGAGAGCATAGTTTGTCTATCTGCTCCCCACTCTTTTTTTGACAATGATTTAATGATGTTAAGTCTTCCTTGGCATTCAATTGCCAGTTTCTTAATATGTTCTTTCCAATTTAGATGTTGGTCGAATGTCATTCCTAAAAATTTTACAGTATTTTTCCGAACTAACGAATTGTTATATAGTGAGAGTGAAGGGTGATTAGGGCAGCTTTTCTTTGAGAATAATATAAATTGTGTTTTTTCTGTAGAAAATTGAAACCCACAACTTTGCGACCATTTCTCTAGTTGATGTAAGAACGTTTGTAGCATATTCGTGATGTTTTCCATATTTTGACTTCTCGCATAGATAACAAGGTCGTCTGCGTATAAGAGACCTTTCAGTGGTAAGTTCATATTGGTTAGGACATCATTTATTGCTACTAAAAAAAGTGTAGGGCTTAACACTGATCCTTGTGGAATACCATTCTCTAGTTTTGTTTTTGGTGATAGTATACCATTAGTTTTAAGTTGGAATGATCGATTGGTAAGGAAATTGTTAATGAACGCTAGGCAGTGTCCCCTGATATTTAAATTATGTAGTTTCTTGACTATTAGGTGTTTCCAAGTGACATCATAGGCTCCCCTGATGTCAAAAAATATAGCGACGAATTTTTGATTGACAGCAAAAGCTTCAAGTATGTCATTTTCTAATGCTAAAATATTGCCTATTGTTGATCGATTTCTACGAAAACCACTTTGATTTGGAATGATTAGGTTTCGATTCTCAAGAGTCCATAAATGCCTTTTATTTACAATTTTTTCCATTAATTTACCCATACCACATGTCAAAGATATTGGTCTATATGAATTTGGATTACTTTTTGGATTGTTTGGTTTTAAAATTGGTATAATAATAGATTCTGACCATTTTGGTGGAAATTTATGTTGAGTCCAGATTAAATTAAATAACCTTAGTAAGTACTGGTGAGCGTTTGAAGGTAAATTTTTTATAAATTTTACCGGAATATCATCAGGTCCCGCTGCCGAATCTTTAAATGAGTTAAGGGCTTCGTTGTATTCTTCCATTAAAAAAGGAGAGTTTATAGGACTTTTATCTATCTCATCGAAGTTAATTAGATTGCGTTCTTCATGTTGCTTAAGTGTAATAAAGCTCTGGTTATACTGGGTATTACTAGATCTGTGTTTATAAGTGTTAGCCATTTCTTCTGCGATTTCGTTGTCGGAGGTAATAACCTTATCTTGAATATTTAGTGAGTTGATTTTTAAATTTAAATTTTTTCCCGATATTCGTTTTATCTTCTTCCATATGTCACTCATAGGAGTAGAGCTGTTTATTTTAGAAACATAATCAATCCAGGATTGACGTTTAGCTGTCTTTATTGTCAATCTAGTTATGGCTCGAGTTCTCTTATATTCTAGTTAGTTTTCAAGTGATTTATTTCTTTTATATTTATTAAAGGCAGTTTTACTTTCTCTAATGACCTTTTTACAAGACTCGTTCCACCATGGAACTGGTGTTGAATGTTTCGTTGGAGCTGTTTTACCGATTGAGTTTTCAGCTGCCTTAATAATTATTTGGGTCAAATTGTCTAGACATTCTTCGACATTAATTATTGTTGTCGAGTACTTGTTTATATATGATTCTATCTGTTTGGCGAAATGCTTCCAATCGGCTTTATCTATTTTCCATTTGGGAGAGAAATGGGTTGTGCGTTTATGTTGATTATTTTCTATAATTAATGGATAATGGTCACTGTTGTATGTGTACTGCATTGGATACCAAGACAAATGTGGGTAAAGATCACTGTCACATATTGTTAATTGTTAGATCAAGTGGGGTAGCTTCTCCAGTTCTTATATTAAATCTAGTCGGGCTTCCGTCATTTAAGAGAGACAAATTAAGATGATCTATAATTTCTTCAATAGCGGTACCCCGTTGGGCGTTGATCTTTATATGCTGATCCCCAGATGTGATTATATGCGTTTAGGTCACCCAAAATGATTCGAGGAGTAGGAATTTGTTTAAAAAGATCCTCTAGTTCGTTTCTGGAAATTACTGCTCCAGGAGGTAGATATATGTTGCAAATGTTTATATTAGTTTTCCCAATAACGGTGACAGCAATGGCCTCTAAGTTAGTATTTAGAGGTATTCTTATCGAGTCATATGAATTATTAATTAAAATTGATACACCGCCACTAGCAATGTTTTGGTTAAGTCTTATTTGATTATGACAAACATAGTTTCTTAAGATTATATTTTGATTTGGTTTAAAATTGGTCTCTTGTAAACATACAAAATCTGGATTTTGTTCTGAAAGAATGATCTGTAGCATAGGTAAATTATTGAAATAGCCATTTATATTCCACTGTATTAATTTATTAAACTCCATTTTAATTTATTAAATTTATTTATTGATTTGTTTGTGAGGAGTCACTTTCTGTATCGGATACTAGGTCCTGTGGGATTTGCATCTGTAAGTGTTTTAGAAGAATTTTCCTTAATTTGGTATTTCGGGTCTTTGTAGATCTGTCTTGAGTATAGGGATATATTTTGTTTAACATATCGATGAGAGCTGTAAAGTTATCTGTATAATTTTCAACGGTAATAAGTGGATCGGGTGAACTCTTTATGTTTTCGAATAGGTCTGTTATCTGAACATAGCTTAGAATAAATGGTGGCGACTGCTGGTTTATAAATGCTTCTAGAGATTTTCCTTTATTTTGTTTTTCTTTTTCTTGGGATTAAGTGCTATTTCTGCTGGATTGGTAAACATCGGTTTATCAGTGGTATCATTAGGGGGTGGGGAAGGACTTAAGGTATCGTCAATCGTTCTTTTTGAACTATTTTGTGAAGACTCAATATTCATATGTAAGGTTGTTGATTCGCTCTCAGTTTCTTTGGGGTTCAGTTGATTGTTTGTAGTTGGGGTAGCTGATTGAATTGAAACAGATGCTGGTGTGATGGTTGATATTTCTGGAGGATTTAATATTGGGTTTTTTTCTGCTGTGGTTGGAGCAATAGGATTTGGTTTTGGATTGATAGGTTCTGGTATGCTGGTTGATATTTCTGGAGGAGTGAATGCTGGTATTTTTTCTGCTGAGGTCGAAGCTATAGGATTTGAGTTTGGATTGATAGGGTTTTTGCAGTTAGTTGCCGTATGACCATTTTGTTTACAGTTGTAACATGTCAAGTTGCCACTCGATAAGAATATTCTGTATGAAGTATTATCGTAGTTGATTAAAAACCATTCTGGAATTGTGAGGTCTGTTGGGCTGACAAAGATTTGCTTTCTGAAGCTCATTATATGACTAAATTCAGGTAACGGTGCACCAATTTTTAAAAAGGACATTGTAGATTGAAAAACAAGTCCCATGGACTCGAGTTCTTTAATTAATACATCATGAGGAATTGTTGGACAAACATTAGAGAGAATAATTCTTTCGGAAGGAGTTATATACCTTCGAGCTTGTATAATCTGATTATTAACCACAATGTTGCCGTTATTTTCATTCATGAATTTTTCTACGATATTTTCAGATGATAAATACAAACATATTCTATTGTTTGATAATCTAGAGCAGAATAGTATATTTTTTGGATGGATGATTTTTCCCAGCGGGAGGAGGTAATCTTGTATTTTCGCATCTTCAATGGAATTAAAAATGATTGCCTGGCGCTTAGAGGGATGTTTTTGTTGAATAAGGGCGGTAGAGTAATTTCTTGGTGTAGAATTATCCATTTGAGAATTTCCTGGTAAATTTATTTCACCGCTTTGTGACATCTTGATCGATTTTTAAACATTTCTAAGTACGGACCTGTCCCCGGCTGGGAAAAAAGCCGGGTGGACACACAGGTCGATGGTAATTAAATGTTTTTGTTTAACGTCAAGCAGATTTCGATATAAAAATTTACAATAATGTTAAATACTAATTAGATGTTTTCTGTGGAAATTACAGTAAAACTGTACTTACAAATTTGGAAAGTTAAGATTCAATTGATCACTAATAACTTCACCAAGTTTGGTTAAATTTTGAAAACTTATTCTCACTTAATTTGAACTATTTTGTAGAGCCAAAATAAACACACCGTTCTGGAGGTTCTTTAAAATCTGGAGGTTTTGCAATATTTTACCGTGAGTGAATGGATTACTAAGTGACGGAGTTGTCGAGTGTAGGTATACAACCAAATTTAGAATGACTGATAATTGTATATACACAATTGAAATTTTATAAAATGTGACAGCATAATAATTGTAATTCTGTGAATAGTAAATATAGAGTTAAAAAATTACATATTTAAACATATAGGTACTATTACTATATAATGGACAGCTTGACTTGTTAGAATTTGATGCAAAACGGCAAAAAGCGGGGCAATATTGCACCTCGGTTGTAATGGTGGTATTTCGGCTAAAGAATGCAGAACATTATGCTGACAATTAAGGAATTCAAGCATAAATTGTCCGAAAATCAGCCTATAAAAATGAAATGACCTGCTTCATAACGTACTTCATTGTAATAAAAATTATACTGAAATATTGGCATCTCCTGAGGTAAAATGTTCCGAAAGCAAACTGAGCCTCCATTCTGATTTCCCGGTGTTACATCAGAGGAAACACCATTACAGGTTAGAAAAATTAGGATAGGATCGTATATAGAAAAAAGTAATACTGGGAGTCGATTTGGTATAATTACTAATAGTGGAATCAAAGATAACGTGTAGAAGTAGGATGAATCGGATAACGTCGGTTGTAGGATAACGTCGGTGAAATTTTTGGTTTATAAAGAATATCATTGCCATTAGATATAGCAATTGGTAACCCATTTTTCAAAAGAAAGAAACTCATCTCATTACAAAAAAGTGCACAAGTGCCCTGCTAAGTAGAATATTTAATGACGAGAAAAGAATATACACTTGAATATAAATAATTTTAGTAAGTCAATCAGTCATAAGTAGTTTGTGCTACAAATTGAAGTAAAAAAGCAAAACTAAAGCAAAATGTCAGACACGACCACAAAAAATCAAGTACTGGATGCTGAAAGATGAAAAGGGCAAAAATGGTAAAAGAATATGCTGGAACATGAAAGGGAGTACTAATAGAATATATACATGAATATGGCCATTCACACAAAAACGCCAGAAAAGAAATTTGAAAAGAAAAAGACCCGGCCGTGGTCAAATAAAGTTAAAATAAAAGAGATGAGGAAATTATATAAACAGTAGCAAGAAGATATGTTGGCCCCATATCTTCAAAACTACATTTATAAGGTCGCGAAAAAGGAAGAGAAAGTAGCAGTAACAAATCCTAAAGCAGGAGCACATACAACTATACATCTGATCATATGCGATCAACTTGATACAAGGGAAGGAGAAACAAAGGCATATTAAATAGCTAAACATAGGGCAAAGAAAGCCAGAGATTTTGATCAGATTAGATGAATCTGAGATAAAAATCATAAAATGATATTTCACTAAAAAGATGTAAAAATTTTGTGTGACTGGATGACATTCCTGGAAAAGTATGGAGAGTAATACGAGACTTAGGAACAAGTTGGCTAAAAATAGTAGAATTAGGGACGTGAAACAAATACTAGACGAGTGGAGAAGCAGTTTAGAAGTACCTATTTATAAATACAAGGAATATATTTATTATAAAACAATGTACAAATGAAAGGGCCAGAAAACTAGTTAGTCTCACCATAAAAATATGGGAGAGAATCATTGAAATAGTCAATTACCATTTTGGGTTTTTCCAGGGTAGATCAGTCAATATCCTTAAAATACTAAAGATATTTCTAAAAATTATCAGTAGAAATTGCACAAGAGCTCTGAAATTATTGAATTTTTCCCGAGTGGCACTTTGACAGTGTTAATTTCTCGAGACGAAGGCGAGTGAAATTATGTCAAATTGTCACGAGAGCAAAAATTCTATATTAATTTCAGAGGTCGAGTGCAATTTGTTGCGATTATTTCATGAATAAAACTGTTCAAAACCAAAATTTTATTATAATTTATTTATGTAAGTACCATTAAACACACAGTTTTTATAAATATTTGACGATTGAAAGTCATCACTTTTATAATTTTTAAAACATTAATTGTCATTAATGTCACTGAATGTATTTTTTCGTAGCAACAAAGGGCATCTGACGTAATATACTTAACGACGGGAGATTATCAAAAATTATCGATGTAATTCAGATTTCTGTAGCTTTCTATTGGTCAGAATCTCCTATGAATGAAATAATACAAACTATTCAAAAACCGAGTTTATCAAAAGTTGGAGTCAGATATTAGTAATACACAGATGGGTTCAGAAAAGGAC
Organism: Diabrotica virgifera virgifera; assembly: GCF_917563875.1. Lineage (NCBI taxonomy): Eukaryota > Metazoa > Arthropoda > Insecta > Coleoptera > Chrysomelidae > Diabrotica > Diabrotica virgifera. The sequence goes on from NC_065446.1 coordinate 133,716,486, forward strand.
TAGGTACTCGAGAAGCTCTCTTCGGTTTGAATGTTCTTACACAAAGATACCTAGACGTTAATCAAGAAGTACATGCGTGTTTCATCGATTTTGAAAAAGCGTTTGATAGAGTACGCCACGATAAGCTAAGTGACATTCTTGAAAGAAAAGACATAGATAATAAAAATCTGCGAATAATTCTTAATCTATATTGGAATCAGAAAGCTAACATCAAAATAGAAAATGAAACATCACAGGCAATAGAAATACGTAGAGATGTACGACAGGGGTGCATTTTGTCACCACTGATATTTAGATGAGAAAATTCTCCTGCAACAGAGATATAAGCGTCCCTCTACAATCAATAATGCTGAGAGGCTACGTATTTAACATGCTATTATACGGTGTAGAGGCCTGGACTCTCAAACAGAACAATATAAAAAATATTTGAAAGTTTCGGGATGTCGATACCGTCGAACGCTGAAGATAAATTGGGTTGAAAGAATCACAAACCTTGAAGTAATAACGAAGGATAGGAAAAGACCCAGAAATTTTGTTAACGATAAAACGAAAAAAACTCGAATATTTGGGTCACCTGATGGGAGGATATAAATACGCATTACTTCAAAATATAATGCAAGGAAAAATAGAAGAAAAACGGAATCCAGGTCGTAGAAGAATATCATGGTTGCGAAATTATAGAGAGTGGTTTGGCTGCACCACCAATGAACCCTTTAGGTCCGCTGTAAACAAGGTCAGAATAGCCTTGATGATTTCCAATCTCCAATAAGAGTGGCACAATAAGAAGAAGAAAGCATATTAACAACAGATGTAACTTTTATTATGGGGCAGTTAATGAAAAAATACAGGAATAAAGAAACAAGCGATTATATGGTATTTATTAATATTGAGAAATTATATGATAGGTATGGGAGAAACTGGTATATAGGATGTGAAAGTAGAATTGCATCAAGATTTATTGCGTAGTCCTTATTTATTCTTATTAGTATTAGTTTTTCTCATTATTATTATTTATTCTACTATATTCTATATCTTTATCTCATTATATTATATCTCATTAGTATTATTTGTATTAGAAAACAGTGACACTTCGGGCATATACTAGTTCGCTCCGGTGGTCAGATTTTAATACCCGACAGAAAAGGGTCACAGGTAAGTTCGCTCCGGCCATTAGAAATCAAAATTTCTAATAAAATTGTTTACATACTAAGATTTTCCAAAATAGGAACCAAAATGAAGTGAATATTATACAAATAATCTAATTTAACTATCTTGTAACTAAATATGTACCAAATAATATTTTAATATAATTTCTATATAAAATACAAAAATCACAGAACCAATTTTGCCGATATTAATTCTCCTAGAACTTAGTAGATAAATATTTAATCCGCTTTAGCCATGGGAGCGAACTAGTATATAATTAAAAAGGTTTTTTGACCACGGGAGCGAACTAGTGTGCTCCGGACACTTCAGAGTAACATTCCCTCGTGCTATGCTGATGATATAAAAGTGATTTAGAACAAGCATTGGAACTTGGAACAGTGGAGATAAGCTCTTGAGAGAAAAGGTTTAACACTTACTAGAACAAAACATAATATTTGGAATATTAATTTAGATATGGAGTTACTACACTACAAATAAAATGATTTCTTGGAATGGTGAAATGATTGTGAGAAATAATAGTTTTTTAAGTACCTATAATCACTATTAGGTACATATTAATGAGGAAATATATGGATATTCAAATTCATGCAATAGAATTAGGGTTAGATGTATGAAGTGGAAGGAAGTGAGTGGTCTGTTGTGCAACAAGAAAAATGAAGCTAAAGGCAAAATTACATAAAACAGTCCTAAGACCAGCTGTGATGTATGAAAATGAATGTTAGTCAGTTAAAAATGAAGGGAATCAAAGAAATGTATGGAGGAAATAACAATGCTTACGCCACTGGATGAGGGGAGTAACAAAAAAGGCTAAAATTAAAAATGAGTAAATTAGAAAAAGTCTAGGGGGGCACCTATTGCTGCCAAAATAAGAGAGCATAGGTTAAGATGGTTTGATCATTAGCACCTAATCTGATGAAGAATTGTTAATTTGTAAGTTCCTGGAAGAGTAGAAGAGGAAGACCAAAGGAGACCTGGAGATACAATAAGGCAGAATATGTCGGTAGATGGGATTGATATGTTCCAAAATATAAATTTATGAAAGAGTGTGATTACGAAAGCTGACCTCGCATAGAGATAACGGCAGAGAGAATAATGACGGTAAGACAGTAGAGACGAAGCTCTCAGATCGACAATTATGTATAGCTAAGTCGTCCCTTATTACTAAACAATTAAAAGACTATAGGTCCTTACTAATTAACTGTTTCGTTAAGGTTCAGTTTAACGACGCTACACCGAGAGAAAAAAATTCTTGACATAAAGAAACTTTATTAATATTTAAGAAAGATCGACTTGGCATATTGCCTAAGAAATATATCTTTGTATGTAAGATATAATTTTCTAAAATATTTCAAATAAATTCTACTATAGCCAAAGAAATATATCTTAAACATGATTGAACTATCACTTTCTGGCAAACTTCAAACCCATTTATCAGAAGGAAATTACACTTGATGTTAATTAATTTTATTAGTCATAAAAATATATTTTCTACACATTAGAAAACTATTCTTTCTGAGCAATAATATTTCTTAGTAAGGAATATTATTATTTTACTATTAATAATTAATTTATTTAATGTTACGAAATAAGTATATTTCGCAGAGGAAAACGTATATTTAGAGTTAAGTGAATATTTCTTGAAAATAAAGTGATATTACATACGGCGAAATAAATCATTGTGTTAAGGTAAAATCATTATTTATTAATAAAACAAGATATAAAATTTTATTATTACATAGAAATATTTTTTCCACTCTTAAACCACTGGCTTCTTCACGACAATAAAAGGATGGAGAGGCAAATCCAACTTCCTCAAATCTTCCTTCTTTTGTTAATAGCACTTTGTATATCAGCAATTCACTAAAACAAAATCGTTATGTAGAAAGAGTAAACTTACTTTAATAATTTTTTTTATAAAGATATAGATATTTATTTTGACAAATTTAGGAAATAACAAAAAACAAATACACGGCCCCACATAAGAACTATTAATACTAATAATAATCAATCATATTTAGTTCAAACATGGCATTATTTAACCTACACATCTTTGTTTATTTTTTTCTTTTTGTTAATGAAATATTAATTATTTATCTGTATAATATTAAGTCACACAATAACCATTGTTTAGCTAAAACAAGAGGGAAAATACAACCAATGTAAAACATTAAAGCATACATAATATATAATTTTCTTAATTTTTATAATCTAAAAGAGACAGCATGCCTAATCATTAAGAAATTTTATTACGGGAAAGTATTATTAGTTTACATCTAAGTCATTTAATACATTTTAATTAATTCACGGTTTTCGGCAATAACATTTCTTAACCATAAACATATATTTCTTTTAGACTAACTGATTTCTTTATCTCAAATAAATTAACAGAAAAAATCCTCAGCGTTGCACCGCCATGTTTGATATAGCGTTGTATTGTATATTTTTATAGAATACGATACATTCAAGTAACCTATTATAGTTGATACATAAGTATACACATTTTTAAAAAGGTACTTGCATGTATGAAGTTCTACCATTTCTGGAAGGCCCCGCAGTTAGTTAATAACTCCTTTCTTAATATTGTTCTGAAGCTATATATTATATCATTCTGTCCCAGCTTTAAATTGTGGCATATTTCCCAGTTAGAATAATAAGCTCCTTTATTTCAGAGTCGTCCATCATTATAGGTACCTAAAAAGCATATAAAGATACTATTATGTTCCTTTTTTAACCATTCGGATGCGCAACAATATTATTATTACATCTTAAATTACTCAATTTACTTTTATTTAATACCTATATATGTACGTACCTTCAAAATATCCGTTAATTTTTAAAGTACACCAATAAATCCAACATCCATCTATATGAACATGAACATATCACGCCATCTTGACAAACACTGACGACTAAATCATAAGTAGTTAATCTGCGCAATTCTTTTGTGAAAGAAAATCTCTTTGCAAGTAACATTTCGTCATTAATGACAAAGTTTTTATTTTATAACCACAGTTACTACAGAGGGTATTTCTGAAGAATTATTTCTTGTGGTTTAAAATATTTATTTGATTGCAAGAAAATTTCTTGTTCACAAATATAAATATGGATTAACTTAACATTATATTTCTTATACTGCAAAATATTTGTAGTTTTCAATTTAAGAAATAAAAACTTTAGGATAAGAAAATTAAACTTAACCATTAATGTATTTCTTAGTATTGAAGAAATTATCTGTAAGAAATTATTGAGTTGTGTCTAAAAAACTCGTTTCTTTATATGTGAACCGGTATGTTTAAGTTAATAGGATATGTTAACTTTTAAGAAATATTGCTCAAAGAAATCGGTGTTTTAGGAGAAAAGAAATTGTTCTCTCGGTGTATAACTCGTACGAGTCACTAAAACCAAGTATTGACTTTTAGTAGTCTCCTTGTGTAAATTGGTGTTTTATATTCAAGTAAAATACTCCCTACGAGTGTTCATGCCAGTCGAGTATCTAGAAAGCTATCTTATTTACCGAAACCACTAGGTTTCTCCACTAATACTTCTCCCACGCAATACTCAACTTTATGACGCACTAGCACAATAAAGACCGGTTTTACGCTTCTAGTAGCTGGTACCAGTAATTAGTTGAGGTGCTATGCAGTGTCTGATAGCGCCTCCAGTACTTGCCCGGCCCCAGTAACGCGTATGAGTTAGCGTCTTGTAACTAAGTCTATAAGGTAGTTTAAAAGTATTGATACTAACATCTGACCTTTTAATAGAGACGAAGGTTTAAGAGAGTCATTTAACTTCCATTTGTAAATACAGTCAATATTTAGGCCAATACTTTTAAGTATTGATTAAATTTTATTATTTTTTTACTTGGATTTTGTTGATTTTATCATAACTACTCGTATCCTGATTACAATATAATAGATATTATTAAAGGTTTAAATTATATTATTTTATTTATTTATATATTAAAACACACGTACAGAGATAAAACGTATAAAACCAGGTACAATATAAATACTTGTTTGTTTGCATTAACCTAGTTTCCAAATCTCGGATCAAAACACTTTTTAACAAGTTATTATCGAGTAATTTGTATCTCATTAATACACCCTCACTAATGTGTTTAATATGCAGCATTAAAATATATACTGTTTTCGTTGATGTTTCCAATTAATTCGACGGGAAGTGCCAGTGATTAGTAACGCATCAATTATGATCCCAGGAGGACTCTCCGGCATCTACAATTTACCACGACATGATTTAGAAATTTGTGGGGATTGTACGGAGGGTTCCTACCCAAAAGCTAAGTATATCGTATTTTATTTATATCCCTCTGAGCGGAGTTTCCTCTTAGAGGAGCTTTCCAATTATGTTGTAGTTTGGATAAATATAAATACATATATAAATTTCATCAATTCTTTCATAGAAGTCAATGTGGGGCTTAAAAATTACACTAATAGCTTATGTTCAAGCTATGGGAAATGTTTATTTCCTTTTTCAAGAAATTATACAATGCAATAAGAAAAAAAATTAAATGGACGTTATAACAAAAAATAATGAGAGACTTACAAGAATTTAGATTAAAAACACATGCTGGATAAATTTAATAATTTACAAGAAATTAAAAATAGTAACAGCGTGTTGTACATTTTAAACAATTCTTCACAAAATAACATTAAAAAACATTAAAAGATTAATTAATTTTAAAGTAGTTACCTAAATAACACTTCCTTCATTAATTTTTAAAAAATTTTAAATAATAATGGCTGACACAGACTAAATATACCTATAGTCCAATCAACAGCCATTTTGTCGTGGAATTTTAAAAACCAAGGTCGCTTTCCTTTAAAATTTGGATGTAGGTAGTAATTATGATCTTTTTCCAAATCTACCCTATGCTGAACTGCGCTTTTGCCCTGGTGGTGAAAACAACCCCATCTAGGGGATGAACATTTTTTAATCAAAATAACTACGGAAATCGAAAGAGTAATCAATTCTGAGTAAATTTTGCGGAATTGACACTTTCCAAGTTATTAGCGATTAAAACTATACATTTTTCATTGAAAAACTCACGTTTTATAACCGATTTTCATGAAAGATTTTAAAAAATTTAAATTGGTAGAAAAAATCATTCACAGTAAAATTGTAGCTAATAAAAAACAAAGAGATTCGCGTCTAAAAGACCTATGTAGACCCAATAACGACTGAGTTATTGCTCTTTAAAGGATGGTTATTTTAGAAGAACATCGAAATGGAGAACCTTTAATTTCAATAACTCGAATGAGGTGCAATTTTTTGGGAAAACTTAAGAGACATCTTTTAAAGATAATTAAAAATCTTTTCAGATAAGCTCTGATATTAGTTTTTTGCATAATAACTGACTGACTTATGATGAAAATAAAGTCACTCTCTGCTTTTTTATTTTTGAAATGTAAAAATGAAACCCTCGTCGTTGCAATCCTAATAGAAATGAATAGCTTCCCACTTAAAATTAACATTATTTAGACACATTAAGGAGTCTCAAATGCAGAATTCACCATTAAAATGGTAAATAGTTATTTAAATCTGAGAGTCTTCGTGTTGAAAGTTCTTTCTGGTACATCCTTAATCTGCGACTTTTACAATTTATAAGACCGCAGACGACGAATATAGAAAACAAAAAGGACTCCTTGCAATCGCATTCCGTTTTCATTCGTCTAGGAAGAGGACAGAAGAGGAACTTTCTAGTACTATCTGTGTAAAGATAAAAAAGTAAATAGATGGTTTTGCTTTTTTCGATTCAGAGGGTTGCATAACAGGAAGCCTGTTGAGGAAGCCTGAAATGGTGGAAACAGCTGTCCAGCGATTCAGAGGGTTGCATAATCGCTGGACAGCTGTTTCCACCATTTCAGGCTTCCTCAACAGGCTTCCTATTGAGGAAGCCTGAAATGGTGGAAACAGCTGTCCAGCGATTATGCAACCCTCTGAATCGAAAACAAGCAAAACCATCTATCAACTTTATTTAGGTTTATGATTGATACGATCCATGTGATTGGACCGGTTTGAAATGCTTAGTTTAGAAAAAATTGTTGATTAAATCAAAGATGGCATTTTTAAAGTTTTTAAAAAAGTTTATTTTTCTTAAATAAATCAAAGTATTCATATGACAAAATATTCCAATTTTGATTTTTTTTTGTTTTTCTATCATGAATACTTTTAGGTTTATTTAAGGAAAATGCACTTTTCTTAATTTATAATAATGTCATTTTCGATTAAAACAACTATTTTTTTTTCTAAACTAAGTATTCCAAACCGGTCGAGTCACATGGATCGTATCAACTATAACTAAATAAAGTTAATTTCAAGTGGGAAGCTGTTCATTTCTATTAGGATTGTAACGACGATAATTTAATTTTTACATTTCAGAAAGAAAAAGCAGAGAACGACTTTATATTTGTCATAAGTAAGTCAGTTCTTATGCAAAAAACTTTTGTCAGAGCTTATTTGAAATATTTCCTACTTACATTACTTCCTTACTTAATCAGTAGACCCATTTGTACCTTTCGGTGTTGGGCCGTCTATAATACAACTCATTAAATTACAGTAATTTACAATCTTCTGAGATGTCCTAGCTCTTAATGAACTCTCTCAATTCCATCTGTGTTGCTTCCTGCCAAGTCTTACCCTTACTCTGTAGTATCTGCGAAATGTCACTATTTTATTCTTTAATGGGTCGTCCTCTTCTATTCTTACCTATTGGTTTTGCTTCCCACACTGTTTTTACTTGTCTATTATTGTCCATCCGGGTTAGATATCCGAACCATGCCAATTTTTTCTCCTTGATTGAGTCGAGTATCGGTTTGATTTTGAGTCTTTCTCTTATTTCTTCATTTCTGATTCTATCAGTTCCTTTTACTCCGATCGTTCTTCTGAGGTATTTCGTCTCTGCTGCCTGAATTCTGCTTTGCTGTCTTTTGTTTAATATCTAATTTTCTGCTCCATATATGTCGCGGTAGGTCTATATATTGTTTTGTGTATTGTCATCTTGGTGTTTGTTGATATTTTTTTATTAAGGAAATTTCTATTTAGTTCTTGAAACAGTTTTTCCTGTGTTTTCCATTCTGTTGTTAAGATCGTCCTCGATGTTTTTTTGTTGATTACTGTTCCTAAGTATTTGTACGAATTTTTCTGTATTACCTTTTGTTGATCTTTCATTACTCCTATTTGATCTTTCGTCCCTTGTTTCCTTGATATTTTTATTATCTGAGTCTTCTTTTTGTTTACGTTTAAGTTGTATTTGCTTGCTTCTAGGTTCCATTTCTCTAAGTTGTATTTCAGTTTTTCTGCTGTTTCCGCAATTAATACTATGTCGTTTGCAAATATACACATCTCAGAGTTTATCATTTGCATTTGTTCCAACCGATGCAGTATTTTTTGAAAATTTTCTTACATTCTTTCACTATCTCATCTATTATATTTATGAATAGCACTGGGCTGAGACTTCCCCCTTGTCTAACTCCTTGAGTTGTTTCAAATGGTTCTGACTGTATATTTAACATTCTTACTGTATTTGTTGTTTTCATGTATATACTTTTTGTTGCTTTTATCAGTTCTTCACTTACTTGTTTCTTCTTTAGGCGTTCCCATATATCTTTTCTTTTGATTGAGTCGAATGCTTTTTCAATGTCTATAAAGCTCAGATATATTTCTCTATTTTTCTTTAAGGCTTTTTCTATTACCTGTTGCATGGTGAATATATGGTCTTTTGTATAATGTCCTTTCCTGAATCACCTTTGTACGTCCTCTAATTTGTCTTCTATTTCTTTTCTGATTTTCCTATTTATTATGTTTTCTTATACTTTTGCTGCTACACATAGTAGTGATATACCTCTATAATTCTTACAGTCTCTTTGTTTCCTTTCTTGCATATAGGTATAACTACTGCATTTGTACATTCTCTGGGTATTACTTTTCTCTTCCATATTATGTTATATATTTATAACAATTTTTCTTTTCCTTTTACTCCTATATACTTCATCATTTTTGTTGCTACTTCATCGCTTCCTGGTGCTTTTCCAATCTTTATCTTTCTTATTGCTTCTTCCAGTTCTTCTGTTTCTATAGTTTCTGGATTTTACGTGATTCCAATGGATAGTATATTGACGTGGCTTTCCTTCTCCATTACATTCGCTTGATTTCCATTCAGTGTCAACTGGAAATGTTCCCTCTATCTTTCCATTATTTTCTTGTCGTCGTTTATTATTGTTCCTTCCTTGTTCATTATTTGTTTCAGTTTCGTTTCTTTGTTGCTTCTTAGGTTTTTCAGTGTTCTATAAAATAATTTTACATTTTCTGTGCTGTTTTTTTCCATTTTCTCTCCGAATTTTTCACAACTTTTCTTTTTCACTTTCTGAACTATCTCTTTAACTTTGGTTCCTTGTCTCTTATAATTTTTATATTTTTGTTGTGTTTTGTCTTGCATGTATTCTTTCCATAAATTCTTCTTTACTTTTATTTTTTTTTCACTTCATCGTTCCACCAAGATATTCGCTTACCTCTATTGTTATTTCTTTTAGTTCCACATATTGATTTAGCTGTTTTTATTATCGCATTTTTAAATTTTCCCAATTCTTCTTTTACTGTTTCTGTTATTTTATGTTCATTGTCAATTTCTTTCTCTAGCTCTTCTGTGTATTTTATTTTCGTTGATTCTTCCGTTAGTTTATATATTTTTATTATTTCTTTGTGGTTTCTGTTCATGTTCTCTTTCTTTTTTATTTATTTTCTTTTACTTCTGAATGTGGTTTCTAGTAGATAGTGGTCACTGCCAATTTCATAACTCCTTTTCACTCTTACACCTCTTATCTAGTTCTTCTCTGTTTTTTGTACTATAGTATAACCTATACTACTTCTATTCTCTACTTGACTTGACGTTTCTTGTGATTTTGTGTATCTTTTTATGTTGTAAATGTGTGTTCATAATCACCAGGTTATTGTCTATACAAAACTCTATTAGTAATTTTCCATTTTTGTTTATTTTTCCTCCCTAAGGTCCAATGACATTGTTCCATTTCTCAGGCTCTTTCCCTACTCTACTGTTCCTGTCACGAGTGATCTCAATTTTCTATGTACAATCATTTATCACTTCTTGTAATTTATCCCAGAACTCGTTCTTTTAGTTTTTTGTTGCATCTTCATCTGGTCCATAGCATATGATTAGGTTCGCATTGGTTTCCTCTGTATCCATATCTATGTCTACTCTTAGTATGCGTTGTTGTAATATATCAAATTTTTTACTTTGTTGATACTGCACTTTTTTATCATGCACGCTACTCCTGCCTGAGCTCTCTTCGTTTCTTCCACTCCACTGTATATTAGTAGTATTTCGTTTTCTAAGATTATTGATCCTCTTCCTTTTTTCTTTGTCTCTCTTATAGCGACTATTTCAATGTTCTTATCTCTAATGTCTTCCCCCAGTTCTATTTCCTTCCGATTTATACCTCTTACATTCCATGATACCATTTTCAGAGTTGTTTTGTTCTTTTCTGTGTTTAAGTTTTACTTAAATTTGTTTTTACTTCCGTTTGTGTTATTATCTTTAAATCCGCTCAGGTCCCTGTTAGGTGCCTGTTTTTTTCCCGGTCCGTCATTGTGTTTTCTTCAGCTAGTTTTAGTTGGTTCTGTATTGTATGTTACTTTTTCTATCTGGCTTGTTTTTTGATTTCATTTCCACTTAACGCCTTCAATAATTATGAAACCATAGCCAATTTTTGTCCTCTCCCATTAGTATTTTCATCTGCTGCTATCTTCCTAATAATATTCCTCTGTGTTTCTATCTCTTTAACCTTTTACTACACGCGCTGGCGTATTTTGTACGCCAGATATAGGAATTCTACTGCAAATATATTTAAAAATTTAATTTTTGACCATGTTTATCTCTCTAACCTATCACTGGAATGTGCTTTACAATTGGTTTTAGTTTATTTATAATCGGCGTTCTAGGAAGATCGTAATTTACAGTGCATTATTTGTTGTTTCCGGTGGTGGACAATATATGCCACGATTATAGTAATATAAGTAGTAATATAAGTACATCTTTCAACTGCTTTTAGTCATTATGGCACAAAATATATTTTTCTTTATAAAAAATACTTTTTTTCATGTAAAAAATCACATTTAAAAAAAAAATTTTTTAGTATTTTTATTTATCATGGAATTAGATTCCAGTTCTAAATCCCAATTGGCTTACTGAGAATGAACTCCAAGTATTCACTGATGCCGAATAAGGTTTATAACAAACAACTAAGTGTATTTTTTCAAAAAAAAAAAGAAATCCGCTGTTTTTAAGTGTATTTCCTTGTGTTATAACTGTTATAACTTGATGCGCAGGTAGTTAAAGGTTAAGTGTTAGGTCACATTCTATGTATACTCGGTGTTGCTTGTAGTTCATTAATTTAACCTTGGCTGTCAGTATTTTCAATTTATTTTCAAATTTTTTACATTCGATAACACACATTGTCTCATTTATCTTTTGTACTATAATTATTTCTGATTTTACTCCCATCTCTTTCTCTATGAAGTTTTCTACATCGTACTTTAGTTGCTCTGCTTCCGCTGTGTCTATTTAGTACGTTCTTTAACGGTAAAATATTGCAAAACCTCTAAATTTTAAACAACCACTTGGATTGACATGAAATTTGGAATACACATAGCTAACAAGTCAAAGAAAAAAGTGATATCGTGCTGATGTGTGCTTTTGCCCTGGGGGTGGTTTTCACCCCCTCTTGGGGGTGAAAAAATATAGACCAAAGTCCGGAAACGGATAATCTCACTAATTGTAAGTAACTTTTGTTCTATAGAGTTTTCTCATTAAGTCAATATTTTTCGAGTTATTTGCCAGTGAATATGTTCATTTTTTCAACAAAATAGCCACGCTTTTAGACAGTTTTTCGCAAATAACTCAAAAAGTATTTTGTCGAAAAAAACATTCTTAGCAAAAATATAGCCTGTAAAAAATTTAAACAAATGGTATAAGTATATCGCGTCTCTATACCTAGTAGAAGCAGAGTTATAGCTAATGAAAAATAGGTTTATATCCGTCAAATTCCAAATGGAATATTTTAACGTGAAATAACCAAAAATGAAGCATATTTCGGGGAAAACTCATTACAACTTATTTAAAGTATTTAAAAAAAGCTTCATTTTTGTTTTATAAAAAAAAGTTTTAGCATCAAAAATAAACAAGTTACGCTCAAAATAAAGATACTCCCTTTTTTTTTGGTAAAAAAATCGGGAAAATCACCTCCTAATTAGAATCTCAAATGAACTTAATCGTTACGACTTCACAAGTTTGTTGACTCGTGTATGTATTGTTTATATGATCTGTAAGTTTCATCGGTTCAAAGTCCTTATTTTTGAAAGGGCTGTAGTTAAAATGGGTCGAACGAGTCACTGATCACGAATGTATGCAAATTTAGAAACATCAAATCTTAATAAATTTTGGTCTTAAAGAAAAACAAAAGAATACAGGATATTCAGAAAAGCAATGCTGACTTTTTTGTTTTTTGAGATTTTTGGTATCTCTAAGTATTTTTAAGTTATTTTGAAAAAAAGTATACTTTTCAAAATTAAAATTTTTCAAAATTTTATTTTGAAACCAAATTTTTTCAAAACTAAGCACTTTGAATCGATGGAACTTACAGATCATATAAACACAACATAAGTAAAATAATTTGTGGAGCAGTAACGACTAATTTCACTTAAGTTGCTAATTAGGGAGTAATCTTCCCGATTTTTTTTGCCAAAACAAAAGGTACCAACTTTATTTTGAGCGTAACTTTTTTAAATTTGATTCTAGAAACTTTTTATAAAAACAGAAATAAAACTTTTTTTAAACAATTTAAAAAAGTTATAATGGGTTTTCCCCAAAAAGTGCTTATTTTTTTGGATATCTCACGTCGAAATATTTGAAATTTGGCGAATATGAACATATTTTTTATTGGCTATAACTCTGGGGTTCTACGAGGTCCAGAGACCTCACGCGTACATTTCTTTTACTTTTTTACAGGCTATATTTTTGCTAAGAACGTTTTTTCGGCAAAATACTTACTTTTTGAGTTATTTGCGAAAAACCGTCTAAAAATGTGGTTATTTGGTTGAAAAATGAACATATTCACTCGAAAATAACTCGGAAAGTGTAGACTTGGCGAAAAAGGTCTATAGAACAAAAGTTACCTAAAATTAGTCAGTTTATCCATTTTCGGACTTATTTTAGACTTATATCTTTTCACCCCCAATAGGGGGTGAAAGTCACCGCCAGGGCAAAAGCACACATCGGCACAATATAATTTTTTTTTCTTTGACATGTAAGCTATGCGTATGCCAAATTTCATGTTAATTCAAGCGGTTCTAAAATTTAGAGCAAAAACCGTGAAAGAATGTACTAATTGGTAAACCTCTCATTATACGGTTATTTTTCTTCTTTTCTTTCTGACATGGTTCCAATTCAATCGCAAATAACTTGTAGAGTCAATTTTGCAAAAAAAAATTTATAGAACAAAATTTACTCATAATTGGTCACTCTATCGATTTCCATAGTTATTTTATTAAACAATTTTCATCCCCTAGATGGGGTGGTTTTCACCCTCAGGGCAAAAGTGCAGTTCAGCATAGGGTAGATTTTGAAGAAGTGTCAACAGAACTTAAACCCATATTTCCATTAAAATCGGTGTTGATTCTCAAAATTCCACGGTTTTACAGTTTTTTACCGCTGAATCTGATGAGTGGTCTACTGTGGTTATACCTAAGTATAGCGTATATAGGGTGAGACAGATAACTGGCCTATTAGAAATATCTCGAGAACTAAGGTCAACAGAATCATGAAAATTTGACTAAACGGGTTTTGAACGATGATCTATTAAATGAAAATATTTTCATCTCTTTGCAAACCGGAAGTTGCTTATAACTTTGTTTTTTTTTTAAATGGGACACCCTGTATATTTTTACATTTTGGATTCTCCTCAATATCTTCTTTCTTAAAATATGAGTTTTTGTAATATTATACAGGGTGTTTTAAAAGGTATTTACGTATTTTTATTAATTTCGTAGCAATATTCACACCCTGTAGAATTGTAATAGTTTGACATTAAAAATTCTGCTTACGTTGAAGTGATTTTTAATATAGTCTACTATTGTTAAGAATCATTAGTATAGCTAATTTTGAAATTTTTGTATACAGGGTTAGTCGAAACTCGGAATGAATATATTCTGAGTTTTCTTAAATGGAACACCCTGTATTTTAGTATTGTAATGAAATGATATTTCATAGTACTTTTTTATTTTATTAGTATTCCCTATGCCTAATTGCTTTAATTTGTGAGTTATTAGTGATTCAATCTAAACATTAATTGCAACAAAAAATACGTAAAATTTTATTACGTTGGCCGTGAAAAAATTCAGTCACAAATAATTTTTCAGAAATAAATATATATTAATCCAGTAGTCCTGTCGCCAGGGGGGGTACAACGGCCTCCTTAATTCAGATGGACTTACCCAAGTTTTTTTTTATATATTTTGAGCCGTAGAATACGAATTTTTTGGGTAACAGTTGATCCGGATGTCGATAAGGTTGTTATAGACAAAGAACTTGAGGAATTACATAACAGCGATTTCTCGCAAAACAAAACATATTTTTGTATTTTTTGGGTCATTTTAAGCAAAAAATATTTCTACAAGTTTTTTCGTAGAATGCATAGTTTTCGAGATAACCGCGGTTGAACTTTCCAGAAATCGAAAAATTGCAATTTTTGAACCCGAGTAACTTTTGATTAAAAAATAAAGTAGCAATTCTGCTTACCGCATTTGAAAGCTTAAGTCAAATTATATCGGTTTTGTATATTTGCATTGCTAAAAATTAATTGTTTTACTGCTAAACAAAGCTATAAACACATAGTGTTTCCCGTGCCTAATACATGCGTTTTAACGCATACTACGTAGAAATTGCCTCGCTTGCACTTGTAGCTACTCTACCTACTCGTTAGATTTTAAATGAGAAATCATTGAAAACGTCACTCACGCACTAGGTGCAAATAATCAAAACCGATATAATTTGACTTAAACTTTCAAATGCGGTAAGCAGAATTGCTACTTTATTTTTTAATCAAAAGTTATTCGTGTTCAAAAATTGCAATTTTTCGATTTTTTGAAAGTTCAACCGCGGTTATCTCGAAAACTATGCATCCTACGAAAAAACTTGTCAGAGCATTTTTTGCCTAGAATGACCCAAAAAATACAAAAAGATGTTTTGTTTTGCGAGAAATCACTGTTATGTAATTCCTCAAGTTCTTTGTCTATAACAATCTTATCGATATCCGGATCAACTGTTACCCAAAAAATTCGTATTCTACGGGTCAAAATAATTAAAAAGACTTGGGTAAGTCCATCTGAATTAAGGAGGCCGTTGTACCCCCCCTGGCGACAGGACTACAGACTGATCCTTAAAATAACCAATAATGGTTTAGCTATCAAAATACCTACGTAGTTAAGATTGTTGGTGCGACTAACAATTAAGCACAAATTAAAGCAGTTAGGTATAGGGAATGCTTAATAAATAAAAAAGTACCATGAAATTTCATTGCATTACAATACTAAAATACAGGATGTTCCATTTAAGAAAACTCAGAAAATACTCATTCCGAGTTTCGACCAACCCTGTATACTAAAATTAAGAATTTAGCTACACTAATAATTCTTAACTATAGTAGACTATATTAAAAGTCATTTGAACGTAAGTAGAGTTTTAGATGTCAAACTACTACAATTATACAGGGTGTAAATATTGCTACGAAATTAATAAGAAAACGTAATTAACTTTTAAAATACCCTGTATAACATTACAAATCCTCATATTTTAAGAAAGAAGACATCGGAGAGAATCCAAAAATGTAAAAATATACAGGGTGTCCCATTAAAAAAACGAAATTATAAGCAACTTCCGGTATAACCGGAAGTAGCAAATAGATGAAAATATTTTCATTAAATAGATGACTCTTTAAAACGCCCTAATTCAAATTTTCATGATTCTGTTGGCTTTAGTTCTCGAGATATTTCTAATAGGCCCGTTATTTGCTTCACCCTGTATACATAATAATTATGTATCAATCAAGAATTGAGAAAATCTATGATACAAAATATTTCAAAAGCAACCAAATAAATATAGAAATAACTGCGAAATTATCGCATTTAGGTATCGGGACCATTTCATAAGAAAATAATCAGTATTTCTTAACATTCCGTTACTGGCGCCAATCCGTTACTCGTTTTTGTGATCGAATACTCGCGCACGGTGCAGAAGACCGGGTCCAAACATATGGGTCAGCAATATTTGAAAAAAAATTTTTTTCAAAATTGTGTACAATTATATTATTTAATGAATATATGCTCATATAATTTTGTCGATATGTCTTTGTGTCAACATTTTCATCATCATCTTCAAACGTTTCCTCGTCAGTCGATACTTCCTCAAATAATTTTATTAATCTTTGCTTCTCCTTCTCGTAATCCATACCTAAATATAAATAAACAAATGTATAAACCAAAAATGAATAACCATTTTCAATTTCGTTGCAACACGAAACTACAGCCGCATTATTATTCCAGTTCAATTAGAGAGTGCAGCAAGCACCTCTACCGGTTTCTAAACTTATTAGTCTCTCATCAGGAGGCACATATGCTGCTCTCTCTGATCCAACTAGGACAAACTAGCGGCAATTGCTAGCAAAAAAACAAAGTTTTCAATCCAATAGCACATAAATCAACACCAAAAAATGCTGTTCCACATCCTACTAGACTGAAAACAATGGGAACCTTCTCTGGTAACACCTCCGTGGCTACAATTTGCAAGCCATAACGGATGCTGAGACTAAGGAAGATGAAGAAAATTTACAATTTATAATTCCCGTTCCATCTGCTCAGCGCGGTAAAGTTCCAACGAGAACGGCTCCCTTCGTACTCTAATCAGAGTAAACATGTAAATAAAAAATTAATAACCATTTGCAATTTCGTTGCAACATGAAACTATAGTTGCATCATTATTCCAGTTCAATCAGAGAGTGCAGCAAGCACCTCTACCGGTTTCGAAACTTATTAGTCTCTCATCAGGAGGCACATATTATGCTGCTCTCTCTGACCCAACTAGGACAAACCCCGGCGTACAGTCACGGATTGCAACGAACGAAATGGCATGAAATGTAAAATGTATAAACATTGAAAATAAGAAAAATATCTTAAATTAAGAGTTGAATTAGAGTTGGTTCGTAACCTCTCACCTGAATACAAGTACATACCTTGTGCAATTTTCGAGCAAGGATGAAATACATTCACATGTGATCTTTAAATCTTATAACATCGACTTAATGTCGACCACTTCTTAATATAGAATGTAACAATAATGTATTTTAGAGGTTTTTATTCCTGTTGAAGTGGCTAGTTACAATTACTTGTACACTGGACGTTTACACTGATGATGGTCAGTCTGACCGAAAACGTTTTTTACTTCCACTACTTCGTGGATAAATTTTAAGGATTTTTAAATAAATTCATATGCCTACATACAACAGAAGTGTTTACTTCATTCCACGTGGTTATCTTAAATTAACTTACTAATTAAAACTGTCGATGTCTGATTTAAACACAAAAATTTGTGCATAAATACTCACACCCGTTATACCGCACCGTGTTGCCTAATAATAAAAGTAAAATACTCTTTTTTACACTGCCCGTGGACTTCACCCAGAGTTTACTGATGACTGAAGAGGTATATGCAGCAGAAATTCAAAATCTCCACTACAATCAGAGTTATAGGAAGTTATTAATTTAGAGGGCCGGTCTCATACACCGTGTGCGAGTAACACAGGGTTTTAAGGACTTCAAATTGCAAAAAATAAAATAGTTGTTCCATTTAAAATAAACAAGTGATTAAATAAGAAAAATTTAAGATCTGACAACAATTTAAATACCACAATAATATCGGCCTCATCGAAAAACCCTTAAGTCGGCCACTCACGATACTGTGGTATCGTTCGACAAGATCGTCGATGATATCAATTCTCTAGTACTGCAGCAGACAGGCCAGTCTCTCTGTGGTCAAATTGTACGATTTTGTTGGAAGCACACGACAAAATTTTTGCCAATTAGTCGAATTCGACAAAATTCAATGACGCTGCAGTATCGTGAGTGGCCGGTTTTACATACCAAAATCTTTATAAATCGTTCAAGTTGTTTTAGGAATAATTGAGGGGTTCCATTTATGAAACTCACTCTGTATATATATGTTTTTTTAATATTTATCGGAAAATTAAGTGAATTAATCTTGGCTAATATAAAAAAAAATTCTTTGAACTTCGTGTAAGTTTCGGAAATTTTATTTTGTTTTTCAAGACATTCTAAAAATGAAAATGTCTATACATATTTACCTACATAAAACTTAAAAAAACTTACTTCTCGTTCATAAGCACGATGATTTAAAATAAAAGCATAAAAATTAAACGTAATAAAATTGTTACACTAAAATCATTTTAATAAAATAATTATTCAATGTCAATCGGGCATCACTCAAATATCGTTTGACTGATATATTATTAATTTGATAGTCTGAGAAAAAATGAACGAAAAATATGTTAATTATTCATTAATTAAACTTGGAAGAGCATGTGACAGCGAGGATCCTGTTTTCATTTTAAAGAAGCAACAATTTTGGAAAGGTAAATTAATTTACGTATAAAGAATTCAAGAAATGGTGTGGAAAAAAAATATATTACATTAATAATAGATCTGACATCAATATGTCATAAAAATATTTTGAATTATAATAGGCCTGGATCCGGCTTACTAAAAAAAGTTTATTAATAGCAAGCTGAAAATTTGTTAATAGCTTAACGGTGTCTAGTCGGACAAACTTTGACGTACGGGAACACTGGAACAGGGAAAGTTTTAATTATGGAACAGGTAAAAACTTGAAACTTCAGACCTAGAAAACGTCCCATGTATTTTGTTGGACAGAACATCTAATTGATTTGTTACCCTTTCATTAAACTTTCATGCAAAAATCAGACGGCTATTTATCACCAATATAATTCCTGTCATTTGACATGTTTCACATGTGGGACTTATTAAAACGCCCAGTTGGTGATAAATACCAGTCTGATTTTTGAATGAGGGTTTAATGAAAGGGTAACAAAATCAATTGGAAGTTCTGTCCGACAAAATACATGGGACGTTTTCGTAGTATGATGTTCCAAATTTTTAGCCTGTTTCATAATTAAAAATCCCTTTTACCAGTATTTCCATATGTTTTGGCTTTTAGGAAAACCAAATGGAAAATATTTAATAATAATAACTTACCGAGATTTTCTTAGATTTTCTTCGTGTTGTTAAATGTTGAAGCACTATTTTCGGTGGCATTAAGGAAAATGAAGGATGGGATAAAAGAAGGGAACTTACCGAAAATATGTTGTCTGGTATCGTCAATTTGTCTCACGGAAAACACACACAAAATCAAATTAAAATTGTCAAGGTGTACTATACGTTCCGACCGTATGTCTGTTAACGACTGACTGACTTAACATAAAAGACAGAAGATTATGCTTACTTAGAACTGTGTTGCCAAGACGTTCCCGAATTAAAATAAATGAAATATATATTCATATTGGCGCAAACATAGCCCCCGCCCTGAAAAACCCATTTTTCAGCCAAATCTGTATGCAATTTGTGCCGAAAACACAATAAAAAAAACTAGTTCCAAATAAATACTCAAAGGACCAGGCATAAATTAATATACCAAAATTTTCAGAGTTAATTACCGTAACTCAAAAAAAAATAATCGAAAAAAAAATAAATAAATTCTAATGAAAAATACCTATAACTATATACAAAAGATATTACTGTAAATTTATTGATTCGGAAGAGGGCATAACTTCAAAACTGGTCGTGTAAATGTCCCTTTCGAAGTTTTTACAGTAACATTTCTAACAACTCCGTCTTTACCCGGATGAACCTCAGTAACAATGGTCAACGGCCCACAAAGTGTAGGTACATTGTCTACCTTTAAAATAACAACCGTTCCGATTTTAACATTAGGCAAATCTATATTCCATTTTTCTCTAGTTTGTAAGGTAGTCAAATATTCCAAACGCCACCTTTTCCAGAAATCTTGCACCATTCGATCGATTAACTGGAACCTATCTAACCGGTTTATATTTAAATCTGTTAAATCGTCGGCCGGCAAACTTCCTAACGGTGTTAAATTTAAAAAATGTGATGGAGTTAATACCGATATTTGAGATGAATCAGTTGGTCGACGACAAAGAGGTCTCGAATTTAAGATTGCCTCTATTTGAATTAATAGAGTATTTAACTCTTCATATGTTAACAACTGATCCCCTATGACCTTATAGAGATGCGACTTAGCGCTCTTTACATTACTTTCCCAAAGACCCCCGTGACTCGGACTTTGTGGACTTATAAATTTCCATTCCACACCGTTCAAATTTAATTCACATAACAGTGCATTTTGATATTCTTCCGAACTAGCAAACCGATTAATTTCACTTAAAACCGTTTTCGCACAAACAAAAGATGATCCCTGATCAGAATACAAAACCTTGCATGGGCCCCTTCTTGCTAAAAGTCTTTTAAATGCTTGCATAAAATGTGGTGTGCTTAAAGAACTCACCAATTCTAAATGAACCGCTTTTGTGCTTAAACAAACCGCTAATAAGCAATACGATTTATGAACCGCCGCATTACGTTTTTTACCTAATGTAATATTTATTGGCCCAAAATAGTCAACCCCTACGTGTAAAAAGGGTTTAGTAGCAGTAACCCTTGATACCGGTAAATCTGCCATGAGCGGTGTCAAAATTTTCGGTTTATTTCTAAAACAACGATTGCATTTAAAATCCCGATTTCTTATAAGATTTCTTGCCCCAAGAATCCAATACTTTTGGCGCAATAAAGCTTCAAGCAAATATGCCCCCGTATGCATATAAATTATATGATAAAAATCAACAATCCGTTCAACTAACGTTTCTTTTCCCGGTAAAATTAGTGGATGTTTTCCCGAAAAACTAAGGGATGAATTATTAAGTCGTCCCCCCACCATAAGTAAACCGTCTTGTAAAAATGGCCGTAATTTCTTAAGCTGTGTTTTACATTGTTTGTTTTCTTTTATCATTTTTATTTCAGTTTCAAAATGTTTTAACTGAATTAACTGAATTAAATAACATTCTGCTCTTCTTAGCGCAGTAGCCGTAATTAATTTTTGCACAGGAATTAATTTTAACAACATTAAAACCCGAACCGTAATCCGTAAAATTTTATGCCAGCTAGAATGACGTTCAACCAATTCAAGTAAGGGATGAATTTTTTCACCCTGCTTCTCCTCCTCAATAACCAAAACCTTAACCTCCGAAATATCCGATTCTAATATTGAAGAAGGCCAGTCCGATTCCCGTAATTTTATCCAACTAGGACCTTGTAACCAAAGTTCATGATTTATTAATTGTGAGGGTGTCAACCCTCTTGACAAGCAGTCCGCGGGATTATTTTTACCTTCAATATGTTGCCATGAAATATTAGGAAGGTTTTCTTTAATTTGCTGCACTCGATTAGCTACAAAAATATCTTTGGTATTTGCCGAAGTTAACCAACTCACCACCGTGGTCGAATCAGAATACGCAACTAGTTGTGAAATATGAGTAAGTTTGCTATAATTTTCAAATATTAATTTCAGCAAAGATGATAACAACAAAGCCGCTCATAATTCTACCTTCGGAATGGTCATGGTCTTTTTTAAAGGTGCACATCTCGATTTTGCAGCAACCAGTCTCACTCTCACTTCACCGCTAGAATTTACAACCCGTAAATAAACTACCCCACCGTAACCGTCTTGACTTGCATCCGCAAACCCCAAAATCATAATCGGAACATCCCTCATGGCTCCTACATGTCTAGGGACCTCAAATTTTGAAAAATCTTGCCATTCATTGCATACCTTTTCCCATGATTTTTTAATCGTATCCGGGAGTCATCCCAACCCAATTTTAGTTGCCATAACTCCCTGATCATTAACTTTAAATGCAAAATAAATGGAGCAATCAGACCAATAGGATCATAACATTTTGCAGTAAGAGATAAAATCTTACGTTTTGTACAATTTTTATAGGGGGTGGTTAACCTATAGTTCAAAACATCCCTCTGCGGATCCCATTGCATCCCTAAAACTTTAGTCTCCGATTTAAATGTAACCGAATTTTGTAAACGTTTTTCCAGCGGAATCTCTGATAACAAATTGTCCAAATTAGTCGACCATTTAACTAAGTCAAAACAACCACCTTTGAAGAGATTTACCGATTGATTATATAATTCTTTAGCTTCAATTTCGTCCGGAA
The DNA here is from genome assembly GCF_917563875.1 of Diabrotica virgifera virgifera. Classification (NCBI taxonomy): domain Eukaryota; kingdom Metazoa; phylum Arthropoda; class Insecta; order Coleoptera; family Chrysomelidae; genus Diabrotica; species Diabrotica virgifera. The sequence continues at coordinate 133,739,072 of NC_065446.1, forward strand.
CACTCGTTAAAAAATTATCCATATATAGCCCCGAAGAAATATATTTTTTAGCTAAAGGATAATCTTTGCCATCTTCATTTATCAATTGCTGAACCGTCCGTAGCGCTAAAAAAGGTGACGACCTTAAACCGAACGCAACCACCGTAAATTCATACGTTTTTATTTCCTCGTTTGGATCAAATCTCCATAATATTCTTTGAAACCGCCAGTGATCTTGTACTAATTTTATTTGTAAAAACATCTTTTTTAAATCCGAACTCAATGCTACTGGAAAAAGCCGAAAATTTATTAATAAAGTGCATATGTCCGCCTGCAGTTTAGGCCCGCTATGCAATAAATCATTCAAAGAGACATCACTGTCTGAAGGGCAAGATGCATCCAATACGATACGTATAGGTGTACTTAAACTCTCTAATTTTATTACAGGGTGATGACTAATATAATAGGATAAGTCACAATCTTCTTTTTCCAATAATTTTAAGTATCCTTGATCCAAAAAATCCTGCATAATTTTATTGTAATCCGCACGCAAGCTGTCCGATTTTGTTAACCGTTTTTCCAAGGTTTTTAACCGATTTTCCGCCGAAACCCTTGAATTTCCCAAATTTTTTGGTGAACTTTTAAAAGGTAATGCAACAGTAAACCGGCCCGATATATCCCTGGAAACCGTGGTTTTATAAATATTTTCACATTCTATAGCGTCTAAATCCGGAATTTCCCGTTTTGGAACCTGCTCTAATTCCCAAAATTTTGTCAAAATTTGTTCAATCGATGTTTCTTCCCTTAAAGTGAGCAAATTTATGGAAGTGGAATATTCCGTATCCACCTGACCCATAATAACATACCCGAACGTTGTTTCTAAAGCCGCCCCTAAACCTGAAGAACTCAAAATCCGATTACCGCCGAAAAGAATAGGAAAAAACTGCGCACCGATTATGCCATCGATTGATTTAGGTTCAAAAAACTTATCGTCCGCTAATTGTAAATTTTTAAATTCCGATAAAGTTTGCAAATTTAATTTCGTTTTTGGCAATTTATCTGTAATATGATCAATAACTAAAGCTTGAACATCGTATTTTTTAGTCTGATCAAAACGCGAAGCGATAATAATGTCCGTTACTCCCCTTACCGACTGAGAGTTTTGTCCCAAACCTTGTACCGAAGAATTAATTTTTGTATATCTAAGACCTAGTTTTTTACAACATTCCGTGGTCAAAAGATTACACTGACTACCGTTGTCCAAAATAAACCGCGCCGTTGCATTTTGTAAAGGACTATTTAACACACATACCGTTACCGTTGCTAATAGAACCGTTTTTTCCTGATTTCTACTCAAAAAACTAGAATTTTGAAACGCACAATTAACTGAACCCGAATTGTGGTTATTGGAACCCGTTTCTGGAATACCGACACCAGAATTTGGTTGATTATTTTGATTATTTTCCTTCGCACCCCTTATTTCCGGTTTTCCTGCGCATAAAAGAAAATGATGATTCTTGGCACACTGGGCACACGGTCTTTTTAAGCACTGTCTTACACCATGTGACTGGGAAAAACACAGAAAGCATAAATTATTATTTTTTACCAAATCGTACCTTTGTGTAGGATTCATAGCCTTAAATTTATCACACCTACCCAAAAAATATGACGATTTTTTACATAAAACACAACAAGGCATTCTGTTATTGTTTTTATTCTCATGCTGGCTTACAAAAAATGATTTCGAATTTTTATTTTTATGATAGCCACCGGAGCTAGCCTCTTGTGAGTCACTATTATGCAAAATTTTTGTTTGATCCTTAACAAATTTAATTAAATCCGTGTAAGTAGGAATAACCGTTCCGCGCATGTGATTTTCAAAAGATTTTACCGTTTCCCTGTCCAGTTTTGAGAGTGCATGATAAAGTAAAATAAAATCCGTTAAATCCGGGACATCCAACTTTTTTAAGGCATTAACCGAGGCGTCAAAGATTTCTAAAAAACTGTTTAGATTTTTTTCAGATTCCGATTGCAAGGATTTAAAATTAAAAATTTGTTGTAAATAAGTGTTTGCTAACAACCTTTTATTATGATATTTTTCTAAAAGTGCTTTCCATAACGTGTCATAATTATCCCCAGAAGTAGCTATTCCCGCACAAATACTAAGGGCCGATCCCTTTAAATGTGAAACCAAAAGCCGAGCCTTATCTGCATCCGTCAGCTGGAAATTATCGTGTACCAATGGTTTGTAAATCGAATAAAAAGTTTCCCATTCCTTTGTTTCTCCGTGATTCGGTCGCTGACCAGCGAATAGAACACACGTGTTTAGCTCGTATCTTAACTCGATTCTCGGGCAGATATAGCAATAAAACAATTGTGTTATACAAAAGTGCAGTGTAACTATAAACCAATATATGTAGGTACATAAATAAACAACCTAATTAGTTAACTAATTATACAGTGAAAAAATCGGAAAAAAGTAATTCCAACGATAAGGAATTAAATTCTTGTGTAAAGTGATAAAAACTTGTGTGATATCGAATATAAACAAAGCAGGTTTTGCAGTAGGTGGAAACAAAACAATATTGTGAATGGTGTATTTCTACAGGAAAATAAAGCATATTAATAAACAGAATCAGCTGTAAGTAGAAAACTTTATTATAATATAATTAATTTTATTATAAACAGATAACCAGGGCCGGATTTTGATTTTGATTTTACCTAGGAATAAAAGTGCTGAAAAATTAGTAACGGCTAGCGCGGGTGCGGGTGGGAATTTGAACTGTGAGTAGAGTTCTCCACGAAACTTCACCCGTGACGCATTGACTAATAACTCTAGCACGAAAAATAACTAGGAATTAAGAACAATGAGTTCAGATAGCGAATTAGATGATGAAATGAAAAGGAGAAGGGAAGAGGAGGAACATCCCAGCAAAAAATCAAAAATAACAGCTAGAACATCACAAAAAACAGATGAAGATAACATAAGTGGAATGGAACAAATGATGAAAATGATGAGGGAATTAGCAATGGATATAAAAGACATAAAAAAAGAACAATATAGATCTGGAGACGAAATCACACAACTAAAGAATGAAATTAAAGAACTGAAAGATCAACAAAGCGGCTACAAAGATGAAATAAAAAAGCTGCGAGAAACAAACGAAAAAGCTATAAATCAAATAGGTCAATTAGAAAAAGAAATTAGTATAGCAAATGAAAAAATAGAGAAATTGGAAAGAGAAAGAAAGAGAAAAAATGTAATAATACAAGGAATAAAAATTGATACAAATGATCAGAAAGTTTTACGAGGGGCTATGGAGAATTTTATGGAAAAAGAGCTACAAGTTTCAGTAGATGTAAATGGAGCAAGGAAAATAGGAGAAAATACTGTCATAGTGGAACTCAACAGCGTGAAAAACAAAATAGAAGTAATGAAAAATAAAAGTAAATTAAAAACCAAAAAGGACGAAAGAATATATATTAATGATGATATGTCAAAAGAAGAAAGAATTATTCAGAAAGAAATTAGAAGCAAGGCTATGGTAGAGAGGCATAATGGAAAAAATGTAAAAATAGGATACCAGAAGCTAATCATTAATGGTGAAATATGGACATGGAATAACAGCCAACAACAACTCATAAAAGAGAAAAATATACAACCAAAAAACTAGCAATACAACGAAAGCAGACTGAAATAACGGAGACGACATGGCAAAGTACAGGTACACGAAATAGACAAAATGTACAGATTATTAATGAAAAGCAGCCCATAAAAGAACATATATTAGTAGGAACATGGAATGTAAGAGGAACATACGAAGAAGGAAAACTGAAACACCTAGTAGATGAATGTAAAAAATATAAATTCGAAATAGTAGCACTACAAGAAACGAAACAACTAGGCCAAAACTCAATGGAAATAAATGACTATTTATTTTTCAATAGCGGAGGCGAAAATAGAATGTTAGGCACAGGATTTGTAGTAAACAAAAAGCTGAAAGATCTAATCGTTGACTTTAAACCAATTTCAGAGAGAATATGCATACTAAGAATAAGAGGAAAATACCAAAAAATAACATTTATAAACATACATGCACCGACTGAAGAGAAAAACATAGAGATAAAGGAAGACTTCTACAGTCAAATAGATACAGTATTCGAAAATATTCCCAAATACGATATAAAAATAGTACTAGGTGATGCTAATGCCAAAATAGGAAAAGAAGAAATATACACACCCACCATAGGAAAATATAGTCTGCATGAAACAACGAATGAAAATGGTCACCTCTTAATAGATTTTGCAAAAGAAAAAAACATGATCGTTATGAGCACGTACTTTCAACACAAAAGAATATATCAAGGAACATGGAGATCACCAGATGGAAAAACCATAAATCAAATAGATCATGTGCTCATCGAAAAAGACATGGAAAAATGTATAAAGAACATAAGAACATATAGAGGACCGGATGCAGACACAGATCACTTTATAGTCGGAATACAACTTAAACAGGTTATACCAGTTCTTAGAAATCAACAGAAAAAAAGGTACAAAGTAACTAAACCTATTAGACTACTGTCAGAAGAAGAACAAAGTAAATATGAAAGACTAGTCACTAGAGAACTGGAAAATATTGCAAAAAATGAAAACATCGAACAAAAATGGACGCAAATAAAAGTATGTATGACCAAAGCAGCGCAAGTCAGTAATAGAAATATAAAAGATGGATTCAAAGAATGGTTTGATGAAGAATGTAAAATAGAACTGGATGAAAGAAATAAGTTAAGACTCAAAATGATGCAAGTGAAAACACCAGAGATGGAGATACAATACAACGAACAAAGAAAACGAACTAAAAGAATCATAAGAGCAAAGAAAAGAAAGTACAACGAAGATAAATTGAAATGCATAGAAGAAAACTATAAAAATGGAGAAGTCAGGAACTTATATCAAGGAGTAAAAAATGAGAAAAAGGGGTTCCAAAGAAAACCTGTACACTACAAAAGCAAAAATGGAAGGAATTTAGTAAGCGACGAAGAAATACTGAGCAGATGGAGAGAATACTTCGAAGAGCTTCTAAATGAAATTCCCACAACAGAATATGCAGAAGAAGAAGAAGAAGGACCGAATGAAAATATTGATCAAGAAGAAATACAGGAAAGACCGCCTAATGAAAAAGAAATAAAAGAAATAATAGAAAAACTAAAGAAAAACAAGAGCCCAGGTAAGGATGAAATAACAGCTGAAATGTTTAAATATGGAGGACCAGTACTAATTAAGCATTTGGAAAAGCTGATAAAAGAAATTTGGGAACAAGAACACATACCAAAAGAATGGACTGAAGCCACACTGTGTCCAATTCACAAAAAAGGCGACAAAAGTTTATGCCATAATTACAGGGGAGTAGCCCTACTAAACGTTGCATATAAAATACTTGCAGTACATATAAAAGACAAGATAACACAAAAGATAGATAATGACATAGGAGAATATCAATGTGGATTCAGAAGAGGACGCAGCACGGTGGATCAAATTTTCCTGCTGCGTGAGATACAAGCGGAAAGCTACGAATACGGAAAATCTACAATGGCCCTATTCATTGACTTTAAACAAGCTTTTGACAGAGTTAAACGAAAAGAAATATACAAAGCACTATGTGAAATTGGAATTAGTAAAAAATTAATAAAGATGGTAAAAGTTACACTCAGAGAAACAGAGAACAGGGTTAAAATAAATGGAAAGGAAACAGATAAGTTTAGGGTCGGTGAAGGGGTACGACAAGGAGACCCACTGTCATCACTGTTGTTTAGTATCCTTCTTGAAATAGTCATCAGAGAAGCCGAAATTAACAGGACAGGACTTGTATACCAACGAAAACACCAATGCTTGGCATTCGCTGATGACATAGTAATGATAGCCAGAAGCAAACAAGAATTAAAAGAAATACTAAAAAGACTAGAGGCGATAGGAAGAAAGAAAGGGATATACATAAACGAAGAAAAGACTAAATATATGGAATGGACAGAACGAGAATACACACAAGGACAATACCTGACAATAAACACAGAGGCAAAAATATATAAATTCGAGGAAGTAGAGAGATTCCAATATCTAGGAGCGACATTCACTAGGAGACCAAATATAAAAGAAGAAATCCAAGCGAGAATTATGGCTGGCAATCGTTGTATCTTTGCTCTAAACAACTTATTGAGAAATAAGAACATATCTAGAGGGGCTAAGATAAGAATATACAAGACAGTGATAAGACCTATAGTCTTGTATGCCAGTGAAACATGGACGATGAACAAATCCGAGCAAGTCATGCTTAAAGTATGGGAAAGAAAAGTCCTAAGAAAAATATTTGGCGGAAAGATATGGAATGGAATGTGGATAAGAAGACCAAATGTGGAATTGGAGAGGATGTATGGTGAACCAAACATAGTAGGGATCGTAAAATCACAAAGACTGAGATGGTTGGGACATATCCAAAGGATGCCAAACACGAGACTTCCCAAAAAAATACTAACGGGAGGAATAGGAGGAAAGAAGAAGAAAGGTAGACCGAAAACCAGATGGAAGAAAGATGTTGAAAAAGACATAGAAGAACTGAAAATCACAAATTGGAAAAATAAAGCAGCAAATAGGAGAGATTGGAAAGGAATAGTAAACCAAGCCATGGGCCTTCTAGGCCTGGAGAGCTAAACTATATATATATATTGTTTCTCCGTGGAAATCTGGAATAGTGATTTTTGGCAAAAGACTGTGTACATTACACTGTTGTTGTGTACTTTGCTGTAAAGTTGGATTTACAATATTGGTGCTTGGTTTTAATTTTGTATAAGCCGCCCTTGCTTCACAACACATTTCGTTAATAACAGACATCACCTGAAAATCTGGTTTATAGTTTTCATCAACGTCAAACCCGACTGCGTTGATTTCATCCAAAATTTTGAGAATTTCTGTCCTTGTCGAATCCATCGACTGATACAAGTTTGTGAATTTTTTAATGGTGTTATCCGTAGTTAAGTTTTTCGATAAGTCATATAAAGTCTGAATGATTGTATAAAGCGTTTCTTTTTTAGCCGTTAATATTTTAAATTGCCTTTCGTAAGTAGTCATTGTTACTGAAATCAATCCGCAAAATCAGAAAAAAAACAAAGTCTACTTTAAGAAAACTGTAGCATATAACAAACCAGGTCTGAGTATAAATTTTGAATAAAATTAATTAATTATAGAGATTTGTTAAAAAACAAGCCTTCCGGGCAGTTATTATGCAAACTCTTTATTTTGTTTAGAACCGTGAATCAAATTTAGTATTTGTTTACAAAATAATTTTTATTCATACATCCGAATTTTTCCGTAACCGATTGAGTTGAAAAATATTCACGTTTGACAACACCGCAAATTTTTAAAAACCTAACTTCTTTCACGCCCGAAGCCCAAGTTGTTCCGAGAAACAAAAACGATACAAATACAAAAATCAGCAAAAAGTTATCACAGAGTTTTTTTTTCCGATACGTGCCGACATTAAATTTGACCGAACAATTTGTTTCTAAATAAGAATATTATTATTTAATAATACAAAACTAAGCAAAGCAAACTGTAAACCTACGCTGAATATCCAAGCTCGAAATTGACCAATTATGTTTTGGCTTTTAGGAAAACCAAATGGAAAATATTTAATAATAATAACTTACCGAGATTTTCTTAGATTTTCTTCGTGTTGTTAAATGTTGAAGCACTATTTTCGGTGGCATTAAGGAAAATGAAGGATGGGATAAAAGAAGGGAACTTACCGAAAATATGTTGTCTGGTATCGTCAATTTGTCTCACGGAAAACACACACAAAATCAAATTAAAATTGTCAAGGTGTACTATACGTTCCGACCGTATGTCTGTTAACGACTGACTGACTTAACATAAAGGACAGAAGATTATGCTTACTTAGAACTGTGTTGCCAAGACGTTCCCGAATTAAAATAAATGAAATATATATTCATATTGGCGCAAACACCATACATTAAAGAATGTGCGACTAGACACCCTTAAGCTATTAACAAATTTTCAGCTTGCTACTAATCAATTTTTTTGGTACGCGGGATCCAGGCCTATAAGTATATGAATTTTTAATAAAGTAGTCAATTTTCCATTACAATTATATTTTTATTATTACAATTACATTACAATTTTTTTACATTAGGAGATTGTTTACTTTAGTAGGTGTTATTGAGTTTTCTTTTATTAAAGATGTCTTTGGCTGTAGATACTGGTCATTATCTTGTATTGTTCGTATTGTTCTTGTGTTGCGACTGGCTTATTACCACCTAAAATCACTTTTTGGAAGTTTCAAAACATGGCTTCCACGCGTGTGGCCTGATCTTCTTTTCTTTTTCCACGTTGGGCTAAATTATCGTTATAACATAAAAAGAAAAAACTAAACGCATTTCCGGAATACATCTAAAATATCAACCTTCTTTCCTGTGAATCGGCACAATTATACCTAAGTTCGAGTCTTGTAGTAGTTTTACTTGCTTCCAAAACAATTCTAGTAGCCTAATTATACAACAGGTCCTGCGCCATGTTTTAAAATCCTCAGAATATATTATTATGAGGCCAGACTAATGCCCCAGGTTTTCTTTCAATTTTTGTATTACTACTATGTATTTTATGACATTTTAAGTAATTTTTTTCTGTGCTGCATTTAATAAAATGTTTATGTGGCTTTATGCACTTAATTTGTTAATTCTGCTGTTAGATAATTTCTGTAAATAAGTACTGTGAACTCCAAGAAGTTAATTGTAGATATTTCCAGAATTCCCCCAACCGAAGACCCTCAAAACACGACACCGTATAATGCGATTTAGGTACGGAACGTGTAAACAACGGAAAATACAGTAAGAACCCCTTCAATTCACGTCTTTCGTAAACAGAAACCTCTTAGGTTGTTGTTTTAGCGAGATTTGTATAGCGAGAGCGAGTATTTAATCCTTTTTTCAGAAAATATTCATAGCCCAGTAAATGACCCTTTTGGAGTGTAATTTTCGGGGTCAACTACGAATTGTATAAAAATTTTAGTTTAGTTTCTACTTACCGTCCACTTCAAAGTTGAACTTGTGCCGTTGGCAGTGCTGGCGCTAGGGTATAAGGTGCCCGCCTGCAAAACTAACACTGCCCCACACACACATACACACAGATACTCGTACAACCCCAGCCTCAGGGACATTATGTGTGTTCTAATGGAACAGTGTGAAGTGAGACCCACATGTCTGAAGATCAAACCGGTCAGACTGCGTAACCTGGAGTGGTACCTATCTGACCACCCATAACCTGGAGTGGTATCTATCTGACCCCCAAGCTATACCACCACCCCTCCCCATCGCAGTACATAACGAATGAGGAGGCTTTGTACTGAACGTTACCTTGGATGTCCTGGGTAATGGGACATCCTGTGTATTGCTTTATGTGGTTATACTACCTGATTTTAGGGGTAGCTAGAAGAGCTTTTCTCTCCATTAATGACTTGATTTTGGACTTGTGTTCTAAAAATGTGTGTTCCGGGCAACGAGGCACCGACTAAAGACGGTGTCCTGCTATCCGCAAATATCCACGGAAAATAAAGTTCGGTTACAGTTTTATTGGCTAAGAAAACTAAGATTTTTTTTTGTTATTTCTTCTTTTTCGGCTTTTCTTTTTCGATTTGTACCCCAGATATTTTTTTGAATCCACTGTTATTTTTAACTAAATAAAAATAGTAACTTTAAAACCTCAAGATTATGCTTCTGCAGTAATGTGAACCCGTAATTTAATAATAGTACTGAGTACTTAACAAGTATAATTTTATATTAATTGAATACAACACTAGATTCTTTAACTGCAGAGGACAACTGACAAACTATTCTGTATTATAATCACATGAAATAATACCAAATCTAAAGAACTCTAAACTGGATTTTTTGTAAAATGTTTATTTTAAATATTGTTTTTGTATGGGATTAATACTAAACTTGGTAAATACCTATTAATAGGTACATAATACTAAGACAGGCGGCAAGAAAACAGTATCGCAATCTTGTTTATTTTACTAGAAATCATTCATTTTCTCTCATAACTGCTTATACAAAACTAACAACTTGCAAGGAATTTGAAGAAAATAAACAAAGCATTCTCATTAGAGCAAAATTATTTGGTTGAAATATGATATCTTTGACCAATAAATTATATTACTACCTAATAGTAAGAATTATATGCGGCATTGCATATTTTTGTATATTTTACATGTGTGATATGCAAAAATAAACAAACACAGATTAGGGTATTATGACGAATTTAAACCACATCTAAAAAATGAATTTTTCTATGTAAGTATTTTGCATAACACAAGCAGAAAAAAGCTCATTCTGGCGCCCCCCAAACAGGGGCGCCCGCCTGCAGTGCATCCCTTGCAGGCCCGTTATCGCCGGCCCTGGCCGTTGGTTGCTTTTACTTAGGGACAATCACCCATTCTCGGGGGTGAAAAAACGTGTGCTTAAAATAAGCCCGGAAATTGATAAATTTCATTTTTTTATTATTTCACGATAAAATATTCGATTTGGAATTGGACGAATAAAAACGTATTTTTCATGAGCTATAAATTTGTTTTTGCCGGATCTATAGACTTCACGAATACACAACTCTTTCCGTGTTTTTCTAAGCTACATTTTTGCTAAAAATATTTGTTTTGATAATATATTTACTTTTTAAGTTATTTGCGAAAAACCGACTGAAAGCGTAGTTCTATTGTCACCCCTATTAAGCAGCATCCCCACAATCGCGAATAAAGTTCGGACTAGGCAAAAAATTTAGTGCTATTTATGTGGTAATTAGTTGCTCTAATCCGAATTTTGTTGCTCAATTCGTTGACCAGGAAATCGCATTGAAAGTGCAGCTTAATGGCAAGCTGGACCCACCCCACACCGAAAAAAGTTCAAACTTCTTGATCTGTTGGGTGAAAATTTACTTCTATTTATGTGAAAATTAGTTGCTCTTTTTCGGATTTTGTTGCTCTAAGCGTAAAGCAGGAAATCATATTCACTTAAACAATGAGCAATAAAATCAGATACCGGTATATTTCGATGGTACGTGCTCCCTAAATAATTTAATACCAAATATGTACGAGCAACTAATTTATTTAACATAGAACAGAGACACATATAGCACGGAGCAAGGTCGGGTGAGATAAACTAATGCGTTTTCAAGTTCTACGGTTAGCAACTAAATCGGATACCAATATATTTCGAGAGTACGTGTTTCCAGAAATATTTTAATACTAAATATGTGAGAGCAACTAATTTATTTTACTCGAGACAGAGGAATATAAAGCGCGGTGCAACGTTGGATGGGAAAAACTAATAAATTTTTAAGTTCTATGGTTAGCAACAAAATCGGACACCAGTATATTTTGATGATACGTGTTCCCTAGAATATTCTGGTACCAAACGTGTGCGAGCAACTAATTTATTTTACACTATACAGAGTATAAAGCGCGGTGCAAGCATGGCTGGGATGAACTAATATATTTTTAAGTTATACGGTTAGCAACAAAATCGAATACCAACATACTTCGATAATACGTGTTCCCTAGAATTTTTTAAGACTGAATATGTGCGAGGAACTAATTTATTTTATACGGGACAAAGGAATATAAATTGGTGAGTAGTTAGATGATATCTCAAAGAACAAAGTGACATGGTGCCAACTTGCGCTTTTACCCTGAGGGTGGATGCCACCCCTCCTCGGGGGTGATAATTATTTTATTAAAAATAACCCACACTATTCGATAGAGGGACAAATTATAAGCAAAATTTGTTATATAAAGTTATTAAAATAAATCAAAACTGTTTGAGTTAATGAAGATCAAAGATTTTAATTTTTCGTGAGAAAAATGCAGGTTTTTAACCGATTTTTCATAAATAACTCAAAAACTATAAGTTTTTACAAAAAAGTTATTATTATCAAAATTGAGGCTAATAAAAAATTAAATAAACTTCTTACTAGAAAATCCTTTCACTTTTAACTAAAAGTGAGCTATAGGTAATTGAATGTATATTTCATTCGTCGAATACCCAAATCTATGTATTCAAGCTTAAATACCGGGAAAATAATGCATTTTATAACATAAACTTATAAAACGTTTGTCAAAGTTCATAGAAATATTTATCAAATAAGGCCTTGAACAAGTTGATAGCATTAAAATTTATGCACCAAAAATGTTTCAAAATGTATCTTTTAAAATTTTTTTCAAAAAATGTTAGTGTTTTTTTGTAAATAACTTCGTTAATTTTTAAGATATCAGGTTCACCTAAAAACTAATTAAAAGTTGATTCTAAGAGCTATTAAAAAACGTCGAAATTAGTCTTTAAAGCTCTTCCTTTTTTTAAAATAAAAGGTTAAATGGCCCCGGTTACATGGTTCTTGGAGCAAAATTTAAATTTTAAACGTTTCTATCTCGGTTATTTTTGTTTTACGGAAATAGTAAGATAGGTAAAATATTTGGAACTGAAAAAACTAAAATTTAGTTAAAAGTCATTTTTTACGTATATTGAGTATTTTTGAAGTTATTATCAAAAGAAAATGAAAATGAGGAAATGAAATGAAAACGATGGTTTTAAAAATTCTGCTTTATTAAATTATATGTTCTTTTTCAAAAATATGCATTTTAAACCGGTCGAAATTGTTGAAATCATTAACTATGTTAACCTAAAGAAATTTTTGTGAGGATTACTACAAATTTTAATTTTTGTGGAAATGGCGTATGATTTATTTTTCACTTTTTCCTAAAAATATCGAAAGGGTTCTCTTTTTTTCATCATAACTTTCTTAATTTTGATTGTATTACCTTCTACTGGAGCTCATTTGATAGGTATTTCGAAGTACTTTGACAAGTGCTTAACGAGTATATTCTATAAAATGCATCGTTTTACCGTTATGTAAGCTTGAATACTTAGATTAGAGTACTCGTCGAAAAAAATATACATTCAATTTCCCATAACTCACTTTGAAATAAGATTAGTTTAGCTCTTTAAGTGGAGAATGTATTAAATTTTTTATTATCTTTAATTTTGGTAATTATATCTCTTTTACAAAAGCTTATAGTTTTTGATTAATACGTGAAAAACAGTTTTAAAACATGCAATTTTTTTAAGAAAAAATAAAATCTTTGATATCTAATAACTTAAAAAGTATTGACTTATATTAATAACTTTATATAACAAATTTTGCTTAGAAGTTGCCCCTCTATCGATTTCTGGTATTATTTTTAATAAAAAAATTCACCCCCGAGAAGGGGTGGCATCCACCCCCAGGTAAAAGCGCAAGTTGGCATCATGTCACCTTTATTACTTGCAGTATCTTCTAACGGGCATAGGTAAATTGAGTCCCGTATACCTGAATTAAGAAGGGTCAAAACATTTAGATGGTCGAATTAAGTAACGGGCATCGTAATCTTTCTAATTACCTTTTAATAGCTTTTTAATTTGTAAGTATTTTGTATTTGTATGGACACCACAAAATGTTTATTAGAGTGCGATGTATCTGTACATATACGATACGGTGTTAAGTTGGTTGTCAAAATGAGTTATGTGATCATTGTTCTTAGTGAAAAAGGAAAACAACAATTGATTATTAGGGTGGTTCGAAAAAAACTTTTTTTCTTATTTCAGGTCGCTATAGTGCGCAAAAGTTGCCATTGGTATAGTCTTGAAAAAAGCACTAATTATAATTTTTTTATTAATTTGTCTTCCGGTCGCGCAATGCCATCGAAGTCAGCAAAAATTGTGAAAAACCTTAATTTTTCAAAAATTTTTTTAAACAGGCCAGATGGTTTTAATTGCTTTCCTATACCATGAATTAACTACTAAAAGTATGTAAAATTAATATAAATGCACTTATACATTTTTTTCATATCTTCCCGTCGCACAGCGTAATACAAAATGAGTAAAATTAGTAGTTTTTGCAAAATTTCAAAGTTTGACTGATTAGTACAATTTAATCATACGACTTTTAGAGATGCTACAGTTTAATTCAATTACAATAATATATTTAAAATCCAAGCATCTAAGATACATTTTGATATTCAAGTGGAATTAGGTCGCGCAGCTTCCTCAAAAACAGCAGACAACCGACAGGCGAGGCGAAAGTGACGAATGTCAGAGAAGCTCGCGCAGCCACAAATAAAGATACACGTGGGAAGACCTCTACAATGGAGTATTTGCCTTCTTCATTACAACGAACTGCCATTCCGCCACCTTTTCCAATACTTAGATGGAAATACAACAGGTACTATCTATAGGATATCCGGACCGATTGGAAAGGCCCTACCTGATTGTGAAAGACTACCAGTTGTTGATTTTAATCGTTGGCATCGCTGAGCGCTGCAATAATGTGGTTCTAATATAACCGTCTCTGGAACTGTGTCCATACACTTTACTTGAAGCTACGGTCACTAGCTTAACGCATCTTTCAACTGCCTGTGTATGGCATGGCAAAGCATATATACTCATAACAGGCTTGAAGTCATTGCTCACATACTGTTTTATCTCTTCATTAGTCAATGATTTTAGCAGTAGAGGGGAGTCAGTGTACTGGTGTTCCATTTGATAATTTCGTAATACTATTTAGCTTCAAAGTTTAAGTTTGGTGGTTTAAAAATTCTGATAGAGTCACTTTCAGATATTGCTTGCTTTTTCTTCATGATACGCCTAAAGCCCAGCTCTCAGATATGGTTTCTGTCATTAGTTACTATAGCCAAAAGTAAATTTTCGGGATGGGCAAAGTAAGCATTCCGTTGTAAAACGGGATCAACAACTTGAAGAAGCTCTACTGGTAAGTACCTTGAATATTCAATGATTTTGTAATCATGTCTAGGCCCATCTGTGAATTTGTGGTTTATTTTTGTGGCAAACCACATAGGCATATTATAACATTTGAGAATGAATGTGGCAATTTCTCTCAGATTTTTAGAAGGGTTGGACACACTTATGTAGAAACGCAAAACTCGGTTTGAAGTAGTAAGCCATCTTGAGTGTGACGTTGGGATAGGATCACGTACCCACTACAAAGTCTTCTGAACAAGCAAGTACAATTATTGGTGCTTAAGAGTTGACAAGCTTAAGAATACGCTTGTCAACTTTTGGAATCTCACAATCAATAGGATTAAAATCAATAAGTTGTAGTCTTTCACAATCAGCTAGGGCCTTTCCAATTGGTCCGGAATATCCTATTGGGCCTGTTGTATTTTCATCTAAGTATTGGAAAAGGTGGTGGAATGGCAGTTAATTGTAATGGAGAAGACAAATACACCATTATAGAGGTATTCCCCATGTATCTTTATTTGTGGTAGCGCGCACTTCGCTGGCATTCGTCACTTTCGCCTCGTCTCTCGGTAGTCTGCTGTTTTTAACGAAACTGCGCGACCGAATTCCACTTGAATATCAAAATTTATATTATATGCTTGGATTTTAAATATATTATCGTAATTAAATTAAACTATACCATCTCTAAAAGTCGTATGATTAAATTGTACCAAACAGTCAAACTTTGAAATGTTGCAAAAACTACTAATTTTACTCATTTTGTATTATGTTGCGCGACCGGAAGATATGAAACAAATGTATAATAAGTCCATTTATATTGATTTTACATACTTCTAGTAGTTAATTCATGGTATAGGACGCAATTAAAACCATCTGGCCTGTTAAAAAATATATGAAAAATTCAGGTTTTTCACAATTTTTGCTAACTTTGATGGCATTGCGCGACCGGAAGACAAATTAATAAAAAAATAATAATTAGTGCTTTTTTTAAGTCTATACCAATGGCAACTTTTGCGCACTATAGCGATCTGAAATATAAAAAAAGTTTTTTTCGAACCACTCTATTGATTATGTTGAATGGCTTGGCTTCAAATATCATTTTCACAAATCTTTAAAAAATGACGGCAAGCGTTGGATTTGTTGTGCGGAGACGAAAGAAAAATGTAAAGCATTTTTAAAACCCAAGGGGACAACTTAGTGACGGAAATTATGAATGACCACAATCATAGTGAATTAAACGAAAATGTACTCAATTGTCAAATGTTAAGTAACTTCTTGAAGCGAAAGACCGTAAAAGATATCAGTGAACGACCTATAAAAATGGTTGATATGAAAATTTTGCATGAGGACTTACGAAATGGCGATATTAGTACGTTGACTACCAAAGATGTGGAATTGGTCCGAAAAATATGTGTATAACGCCCGACGACCTCTTCTGTTTAAATTGCCAAAAAGTATGGAAGAGGCTCATGAACATTAAAACATTTCCAGTGAAAACCAACAAAAACGAGGATTTTCTAATGGTAAACGACATAGAAAACCAAATTATTATGTTTTCCTGCAACAACAATTTACAATTTTTAGCAGGTTTGGACACCATTTATATACTTAGATGGAACTTTTGAATATTACATTACACATTTATTTGAAAACAAAAACATACCTGTACATAGATTGGCATTTAAATACCTTACTTAGCATGTAAATGTATGTTATATTGTTTACTGTAAATATTTTAAGTATACATTTTTGTAATAAAATTATATGTTATAAAATAAATTATTGTTTTCTCATTCCTAGAAATCATTACGTACCCCGTCTAAGTCCCAGGTAGACACGGGACTCAATTTACCCATCTTCGGGACTCAACTCGGCTATTGGAAAGATGGATTATAAATTCTGGGACTCAACTAGGTTACTCCGCTTCTAACTACTCACCAATTTTCATGAAAATCGATGAAGGTTCAACGAAATCGGAGGTGAAAATCTTCAGTGACTCCACTACTAATTTATTTTACACAAGACACAGGAATATAAAGCTTGTATTGGTACAACCTTCCGTGGGATGATCTAATACATTTTTAAGTTCTATTATTTATTATTTATAATATAATATATTTATATATAAATTTATTATTTCATCCCTGCACCGCGCTTTATATTTCTCTGTCTCGTATAAAATAAATTAGTTGCTCGCACATATTTGGTACTAAAGTATTCTAGAGAACACGTATTATCGAAATAAACCGGTACCCGATTTTCTTGCTAACCGTAGAACTTCAAAATATATTAGTTCTTCCCTCCCAACGTTGCACCGCGCATTATATTCCTCTGTCTCGTCTCGTGTAAACTAAATTAGTTGCTCGCACATACTTGATACTAAAATATTCTAGGGAATATGATTTATCGAAATAAGCCGATTTTGTTGCTAATCGTAGAACTTAAAAATTTATTTCTTCTTCCCTCCCAACATTGCACCGCGCTTTATATTCATCTGTCTCGTGTAAAATAAATTAGCTGCTCGCACATATTTAGTATTAAAAATATTCTAGGGAACACGTACTATCGAAATATATTCGTATCCGATTTTGTTGCTAACTGTAGAACTTGGAAATGCATTAGTTTATCCCACCTGACCTGGCTCCGCGCTATATGTGTCTCTGTTCTATAGTTGCTCGTACATATTTGCTACT
This sequence comes from Diabrotica virgifera virgifera, assembly GCF_917563875.1. Classification (NCBI taxonomy): domain Eukaryota; kingdom Metazoa; phylum Arthropoda; class Insecta; order Coleoptera; family Chrysomelidae; genus Diabrotica; species Diabrotica virgifera. The sequence continues at coordinate 133,756,600 of NC_065446.1, forward strand.
AAAATACACTCGGATGCAAAATTAAACGGACACCTTAAAAATGGGTAATTTTTGATGTCTCGCAATTCCTAAACCTGTTGTCCGATTTAAGTGATTTTTTAATATGTTATAGCCTTATTCTTTAACAATACTGTTTTAATAATATTGTTGCTAAACAGGTAAATTTTCATTGTATACGAGGTGTACCAATGAAACTGTGTTTTTTCTCTTAAATTTCGCATCACCCTGTGGAATATTCTAGCATTTACAAAATACTGAAATTGAAATCTAACTATAGCCTGATGTTTTCTAAACATTTTGTTTTTTGATTCATTCGCGTACATTGGACCATAAAAAAGTTAGGTAATTTAACAACTAGCCATGTTTTTCATCAATACGGGGTCTTTTCAAATAAGTATGGCAACCTTTAAAGGGTAATTCTGTATGAAAAATTAATGACAGTTTGCTTTATAAACGGTATGTCCGCAATTGCTTCGTTTCTGAGATAGGGGGTGTTGAAATTTTTCTTACAAACTGATGATTTATTTATTGCCTTAAAACCGGTTGAGATATGCAAATGAAATTTGGTGGGTTTTAAGACGTAGTTATTGCACATTTTTTGACATACAACTAAGAATTTAATATTTACCATTGGCGCGCATACGGGTACTATGACAGCTCATATTACCCGTATGCGCGCCAATGGTGAATATTAAATTCTAACTTGTATGTCAAAAGTTGTATAATAACTACGTCTTAAAACCCACCAAATTGCATTTGCATATCTCAACCGGTTTTAAAGCAATAAATAAATCGTCAGTTTATAAGAAAAATTTCAACACCCTCTATCTTAGAAATTAAGCATTTGCGGACATAGGTTTATAAAGCAAACCGTCATTATTTTTTCATGTAGAATAACTCCATAAACTTTGCCATGCTTATTTAAAAACATACTGTTCTGATAAAAAACATGGCTAACTGTTAAAGTACCTAACTTTTTAACGCTCCAACATAAGCGAATGACTCAAAAAATAGAATGTTGAGAAAACATGAGGCTATAGTTGGATTTAAATTTGAGTATGTTGTAAATGTTAGAATACTCCACAGGGCGATGCGAAGTTTGAGAAAAAAGCACAATTTCATTGGTACACCCGGTATACAATGAAAATTTCCCTGTTTAGCAACAATATTATTAAAACGGTATTGTTAAAGAATAAGGCTATAACATATTAAAAAATAACTTAAATCGGACAACAGGTTTAGGAATTGCGAGACATCAAAAATTACCCATTTTTAAGGTGTCCGGTTAATTTTGCACCCGAGTGTAATTTAGGGAACACGTACCATCGAAATATACCAGTATCTGATTTTTTTGCTCATTGTAGTGAATATACAAGTCTTTCGTGGTACGTCTAATGAGAAGCTTGCCCCGCCCCACTATCAATCCGAGTTCCTGCTTATCGCTTAGAGCAACAAAATCCGAAATGGAGCAACTAATTAGTACATAAATAGAATTAAATTCTTCATCCAACAAATCAAGAAGTTTGAACTTTTTTCGGTGTGGGATGGGTCCAGCTTGCCAATAAGTTGGACCCCCACTTCCATCGCGCAGCTTAATAGGGGTTTGTTTTGTCGAAAAATAAATATTTTCAATCGCAAATAACTCGAAAAATATTGACTTACATAAAAGAACTCTATAGAACGAAAGTTGCTTATAATCAGTCAGTTTATAAATTTCCGGGGTTATCTTGAACGTATGTTTTTCACTCCCGAGAAGGGGTGACTGTCACTACCAAGTAAAACCAACCCACCAAGTAAATATAAATTTTCATGCAATTCTGAAAATTACACGGTATTGCCGTATTTTCCTTTCATTTACTGGGCTATAAAGAAATGACGATATCTAGAATTTTAGATGGTTTTTAAAAAAGTTCGAAAAGCTTGAAAAATAAACGTATTCGCTTACAAGGTAAACACTGAAGGTTTGAATATTGAAAGGTTGTGGGGAAAGCTTTCTACTGGATAACTTATAAGTAATATCATATATCATGTGATAATTCCTTAAACAAATTTAAAAAACCAAATAGATCATGCGGACGAACTTAGTATACTCTTCTTTTTTGACGATAGGCAAGTTTTAAGTTCACGTTGCGTTGGGCTGAATTATCGTTATCACATGAAGAAGAAAGACTAAAGGCATTCCTGCAACACAAACACATCTACAAAATACACCACCATACAAAATACCCTTTACCATGGAACGCAAATACTTACATATTTAATTAAAGAACCAAAATAAAGTGAAACTCCGCTGGGTAGAGAGATGTTTTTATTATTCTCCATTAACTACGTTACATCACTACAACCTGTTACTTCCATTATTTGTACATGTATGTGCTATTCGTGTTTATATACTATTTTATGATCATCATCACCATTGGCTCTACAATCCATGGTGGGTCTTGACTTGTCCTAGAATCAGTTTCCATTCCTTCCTATCCTTCGCTTTAGATTTCCAATTTTGTACTCTTAATACTCGTAAGTTCTCTTCCACTGGGCCCTTAAATGGTGTTTTGGGCTTGCCCTTCCTCACACCATCCGGTTTTTACACACATTTTCCTCATTTTCTCACTCCCAAAACACCAGGGTCAAATTTTTTCGTTTATTATAAATTAATAAATGAAAATAGTTTCTGTCCTTGTGGAATCGGTATTCACCGGAGGGACCGCAGACGTTCGGATACAATTAGTGTCTCTTTGCAAAGACAATGACGTCGACTTTGCAAAGTAACAAGACACTTACTCAACACACATCCCCTGAGTTAGTGATAAGTTATAGTCTAAAAATAAACAATTATGAAATTGACTGGCCAGTTGGTTGTAGTCTAAGAGCTAGTGAACCTTCCAACTAACGGTCGTCCTGTAAGGCAAGAAATTTGTCTAGTTATAATTCATAGCACACCAAGGCTAAAAACCATGACCTGGCATGCATCAGCCTTGCACGTGTATCTACCAGGTGAATCGAAAAGTGCATAGTTTAGGGGTAAAATAAACTTCCTCCTGTAAGGTTTAAATTTAAGTATGTGTTTGAGTAAGTCATTTAGAAGAAATGTGTACAATGACAGGCGATTCTGAAGAGCATAAGACTTTGCCAGGCGAGGGGAAAAATTAGGGGTTATTCGTAAAATTATTTTTTTTGCATTGAACAAATTTTTTTTCGGTTTTTGAATCATTCCAAACAGAAAAGGTCTTTAGTGATTTTTCTTTTAAGTTAATAGTTTTTGTTATATAAGCGATTGAAAGTTTTGGAAATTGCCAAATCGGCCATTTTTAACCATAAATCGGACATTTATCTAAAAATTTCAAAGTTGCCAAGTACTTAGAAATGACAAAAAACCGATTCCACCTCTACACGGAGAAACTGGAATCATATATACAGACGAAGACAAAGCAGAAGCCATGAAAGATACACTAGAAACGGGTTGTAAGAAAAATTTCCATCGAAGGGAAGATCTAGACACCGTAGAAGTTGAAAATAGTGCAAGAAGTATAAGAAGAAGAAAAAGCAGAATAGGCCTTGAACACACCACCCCAGAAGAAATAAGAAATATAATCAAAAAGGCTAAGTTTTAAAAAAAAGCACCTGGCCCAGACATCACAAACAGGACAATTAAAAACTTACCGACCAAATTAATAGTGTACATCACAAATATCATCAACGCAGTACTGAGACTAAGATACTTTCCAAACAGATGGAAAGAAGCACACGTAATAATGATTGGAAAACCGGGGAAAACGGGAGCTTTCCTTAAAATTGCAGACCAATAAGCCTGCTAGCATCGCTAAGCAAAATAGCTGAAAGAGTAATACTCAAAAGACTTCAAGAGGAAACAGAAAGGCTAGGAATACTCCCCGAAGCGCAATTCGGATTTAGATCAGAACATTCTTGCGAACTCCAAGTACTAAGACTGACAGAATACATCACGAAAGGCTTCAACGAGAAAATGTACACAGCAGCTGCATTTTTCGACGTCAGTAAGGCGTGTGACAGAGTCTGGCACGAAGGATTAATCTACAAAATGAACGATTATGGGTATAGTGCGGCGATGACATGTCTTCTGGCTTCATACTTGGCCAACAGGAGGTTCAGAATTCGGATAGGGGATACCCTGTCCGAGGTCGGAAACCCTGAGGCGGGTGTGTCGCAGAGAGCCGTGCTGTCGCCATACCTATACACCATATACACTGCAGACATACCTAAAAGTAACAGAACGATACTAAGTCTATATGCAGATGACACTGATATAGCAGGATGCAGCAGAAACCCAGACCTGGCCGCAAGACATGTACAAGGAGAACTAAACCGACTATTACGATGGTAATAAAATGGAAGGTTGCACTAAATTCAGATAAAACTCAGGCCTCATGTTCCGTAAAAGAAGGGGAACACCGAACACAGAATTAAGCATGGACAATAACCAAATAGAATGGGAAAACGAAGCCAAATATCTAGGCGTAACGCTAGACAGAAAATTAACATTCTCACAACACATAAAGCTAACGGTAAATAAAGCAAAAGCGTTAAGGAAGCAATTAGCCCCAATAATTGGAAGTAAAAGCAAGTTAAACATCCAAACCAAACTTAGAACAGCCAATAGCATAATCCTGCCCACCCTAACATATGCATCAGCAGCCTGGGGACATACGTGTAAGTCCAACAGGAAGAAATTACATGTCAGCCAAAACCATATAATCAGAGAAGCCCTAAACGTGCCCAAATATATACCACTGCGATACATATACCGGGACACAAACCAGAAAAAAATCCTAAGGACCATGGATGAAAAAGCGTATGACATCTTCACCAGTATAAGAAATCACCCCAACAGGTGGCTAAGGGAACTAACGGATTATGACGAAAACGTTATAACGGTACATAGACGGCCTAAACAGTAATTACTGGGATATAGACAAGTCCCAGTAGAAGAATATGATGTCTGAGATAGTTACAGAGTAGTCAAACCCCACCGCGCAATAAAGGTAGAAAAAAAAGATCCACGCTCTGGGGCCCAATCGTTGTTAGATGATTGGACGCCAGATCGTGCTCACCAAAAAAAAACATAAAATTATACTAACCCACAAAAAAATCTATAAAACTAACAAAAAGACCCTTTATTGTTGCAATCACGATTAATATTAATTAAACCTTGAAAATTAGTGAACACTGACCGTACTCACTCGGCTCACACTCAACATTAATGGTACAAGGGACCCCTCAGGTCACCTCGTACAAGCCACTTAGGCTTCAGGCCCTTAAGTCAGGTCGAATGAGAGACCTAGCCGCGAAACTCTGAGCATCGAGGTCATGGGCGTTGGCCATGGGCTAGATGGCCAGGCTCATCGGCTGCCCAGCTGCCGAGGAGAACAAAATTATATTTTGCCAATTCGGCAGCTGAGTGACCGAGCTCACCACACGGCTCCTCGCGGAGGGATACCAACCCAGGTTGGTGTCTCTCCGAGGGGAGACACACTCTTAGGGACTTCAGTCCAAAATCATGTTAATACCAAAGTAGAATCAGTAATGTAAATAGGGAGAAAAGCTATAAAGATACCCTTACATTGAGGTGGCCTAACCACAACCATGCTAAAACGGAGGGTGTTTCTTTTTCCCAAATCACCCGACGTAAAGGTCATAAGCCTCCCCGCGTATGTCACACGTTGGGGAGGGGTGGAGGAAAAAACCTGGGGGTCAGATAGGTACCGATCCAAAATCATTTGCTCTTTTGGAGCGTGACCGGTTTGATCTTCGGACATGTGGGTTCCGCTGACTAGCAGCGGAACACACATATTCCTAGGGGTTGGGATGATCAGCGAGTGTGAGTGAGTGAGCAATAATAGTTAGTCATACACCACCCACTCGTAAATTAATATTGGTATTTAGCACTATTGCCCCAGCGCATCCACTCGAGAGTTAAGGAAAATGAACAAAATCAAAGGCAGAAGAAGACGAAAAATCTTGTCGCTAGGCAATCTCCGTAAATTGTTTGAATGGCGTTCAAGTGGACTAATCAGTAACGTAACTAACAAAATTATAACTGCCAGAATGATTTTCAATCTCCGATAGGAGCGGAACTTGAAGAAAAATTATGAAAAACTTAGCGTTCTGCCTTAATATTTTTTATTTAGGTATTTAAAAGTATTTTGCAATCTGTTGAGTGCCAACAATAAACAAAAGTAATGACATTGACTAAGGACAAGAAGGATTTTACCCTCTGGTAAAATCAAAGTACAATTTTTATAAAGTTGTAAAGGATATAATTACATGTTATAACTACTAACTAATTAGTTCCCAAATTTACACTAAACAATAAGTCCAGTGGTTTAAACCTCTGTAACCTACGCTGTTCTTAAAAATTGTCTAAGAGGTTAAGTGCAAACTGGTTTTCATGATCCTCCAACTTATCAATGTATGCAGCGCTACCTCTTTTGATGACTTCCTGTACTATATCAATTTTAAGGTCTCGATGAATAATTCTGTTGTTGATGTACCAAGGTGTATTAGTGATGTTTCTGAGGATTTTGAGACCTAGTTGCCTTCTCTTATTCCAGATATGTTTCCTCCATATGAGTCTTCTGTCCAAATGAATACCAAGATATTTTATCTCGTTGGCTGATGGTAATTGGTGACTATTTAAAATTACAAAAGGACAGGTTACAAAAACCAATATTGTATTCTGTCTAGATACGCTTTAAGGAGATGCGACGCATAAATAGGGAAAGATGTGAGGATAGGATTGCAGTATCGTCGGAAAATGTTCTTAGCATCATTTCTTCTCTAAGTGGTCTCTCCTCTAGTGGTATCTAAAGAGTTGGAAGTATATCTGCGGTAAACAAGAGATACAAGGTAAGTCCCTGCAAGCTACCTTGTGGTAAGCCAGCTTTGATAGAATGGAGTTTGGAAGTTGCATCTTGGTATTTAACCTTCCGATGACTAACCTTTTTTTGTTACACGGATGACCAACGGGGATCCAAAATCACCCCCAGTCAAAAGTGACAATTAATTAAAAAAATTACGTTGTTTTAAGAAATAAAATATAGTGTTCGTAATTTTAATATTAGTATTGTACCAATAATGATAAATAAGCATTAATAAAACATACATTGTGTGTCAATTTTAAAACTTACAATGGCTATATCTCACGAACAAAAGCTGAAAACGAAAAATGCTTGAAACCGTTTCTAGGATAGTAAGGGGGAACTAAAATGGCATGAAAGAGAACTCACCCCCATCAACCCCCTAGGCCCCACCCACCACAACCCAAAAAGTTTAAATTGCAAACCCCTACTTGTGATACATAATTGAAGAGGCTATAAAAAATGCTATCCAATGGTATAAACAATAATTATACAGGGTGAAGCAATAATTGTGAAACTTTGGCTTAAATGAAAAATTTAATGAGGTTTTGTTGAATTGCAAATTTGATAAAAATGTCAATTAAATAAATTTACAAAGTGGGTTCCGTTGTTTTGTAAACAATAATACAGTCTATTTTTAAATTCTGCACGAAATTTGGCAAATGTTTTTCTAGTAATAGGGCGACATGCTTGAGTAATTATTTCTCGCAATTTCCCAAGTGATGCAAGTTAAGTTTTATAAACAACTGATTTAAGGTAAAAATAGCAAATTAAGTTTTAATTCAACAAAAAAAAGTTCGAGCGGAGAGCATTTACCATTTAAAATAATAGTCCGGGAGATAGCATTACAAATACAAAACTCATTGTAAGCCAGCTGATATTAACACCCTGTATAATTAATTTTTATACCATTGGATGGTACTTTTTATAGTAGAATAGTATATAATTTTTTTCTATGGTGTTACGTTAAATCAGTTGTTTATAAAACTCAACTTGCTTCACTTGGGGGATTGCGAGAAAGAATTACTCAAGCATGTCGCCCTATTACTAGAACATTTGCCAAATTTCGTGCAGAATTTGATAATAGGCTGTATTATTGTTTACCAAACAACGGAATTCACATTAAATATTTACTTAATTGACATTTTTATCAAATTTGCAATTCAACAAAACCTCATTAAATTTTTCATTTAAGCCAAAGTTTCACAATTATTGCTTCACCCTGTATAATTATTGTTTATACCATTGGATAGCATTTTTTATAACCTCTTCAATTATATATCACAAGTAGGGGTTTGCAATTTAAACTTTTTGGGTTGTGGTGGGTGGGGCCTAGGGGGTTGATGGGGGTGAGTTCTCTTTCATGCCATTTTAGTTCCCCCTTACTATCCTAGAAACGGTTTCAAGCATTTTTTGATATCAGCTTTTGTTCGTGAGATATAGCCATTGTAAGTTTTTAAATTGACACACTGTATATTTTAATTATTACTGAACAAAAACAGGAATCATCATTCTGAACATCATTCTGAACTAAAGAAATTTTAAAATATACACTAATTTACGTCGCCACAGGTTTAACAAATACTTTTATCTACTTTATGTCATATTATGCATAAGTTTTTAGTTTGTGAAAACTGTCATTATAGATAGCAAAGCGTGAAGGATTTAAAGTGTGCGTGAAGTAACAATGTATTTTAAATGGGATTTACTTTTTCGCACTGTTTTTTGGGCACACTTTAATATAATCAAATATCCTTAATTTTCGCGTTGTCATGGTGATGACATAATGAGCAATAAATTACAACTCATGTTTTGACGGGTTTGCGATTTGAAAGAAGTTAGAATTTTTAAATGTCAAAATTCCAGTGACGAAGAGTTACAGTTTTTTATTTTTTTATCGTAGATAAAATATTGTATGAAACTGTCCGTGAAGTACTTTCTGAGAACTTACGCGATGTATAGCACTCGCTCCGCTGTCGCTCGTGCTCTAAACATCGCGTGCCTTCGCAAAAAGCATACTTCACGAACTGTTTCATTAATAACTATTTTTTCAATATTGAAATGTTTCTTACAAACAATTCCACATAATATACGGTATTTACTTAATATAAAATTGAAACCTTGGAAGGCCAAGGAAGTTCGTCTTTGACCCCAAATTCAGACAAAATTTTTTTCCGAAAAATATAGGGAATTTTGAATTTATTAAATAAAAACATACTTTGGGGTCAAAACTTACCCCCCTTGGTCATCCGAAGTTTAATTAAATAACACCGACCTGGCTAATATGACTCGAGAACAATGTAAAAGCTGTGCGGTCATGTCCTTTTCAGATTGTATAAGAGGTGTTCATGCCAGAGCTTGTCAATTATTGCCTGTCTAAAGTCAATAAATGCCGCTGAACAGTAACTCTTGGCCTCAAAATCGAAATTTATATGTATTGCCACTCTGGGAACTTGCTGGATTGTTGAGTGATGGGATCGAAACAACGAATTTAAATGAATACCAAGACAATAATGTCAATAAAATCCTACAACAAAATGAATGCATAAATAATGTAAATGCCCTAAACGAAAATATCGTAGAAGCTAATCGATAGGCTCAAGTAAAATTCTACCCTAAATGACGCCAAGACGAAAAAATAACCATTGAAACAAAGCAACTAATTGAAACTAGAAGAAAAATCAAAGGAAATGAAAGCATGAAGAACCGAACTATAGAAGGGAATAAATGTCTGAAAGTCCGGAGAAGACGGCTAAAAAATGGAAAATGCGAAATGCACAAACACATAGTTGAAGACTTCTATCAAGAACTAGTACAAAAGTCAAAGAAAAGACCAAACGAACTTGGAGGCCAGCGCATCACGCAAAATTATCAACCAATATTCAGAGCTCATGCCAAATATTACACTAAGCGAAATCCAGGACGCAATGAAAAAGATGAAAAACAACAAAGCTCTAGAAGAAGACGGAGTTGTAACAGAAGCTATAAAGATAGGTGGACGTGCCCTTCTCAACCAAATAAATTTTTTTAACTTTTGCCAAACATTTTTTTTGTATACCGGAAACATGGAACAATAGTAACAATATTACTGCACAAGAAATAAGACAAGGCGCACCTAGAAAACTATAGACCAATCAGCTTATTGAACCACATCTATAAAATGTTTACCCTAATAATTACAACAAGACTAGAAAAAAAGTTGGATTTCTACCAACCCCGAGAACAAGCTGGCTTCCGCTCAAAATTCGGAAAAAACGATCACCTACAAACAGTAAAACCTTAATAGGAAAATCGATATAATATAACAGATCACTGGTACTTATGTTCGTAGAATTTCTCAAAGCCTTCGACACTGTGGAATTAGACAGCATTTTAACTGCTCTGAAGAATAGTGGAATAGACTAGAAAGTTAGTACAAACATTATACCAAAAGGCCACAATGCGTGTAAAACTACATGATACCACCAGAGAAATTCATATCAAGCGAGGTGTGAGACAGGGTGATTCTCACCTAAATTATTGATAAAGGTCCTCGAATACGCTTTTAAAATGCTAAAGTGGGAAAATAGAGGAATAAAAATAGATGGAGAAATGCTCAATCATCTGAGTTTTGTCGACGATATTGTACTTATTACCATAGATCTGGGTGAAGCACAACAAATCCTGAAAGAATTAGAAAATTTGTCTTCACCATTAGGTACAAAAATGAACATCAGTAAGACCAAATTTATGACAGATTTAGTTCCTAGCGAATGCCTAACCATCCAAAATCAAGTGGTGGAATTGACAGACAAGTACATATATCTCAGTCATGAAATGAGAATAGGCAAGGACAATGGGACCTGCGAATTTCAACGACGAATAACCCTTGCTTGGGCGGCGTATGGTTCACTAAGAGACATCTTTAAGAGCAACACCCCAATAGCTATAAAGCGGAAGACATTTGACCAATACGTTCTTCATATTATGACATACGCAGCAAAAACTCTCACGTTCACAAAAACAACAGCACTAAAAATGTGAGTGGCACAAAGGCGCATGGAAAGATCGATTCTCGGCGTGACAAAAAAAAATACAAAATAAGGAACCAAGAGCTAAGGAAAATAACAGGTATCACTGATGTCGTCGAACGTATAGCCAACCTGAAATGGAATTGGGCAGGTCACATAGCGAGGCGGCTGAAAGACTCAAGATGGATCAGAAAACTAATTGACTGGCGCCCAAGAAATGACAAACATAGCAGAGGACGACCACCAATACACTGCATGGACGATATTAAACGAATATCCAAGATATGGCAACAAGACGCACAGAACCGTGAAGAGTGGTGAAAAATGGGAGAGACTTATCTCCAGCAGTGGACAGAAGAGGTTGCATGATGATGATTATTCAATTTATATATCACTTTAATATCATAATAATACATTATATTGATTAGGGCAAAAGAAAGAAACATTTTTTTTTTGTAACTGCCAGTAATTTATGAACGAAAATATATTCCAATTATTAACTTACCGAATCACCCGCTTGGATCAACAACATGCATCATGGTTATATAATTTGCTTACCTAGAAAAAATAAAAATTATTAAGAGCTTTATAAGAACATAATAATAAAGAGGTACTCAAACAGAAAAATGGTTCACTTATGATCAACTTTAACTTATGTATCATCAAAACAATAGTCTTTTTTAGTTAAGGTATTCTTAACTTAACCCGGGAGTAGTCGCGCTCACTTCTGTAACGTCGATAGTCGCGTGTGAGATTCTATCCCAAAATACGAATTTAAAACAAATTTTTATTGTGTACTATTTTTATCTACTTTTTATATTGAAAATATATATTTCTAACAATTTTATTAAAAAAACCTGTGTTAACGGCCACCTGCCAACATCGGCCACCTGTCCTAACGGCCAGTTTAAAAATTTCCCAAACCAATTATATGTAGAATACAAAAACTGGCAATAGCGGCCACCTTTCTATATCGGCCAATAGTTCTTTTATTTTTAGTGGCCGTTACTGACAAATTTTACTGTACAGTAAAACCTGTGTTAACGGCCACCTGCCAACATCGGCCAATTGTCCTAACGGCCAGTTTAAAAATTTCCCAAACCAATTATATGTAGACTACAAAAACTGGCAATAGCGGACACCTTTCTATATCGGCCAATAGTTCTTTCATTTTTAGTGGCCGTTACTGACAGGTTTTACTGTATTACGAAAAATAATGAAATGTGAGATTATATCTAACGGCGCGACTACTCGCGGGTTAAAGCTAATTGGCTCTCCCCAAAGCCATAAATTCCACAAAAAGAAGAAGAAGAAGAAAAAAAATTCCTACGCATTACTACACCCTTTCTCGAGGCACTTACGAAATTTTTTCAAAATTGCAAAATTTTTCATCAGGTTATCGCGAAAAAGGGTAAAAATTGAGATTCTATCTCATCGCGCGACTACTCGCGGGTTAGGCTCTACTTAAGATATTCAACGCGGAGGAAAACCCAAAAAACCACAAAAGTCATACCTATGTAGGTTTCTTTGAAGGCACTTGAAGTAAACGCCCCTGGAATGTTTACACGGAGAACAGTTTACACGGACGTTTGACTCCGCATTGAATCGTGAATTAACAGAGGAAATGGAAAGATTTGACCTGCAGTTGATAGGAATAAGCGAGACGAAAAAAGTAGGAAATGGAATTGTCGATATCGGAGGGCAGCACACACTATACTATTCCGGAGTCCAGATAGGACAAAGGGCAAAAGAAGGCTTGGGAATAGTTTTAACGAAAGAAATGAATAGAAAAATAACCAAATTCAAACCAGAATCATCAAGGACCATATAAATAAAAATAGAGTTAGAAGAAGAAGAATGTCACATAATTAGCTATATGCACCGGTAGAAGGAACAGAGCATGAAAAAGCAGAACTATTCTATGATGAGATACAGAAACTTATTGATGAAATACAAGAGAAAAGCAAAAACATCATTTTACTAGAGACTGGAATGCAAGAATAGGAAATGACGAAAATATGGCATTAGCCTGCTTGGGAAGATATGGAAAGGAGATGATAAATAGGAATGGTAGAAGAATGATAAGTTTCTGCCAAATAAATGACTTGTTAATAGGTAATTCTTTCTGGTATCAACCGAGAAACGAAAAATACACATACTTAGCAGAAGAAAGAAATGCGAGAAGCATAATTGATTACGTAGTATATCCTCGAGACGCAGACCTAACGATACAAAATATAAAAACAGAGAACGTATCTGAACTCGGTACCCAACACAGACTAGTGACAGCAGAGATAAACATGAAACTAATGGAAATAATAGAGAGTCCTTAATATACAAGAATAGCAATACATAAAATGAAAAATATGGAAGTGAGGAAGTTATACTAAAGAGAGACAAATAAAATACTGGAACATAATGAAAACAATGAGTAAATATGGAATATGGAAGAGAGATGGAAAAATGGAGAGACACGTTATGGAACACTGCAAAACAAGTATGTGGAATAAGCAAGAATGGGAAGAATAATAAAAGAACTGGATGGTGGAATAAGGAAATAAAGCAAGCAGTAAAAAAGAAGAAAGAAATGTGGAAGCGATACATAAACACAAATGAAGATCAAGACAAAGACGAACACAGAAGACAGAGAAATATAGTAAAAGAACTAGTAAAAGATGCGAAGAAGAAGAGCTGGAAGGAATTCGGTAAAGAAATAAACGAAGGTTTTGAGAATAACAATAAACAGTTTTGGAATAAAATAAGAAGCATAAAAGGAACAAAAAGAAAACAAATAAAAGAGGAATTAGAAATGAGCGAAATGAATTGAAAACAAACATACAGGACATACTAACCATATGGAATAGAAATTCACAAGGACAAAGTTTTCCTGTGGTTGGCTGTATACCATTGAATACAAAAAATAATAAAATCCTGTATAAAAGGTATATTCAAAAACCCTCAAAAGGGCCAGATCAAAATCACATAACTAGTTTTCGACTGGTTTACCAGTACATCATCAGTGCTTACCTAAAATGAATATAACCTGATAAAAAATAATACAAAGATATTGAAATTTTGTTATAATATATGAAATAATCTGCTACTAAAATGTCGTAATTTGTTAGATTAGGTTTAATAAAACGTCATTTTTTAATTTTAATGTTTATTATTTTTATATTGTCGTAATTAAAACAAAAAAAAATAGTGTTTATTCTCACATGTTGAGGCATTATGGCATTTAGATTTGCACAATACGTTAGACCTTTTAAACTTACGTAATTTGAAAGAGCATTTCTTATTGCAGTAGCATTTTATACATCCTCCAAATTTAGAATATTTTGTACTAATTTCTTATAGAGAAAGATACAGCTTAACGTCTGGAACATTTTCGAAATTAGGAAATTTCTCTTTGCATATCTTATTTGATTTCTTGAAAAATGTGAGTTTATTGTTTCGTATTTCGTACCAACTGTATAATATAAACCGTCAATTGTTTTACATATCTTTTATGCTACTCAAAATATTTCGAGCATCCTCGTTGGCTCTATCAAAGCTGGGAATAAGTATTGTTACAATTTTTCCGATCGAAATTGGATGAAATTTTTTTTCACTTAATTGTTTCATAGCATTAGCCTGTCTGGGCATGAAGACACTCAATCGCATTTCCGACAGTCAAACTGTCGAAACAGTTTGACTGTCTAGCAACAATATTATTACAGCGATATTGTCAATGAATAAGGCTATACCGTGGTAAAAGAATCAGTTAAATCCAACAACAGGTTTAGGAAATTAGAAACTTTAAACTGACCAAATTTTTAGTGGATCGATTTTTTTGCACCTGAGTGTATTTTCAATCGCTAATAACTCGAAAAGTATTGAATTACTTTAAAATCTCTATAGAACGAAAGTTGATTAGAATTAGTCAATTTATCCACTTCCGGACTTATTTTAAAAGCGCCTTTTTTTACCCCCGAGAAGGGGTGATTGTGACCCCCCAAGTAAAAGCAAACAACGGCACACATTTCACTTTGAAGTGGAGTGTAAGTAGAACCTAAATCCAAATTTTCATGCAATTCGGAGTTGACCCTGAAAATTATACTCCAAAACAGTCATTTACTGGGCTATAATGTTTGTTCATAATTTTTTATCTCATTACTGTGTGTACTTATATATTTAACACGTTGACGGACAAAACGTTTATAAACGTCTTATTTCCATTGATGTAATGTGACACAACGTCTATAGGCGAAATTTTTAAAATAACGAGTCTTGACAAAAAATCGGTAGATTTTTTGGCACATTACATCTACAGATGCATATGAAATGTGACACTATGTCCACGGCACATATTTACAAAAATGTTAAAAAACTTATTGTTTCCATAAACTATAACCGCTAAAAGAAATTTAGCAATTTCCTTATATTATTCTAGTTTGCAAAATTGATATAGTGTCACAACACTTGCTTATACATTTGACGCACTGTCCGTCAACGTGTTAATATAACTTTTCATATATTTCATATTTAACTATTATTTTTTTTAATGCCATTCAAACAACACGTTAAAGTACGTCTAATATAATACTTGCTTATTGATATTTCAAACCATCTTCCCTAAACATTATTAAAAGGCCATTTCATAACTATAATCTTTCAGACTTTTTCAAAATAATTAAAATAATAATTATTATTTAATGAGTTTGCGGATTTACCGTATCCCAATATGCTCTCTTAAAATTAAGCTTACAAGAAAACTTTAACAAGCTACTTTGTTGAGAGGTAAACTGATTCCCTCGTGAGAGTTCGTCAGAAAAATAGAAAATTTAATATTTTTTAATTAAGTGTTTGATTTCACCAACTTTTAATAACGCCAGTCATAATGACCAAAAAAGTTGTATGTAATTACAGAAGAAACTCTAATCTCGTTATATTATGCAATATCTATTACTTGAAGCTGTACGTGCTTATTGAAGATGAAGCTGTATATTTTTACTGCTTGTGAGGAATCAGAAAATCCTTATTGTTCCCATTTATTTGTGTTTTCACTGAGATCAGTGATCAACTGTGTTCCATTGAGATCAGTATCCACTATGACAACGCCTATGGGTCCAAGATAATTAGAAAAAGCTCCAGTTTAGATACTATTTCACATTTTTGTAATAATAATAAAACATAATCCACGCAGTGTAGCAGAGAGAACAACATTACTGCGATATCTAGGAGGAAGAGCACAAATAAACATGACAGAAACTGAGACATCTACTTTGCATCAGGAACTTGCGCTGTAGATGACAACGCCGCTTAGAGTGAGGGGACAAGAAATTCCATAAACCGCCTCACTGAAAAAAGAAAAAAAAATACTCACTTGGAGGAGTAATCCTCTATACGGGCGACATCTCAATGAGATCAGCCAAGAATATGTCGAAAATACAGCGTACAACTACTATATTGGTTGACGTCAGGAAAGATGATTCTCGAGACAGAGAATTATCGAGAATGAATCTCCTCCGAGACAGATGAGATCCCAGAAAATGCGTCTCAAAAAAGTAACTATTTGTTAGCGACTTTGTGTTCATCGGTTCATATTTATTTCAGTACGACCTTAACCAGACCAGACTATCATCGTCAGCGTCGGGTACTATAAGTTGATTAATATTAATATCTTTTAGCTTTAAGTCGATGATATTGACACCAATCACAAATGGTTTTAACAGGTCAACGCTGTACATCACACATCTCAAGGCACGGTCATCTGGCATGTGGATGAACTAGCAACCGAGTTTGAGTGATTTGACTCCGTTAAACTCTATTGTGGGTTTTTAGGTCACAGATCGACGGGAAAAAACCACAAATCACGACAGCCATCAAAGCCCAACTTGGAGGTCGCGTGGAAAAGCAACAATTATTACTAAATCTCCATATAAAGATAATTTGGAAACTTTAATAAATTCCTCTTTTATGCAAGCCAAAAAATAAGCGGAATGTGTTAGCAAATTATTAGATAACCAACGACCATCCTGTAGCGACCAACATCTAGGTAAAACCACGAAGAAAGCAATCTTTCAAGATTACTCTTCAGAATCTAAATCAGTAAGTTTCAACAATTATTTTGATAATGATTGTACAATAGACATTTTAGTAGACAACCCCGAGAGAAAAGGTACTGTTCAATGTTCACACACGACAAATCGTCTTATGTTTTTCGCTGTATTATTCTAATACATTTTTTCCTCAATTTAAAACTATTCGTTAATCCAACCATTACTTATATCCTACTACTGACTCGACCCCACTGCCTACTTAAGCACAGACATTTGGCTTAGACCTTGCAATGGGGGATTCTCCCTCTTCATTGTTGACCTGAAAAGGCAAGAGACGCGTAAACTCTCACTCTCTCAGTGATAATCACTAGTTATCACGAGAAAATACTGTGAACCTCTCTCTGGGTGTATATATGTCGTAGGCAATTGGTGTAACAGGTCATTCCGTGAAAAGCCTAGTCATTACACGTATTGTCGGCAAACGCTGTACTACAATCATTATTACTTTGTTTGACTGAAATTATGCGCCATTTCAGGGACTGCCCTCTACGTTTTAGGCAAACGGTGAAACCGCCCGAATGATTGAACGTTACAGCGTCTGACGGTTGTATGTTTAATCAATTCAGTCGTCGAATGATTTTACTACATATCTCGTTGCAAGTGTTTATTATTATATAAATATGAATATTAGACCGGGAGATATTGTACAGAAGTTCAGCCACGATGTTTTAAGTCCTGCCTTTTGCAATACTGGAAGGGTAGACGATGTACTTACAATCTGTGGAAACATCCACAAATTTCCTGTGACATTTTCATATAAAATTTAGATTTTCCCAAAAAATAAAAATAGGGTTTTGCGATGAATTTCTAAGTCCTGCCATATCCGTAGATAGACAGGATACTATCGATTTTATGAAGAAAATTTTTAGGGCAGGAGGGTTGCAAATGGGGTAACGGAGTATATATGTATACAAACATGTAAGGAAAGTAATGTAATTTTCATGATTTTCTAGGTCCTGCCAACTAAATGAACTAAACATATTTATTTCAAAATGATCAAAAAAAATATTGGCATGACGTCTCCTAATGTTTAAGTATACTTGTCCCTTGGAAAATTCTGCGGAAAATTTTCACCCTGATTCCGTGCTTTTCTTAGTCCTGCCTTTAAAAAGTTATAATACTCAAATACAATCAATACCTTTTCGGTACTCGGCAGGAAGGTTAAACGGTTCTTGTAAGACGGCAGGAGTCCTAGATTTGTAAGAAAATTCGTGAAAAAGTCAACGATTTTCTGAGTCATGCCATTTTGCACATGTTTCAAGAATCTTAATATAAGTCTATTTACAAAGAGGCAGGATGGTTTTATGGTTATTTTGTATACAAGGTGGGCCATTAGTGTGACAAAGTCCAATTACTCGTTTGTTGTAAGATATACGAAAAAAGTTATTTAGGTAAAATATGGGCCACAGATAGGACTGTGATTTAACAGTATTTTCTAATATACAAGGCTACCCGTTTTCACAGGGTGACACAAATTTATGTTTTTTTAAATGCAATACCCTGTATATTTTTACATTTTTGGATTTTACTCGATCTTTTCTTTAAAAAAATATAGTGTTTTGAAATATTATAGGAGGTAGTTTAAAATATAATTACGTTTTTTTGTTAATTTTGTAGGAACATTCACACCCTATACATATTGTTAGTATATTTTTTTTCCGCAAAGCATTAACCCATTTGGCACCCAACCATTTGCAGATCCACAGTGCACAATAATCATCCGGGAACCTTTATTCGCAGGTATGCCTTTTACTGGCACCTACGTGAACCATCAGTCCAACCCTTGCTAGCGGTATCATGCGTGTCATACCATGTCTCGTCTAAATAATATATAGTCCGCTGTTGGTCTCGATATTCTTGAATTTTTTCTAAATAATCTAAAGGCCAGTGTACTATCCTCTTACTTTCCATAATAGCCACCCATTTATCAACGATTTTGTATTGGAACACAAGTTTTTTCAGCCGTCTACGTAAAGTGGTTTTAGGGCAGATTCTTCCAATCGCAACAAGCTTGGTGTATATAATGTCAATTGTTGGTATTACATTTTGTTTGTATTCCTCGTAAACCAAATTCCTTAAACATTTAGCAGTCACGATATTAATTTGTTTAGGTTTTCCAGCATCCGATCTTGATTTTCTCTTTTTAACACCACTTTTTACGATGTCGCGCATGGTAAAATAAGGAATTCCTGTTAGAAATGCCGCTTTTCTTATAATACTGCCTTTACAACTATTTTCAAGATCATTTTGAAGATTTTTGTAAACGTTCATACAAATTCTCTTAGATTGTTCATTCAAAACAATCCTTTTCTTTGGAAGTCTTAAACACTTTTCTACAGTTACAGTCTCAGTGTCATTGTTTTTTGTATCACTTACACTTAAAAGATTGTTGACTACTATACTTTCTCTACTACTACTTGGGTTCTCTTGCTCCCATGCACGAAAAACTGTAGGTGATTTTTCCCATGGTCTAAACATTTTCTTTATACACACATAGACAGTTTCAAACAAACAACAAAAAAATACTACAATTATTATAACTACTCAACAAAATTTCAACACAACTTAAAATTGGAGCAATGCACAATAATACACATCTATCGATAAACAAGCTCGTTGCAAAGATACTACTAAACTAAAAATTTGCAAGTCAGGCCCTAATCCCTAGTCCCAGATAAGGTACATGCTTGTGTTTTTACAATCCGGTTACTCATCGTAAATCAATCAGTCTAACACTTGAAAATCTGATATTTGGGCATTAGTACAGTTAAAATTGTTAAACGATTATATTTAGATATTAAGCAATATAATTATTGAAACTTTTTTTTCTACTTTTAAGGACAAAAAAGCAAGTTCATTATATTTGAAGCAATATTTGGTTAAAACATCTCATTTTTAGTGGTAAAAATATATTATGTACATATTAATTTGTCTGGACTAAAGGTGGTAAAAGACTGACTGCAAGTTACATTTTTGTTTGAATTTGCCGACGGGCGATAGATAGATGGTGTCAACTTTATACAAAAATGTTTAATTTTAGTATACGGGGTTGGTTGAAACTCGGAATTAGTATTTTCTGAGTTTTCTTAAATGGGACACCCTGTATTTTAGTATTATAATAAAATGATATTTTATGGCATCTTTTTATTTGTTAAGCATTTTCTATACCATATTTATATATTAATTTCGGCAGTAAATTGACACAGACAGATTACTTAGGTGGTTTTTGGGGTTTCTGAACAAGAATGTCACATTAGAGCAGATCTTTACCTAGTGTTTGGGGTGACTAATATACACGCCATATTCTTAAATTTCGAGGCTTTCAGACACCAAAGTGATGCAAGTAGATTACTCGAGGAGTTTTGTGGTTGCTGAACATGAATACGCCATCAGAATCGACCTCCAAAAACTCTCTAAATTCGAGATCAGTCACCCTGGGCACCAGGTGCTCCGAGGGTAGGTTGTAATGTCATATTCGTGTTCGGCCATCCCAAAAACCCTCGAATAATCTGTGTTCTTTAATTTATTGCCGATATCCCACGAAACTCCAGATGACGTGCCTTAGCAGCAACTCTGGGCACTAGGTATTCTAGTACTAAAAAGTACTCCTGCTTTAAGTCAGTAGGATGCACGGTTTTCTGGAAAAATCCATTTTAAAATTTTTCGTTTGTTGAATTTGAAAAAATTTTTTAAAAAATTAAAAAGAAAACGGTGTATTTGCCGACCTAAAGCAAGCGTAACTTTTAGTACTAGAATACCTCATAATTTAATACTCTACTCTCAAAAATGTCTAAAAATTTAAAGACCAATGAGTTATGAAATATAAAATATCCGTTGATCTACCCAAGACGGATGCCTATGACCAGTACTGGAAATTCACAATTGATAAAATCGATTCATCTCTGGAAGAGAAATAAACGTAGCAGTTTTCGTTTTCCTAAATAGAATTTTTCTAAATTCTTTTAAAATCAAAAAACCAAAAAACGAAAAATTTTTCAAATCGATTTTTATAGAACACTGCGTATTCTTCTGAGTTAAAGCAAAAGTACCTTTTAGTAAAAAACTATCCCAGAATTTAATAATCCAGTGTCAGAAATGCTTAAAAGTTAGACAGAAAAGTTATTCGATAAAATATCCGTTTCCGTACCCAAAACGGACTCCTATGACTTGTACTAAAAATTGACAATTGATAATTGAAATTTGACAATTGACCTCTGGAAGATAAATAATTGTACCAGTTTTCGTTTTTCCAAATAAAAGCGTTCTGCAGCTATTTTAAAGGAACTAATTACAAGACTTCGATATGTTTCTCCTAGACGAAGCATATCGAAGTAGAGGTCGTCCGCCAACCAGATGGTCTGATGATATCAAACGGATCGACAGAAGCTTGATGCAGACAGCACAGGACAGAAATGCATGGAGAAGATTGAGGGAGACCTATATCCAGCATTGGATAGATCGGGATTGAATTATGACGATGATGAATTACAAGACGCCATCTTTAAAGAGCTCTAGCTTTCCATGGAAGCATTTTTGAACTAGGTGAATTGAGTTAAATTTTCTTAAAATTATCTGAGGAATCTCCGGTTTTCGTTTGTTATGAGAGCTTCTGGACACCCTGTATAATATAATGGGTAGGTAAATTCCCTACTATAACCAATAAATTGTAAAAATTGTTTATTTACTTTTATTGCGTTTACTTAGATAAAAATATGATCTAATCATTTAAAATAAATATGTTACTTACAGTTGGCTATTAGATTTGAAAAGTGTGTAAAAATTCCGAGACATTATTCAGGAAAATAATATTTGATAGGATACGATTGTTTTAATGATATGCAAATTAATTTTTTGTAATATTCATCTTTGCAGTTACCCTGCCAAGTTGTAAACGGTTTTAGATTAGTGTTTTTTAAGCACACTCGACATGGTATGACTCAGAAAATTGTGGTGATATGAATATTTTTGTATAACACCCTGAAATAATTTTACAGACACACAATTTAATTTTTTTATACGAAATAACTATAAAACCATCCTGCCTCTTTGAAAATAGATTTATATTATCCTTCTTGAGATATGTGCGAAATGGCATGACTTAGAAAATCGTGTAATTTTCCACGAATTTTCTTACAAACTTTTTAACTATATATAGTAAAAAAGGTGTAACTAAACATCCTGCCATTTTGAATAATGTCTACTGAAATTATTTATTTTATAACAAAATTTATTTTATGACTTAGAAAATCACGGAACCAGAGTGAAAATTTTATACAGAATTTTCCAAGAAACAAGTGCAGTTAAACATTAGGTGACGTCATGCCAACATTTTTTTTGGTCATTTTGAAATAAATATGATTAATTTATTAAGTTGGCAGGACTTAGAAAATTATGAAAATTTCATTATTTTCATTACATGTTTGTATATCTGTATACTCCCTTAGTCCTTTTGCAACCATACTGCCCAAAAAATTTCTTCATTAAATAGATAGTATCCTGTTATTCTATGGATATGGCTGGACTTAAAAATTTATCGCAATTTCCAATCTTTTTTTTTCATGGAAAATCTAATTTTCACAGGAAAATGTCACAGGAAACCCGTGGATTTTTCCACAAATTGTAAGTACATTCTCTAACCTTCCAGTATTGCAAAGGACAGGACTTAGAAAATCGTGGTTGAACTTCTGTTAATATCTCCCGGTTTATATCCACAAGGGTGTATTTTATGAAAGCTATATGAATTTTATAAGGAAGTGTATAGAAATGAACGGCCACGCATTTTTTATAGTTAAGGTTAGATTTAAGTGGTTCATGCCTCATTCATTTTATCATAATTCCACGGCTTTTTGGCGTCCTTGTTCACTTGATAATATTAGATTATTTTTCATAAAATATACCCTTGTGTATATCCATATTTTTATAATATTTATATAATAATAAACACTTGTAACGAGGTATGTGATAAAATCTTAATTCGACGACTGAATTGACCGAACATACAACCGTCAGACGCTGTCACGTTCAATCATTAAGGGCGGTTTCACCGTTTGCCTAAACCGTAGACGGCAGTCCCTGAAATGGCGCATAATTTCAGTCAAACAAGTAATCATGATTGTAATACAGCGTTTGCCGGAAATACGTGGAATGACTAGGCTTTTCACGGAATCACGTGTTTCGCCGATTGCCTACGACATATATACATCTTGTACAACGGCTGTATATACAGCTATGTTCAATATTAGAGTCACGCCATAATATGATATTACATATTAGAAAATTTCCCCGTTTCAATTAACTTTTTGATGATCCCGTTAGGCAAACTCTATATGAAATGCTGATACATATTATAATACTAATGTGAATTGCTGAGCAAAGACTCAAAAGTTGTTTTAAGATGCAAAACAATTACGAACCAAATACAAAACGTATTTCATAATATGGCACATCCCCTCTAATAAAGGATTAATACTGGGCTCTGATGCAATCCCCCTTTACTACACTCTATGCAATCCCCCCTTTACTACACTCTATGCAACCTCCCCCCTTTACTACACTCTATGCATATAACTTCGGTGTTCATATTATGTAATATATCTTAGAATATTCAAAAGCTGACCACCTAACGCCGGATGACAAGCTGGTATTAGCTTAAGAGTTTCGACCAAAACATACAAGTTTGTACATAGGCGTAGTTACGGAAAATGTTGTCACATACCTAACACAATTATTATAAATAAATGTTATATAATTCTAATGTCCATCTACAGGGCGTTTAGTATTATAGCTATTATCTTTGGTAGGTTTTAGATCATTCGTAAAACAATACAGAGTAAGTTTTATGTATGGAAACCCTCAATTGTCTCGGAAAGGGTTTGCTCGATTTTTATAGGTTTTGGTGGGTAAGGCTTTTCTAATGCAGCCGATAATATAGTGATAATTATATTGTTGTCAGAACTTCCGTTTTTCTGTAAATCTAATGAGTTTTCTTATGTCAAATAGAACACCTTGCACATTTTTGCGTTTTGAAGTCCTTACCAAATACTGATAATTTTTCATGTTATACCCCCTATACTTAGATGCTATAATTTTGCAGCTATTGCTACATTATTTAAAACAAAAATTAAATAAATTATAAAAATCCATTTTTTAGGCACGGGTAGACATATTTTATGTTCATTGGGAATAAAAAAGGTTTTTTTTCTAATTGTTTTCTAAAGTTAACCATTTTCGAGTCAAACACAATTAAAAACTAAAAAAAAACGAAAAATGACGATTTTCAAATCTGCTCCATTTTAAAATATTGTTTTTTAGTTTTTAACGCCGCCGATCGCCCGTCCACACATACGCGCTTCATTAACAATTAAAAGAAAATGTTTTAGAATAAAACGTGTTAAAGATTCTTATGGGAAGCTGATAGAAGAAGGTTTGAGCTTGAACATAAATACATCGCAATTTTAAATGTTATATTTTTTACTTGTGTTTTTGAACCTTAGAAATCGTCATTTTTCGTTTTTTTGAAGTGAAAACTTCTTTAGGGACGTTGTGGGATTTTTGGATAGGGGAAAGAGCATTGAAATCGCGACCGTCATTGCGACCGTCATCGCTTATGCTATATATTATTTGTATGTATATATAAATTGTATAGAAGTATTTAAAGTTAAAATAAATGTAAAACCTATTTTAGGATGGGGAAAAAAAGAGTTATTTCGCGACCGTCATAGCGACCGTCATCTCTTCGACGAAATAAATTTTTTATTTATCTATATTATGTGTATCTATAGATACATAAATTGTATAGAAGTATTTAAATTTAAAATAAATGTAAAACCTATTTTTCGATAGGGAAAAAGGATTTATTTCGCGACCGTCATCGCGACCGTCATCTCTTTGGCGAATTAAATTTTGTACGTATATGTATTGAAGTGAAAACTTCCTTAGGGACGTTGTGCACTTTTTGGATGGGAAAAAGTATTAACATGGCGACCGTCATTGCGAACGTCATCGCTTCGAGGAAATAAATTTTTAAAGTGAAAGCTTAATGTGCAATTTTTGGGTGGGGAAAAAGTATTAAATTAGCGACCGTCATCGTTTCGACGACATACATTTTTGAAGTGAAAATTTCTTTAGGGACGTTGTGCACTTTTCGATGGGGAAAAATAATTAAATTTGGATTGGGAGAAAGTAATTTGTGCACTTTTTAGATAGGGAAAAAGTATTGTTAGCGAACGTTATCGCGACCATCATCGCTTCGGCATAATACATTTTTAAAGTGAAAACTTCTTTAGGGACGTTGTGCACTTTTTCGATGGGGAAAAATAATTAAATTTGGATTGGGAGGAAGTAATAAATAAGCGACCGTCATCGCTTCGACGAAACAAACATTTTAAGTAAAAGCTTATTTTGGGACGTTGTGCTCTTTTTGGATGGAAAACAGTATTAAATTATCGACAGTCATCGCGACCGTCATCGCTTCGATGAAATAAATTCGTGAAGTGAAAACTTCTTGAGAGACGTTGTGCACTTTTGGATGGGGGAAAAGTATTGAATTATGGACCGTCATCGCTTCGACGAAATAAATATTTGAAGTGAAACTTCTTTAGGGATGTTGTGCACTTTTTCGATGGAAAAAAGCGTTAAATTAGCGACCGTTGTCGCTTCGATGAAATCAATTTTTGAAGTGGAAACTTCTTGAGGGACGTTGTGCAATTTTTGGATGGGGAAAAATATAAATTAGCGACCTTTATCGCTTCGACGAAATAAATTCTTTAAGTAAAAACTTCTTTAGGGATGTTGTGCACTTTTTGGATGGGGAGAAATTACTAAATTAGCGACCGTCATCGCTTCGTCGAAATACATTTTTGAAGTGAAAACTTCTTTAGGAACGTTGTGCACTTTTTTGATGGGGGAAAAGTATTGAATTAGGGACCGTCATCGCTTTGAAGAAATAAATATTTGAAGTGAAACTTATTTATGGACGTTGTGGAATTTTTTGGATGTAAAAAAGTATTAAATTAGCGACCGTCATCGCTTCGACGAAATACATTTTTTAAGTGAAAACTTTTATAGGGACGTTGTGCACTTTTTGTATGGAGGAAAAGCATTGAATTAGGGCCGTAATCGCTTCGACAAAATAAATATTTGAAGTGAAACTTATTTAGGGACGTTCTGCACTTTTTCGATGTAAAAAAGTATTAAATTAGCGACCATCATCGCCTCGACGAAATAAATATATGAAGTGAAAACTTCTTGAGGGACGTTGTGCACTTTTTGGATGGGGAAAAGTAGTAAATTAGCGACCGTTATCGCTTCGACGAAATAAATTTTTGAATTGAAAATTTCTTTAGGGACGTTATGCACTTTTTGGGTGGGAAAGAAGTATTGAATTTGCGACCGTCATCACTTCGCTGAAATAAATTTTGTACATACCTATATTAATTATGTGTATGTATGCAAATTGCATAGAGCATACGCATCGCGTATATCGTATATGATATAGGTATAGCACTTCCTGTAGGATGGGGTAAAAGCATTGAGCTTGTAATTTATATACTAGAAGAAGTTTTCACTTCTGTCGGCACTCCCACGAGTGGCTTAATTTTTTTCCGTTTTTAATTGTTTTTAACTCGAAAACGATTAATTTTAGAGAAAATTTACAGAAGACCTTTTTGTTCCCAATTATCCAAAGAACCTAAAATATTATCTACCCGGGCCAAAAAAATTAATTTTTATAATTTATTTAATTTTTTTTACATAAATTTAGCAATAACTTCGAAATTATGGTATATAGGTATAGGAAATAAACAAGAAAAATAATCAGTATTTCTTAAGGACTTCAAAACGCAAAAAATATACAGGATGTTCTATTTGAAATAAGAAAGTTCATTAGACTTTCAGAAGAACGGAAAATCTGGCAACAATGTAGTTACCACTATAATATAGGCCGCATTAGAAAACTTTTACCCACCAAAATCTATAAAAATGGTGCAAGCCGTTTCCGAGATAATTGAGGGTTTCCGTATATAAAACTCACTCTGTCCATAATGGGTAGGAGCAATCTTCTAATATTATATTGCATTGTTATAAGGGAAGTAGTCCCAATACCCTTTTCAATAACTTTCTTTCAAAAGGTCATAATAAGGTTTATTGTTTTTTCTATCATAATCCATGGTTCTGTGCCATATGTTACTATTAGTCGTTTCATGGTTTTACATATTTTGAACTTTAATTCCCTATGGATGTATTTGGAAACAAACGCCTGAGGGTAGTATGCTTTGTTGGAATTATCCTTTTCCGTATTTCCTCCTGTTTTACAACTTCAATGTTTGCGTCGTATATTACCAAATTTTGCAAGATTTATTGTTTTCGTGCTTGGAGTTTTATTTTTGTCTAAGTTGACGGATAGCCAGAAAATGCTTTCGCATTTTCTTCAAGCTCCACGTAAAGTTATGTACGTTTTGTGATATCTCTTACGGTTCAGCCATCCAGTTTACATCGTCAGAGTATACCACAATATGTTTAGACTTATTAAACATAAACAGTATAATTTTTGTTTATACTTGTTAAATAGAATCAGAGACAGCCCATCTCCCTGTTCTACCACCTTAGTAATATGGAAGGAATCTGGCAATTAATTGGTTTTGGACTTGCATTTGCACTTCTCTGCGAGGCATGGTGTATGGTGGCTTGAACTGTTTTAAAAAATTTCCTTAGTATATCGAATTATCGCATAATTAAATGTAGTCTATCTCTGTTTATATAGGCTTGTCTCATAGGATTGTCTCATAGACTTGTCTCATAGACTCGTTTCATAGGCTTGTCGAAAATTTACAAATATTTGGTTGATACCTATATCGCCCTCCCAAGCTTTAGCCAATATTTGTTTTAATTAAATATCTGGTCAATAGTAAACCGTTCGATTCTAAATCCGCCCTGGTATATTATAATACTCTCATGATTTGTTCCGTCAAGTGACTCAGTCTCCTGTTTGAGATCCACGTAATAATCTTATAGCTTACAAAAAGTAAGCATATATGTACTTCTGTAGTTTTTGTAACTGAGTTTGTATTCCTTCTCATAAATTGGGCATATACATAAGTCTCCTGTAATTTGTTTTGTGTTCCCAATGTCTGCTATTAGTATATAAAATCAGTGTATGTTCTCCACTCTTCAGAATTTCAGCTGGTATATTGGCAGTACATTCTTCTTCTTCTTCTACGGCACTACAGCCCGAATTGAGCCTTGGCCACCTTTATTTTTTGCCTCCGCCCTTGCTTGTCTGTGGCTGCTCTTCTCCATATAATACACGAACTCCTAAAAGGGCTTGTGCGTCGCTGATTACTGTGTCTTCCCAGCGCTTTCTTGGCTTTTCAACCGGTGTCTTTTCCTGCATTCTAGCATTCAGTGCTCTTTTTGGTAGCCTATCTTCTTCCATTCTTATCACATGTCCGGCTCATTGCACTCTTTATATTCTATTAAAGTCTGACAGGGGTGCTTCCTTATTAAGTTGATAAAGTTCGTTGTTGTATCGACTTCTGAAGATTCCGTTTTCCCTCACAGGTCCTAGTATTCTCCTCAGTACTTTCCTTTCGAATGTGTCTAGTTTGTTTTTGGATGTTTTTTTCAGGACCCAGGCTTCACTGCCATAGCATGTTATCGGTCGTACTAAAGTTATAGATTCTCATCTTTGTATTTCGGTGGACACTTTTAGACCGAAATATATGGGAGAGGGCCAAATAAGCTGTATTAGGCAAATACAGCTTATTTTGCCCTCGTTATTTTTGCCCCCGTTATTCTCTTCGATATTTCTCCATCTTCTGATCCGTATGCATATATTTCTACTCCCAGGTATGTAAACTTTCCAACCGTTTCAATGTCATCTTCATGTATAATGTTTTGTGGGACTATATTTCTTCTCGTCTGAGTCATTATTTTTGTTTTCTCTCTGTTAATTTCCAGACCTCGCATTTTTGTTTGTATTTTTAACTCTGCGTATGTTTCCTGTGCTCCTGTTAATGTTCTACTCATAATATTCATATCATCGGGATAAGCGGCAAGTTGAACCGTTCGGTTGGTCAGTAGGTTTCCTCGTCCAGTTTGCATTTGCCTAACTGCATACTCCAGTGTCAGGTTAAATAATGTTGGGGCTAGCCCATATCTCTGCTTTAGTTCCTGCGAAATTTTGAAGTCTCTCCGGTGGTTTTGTATTCGTACACATGCCTGAGTTTCATCCATTGTGGCTTTAATGAGTCTTATTAGCTTGTGTGGTATTGCCAATTCAGCCAATATATAGTATAGTTTGTTCCTTTGACAGAGTCGTATGCCTGTTTGAAGTCTACAAACACGTTGTGAACATCAGTATCGTGTTCCCATGATTTGCTCAAGATCTGTTTGACTGTATATATTTGATCCAGTGTCGATCTTCCCCGTCGGAAGCCCGTCTGATACTCTCCAATAATATTTTCTGCTAGTGGTTGGAGCCGCTGGTTTATAATATACGTGAGGACTTTATATGCTGTACATAGTAGAGAGATTCCACGGTAGTTTTTGCAGTGGAGTTTGTCTACTTTTTTATAGATCCGGCATACTATACCTTTCTTCCAATCGTCGGGTATTTTCTCTTCTTTCCATATGCCTTTGATGATCGCGTGGATGTGACTTGCTAGGTGTTCGCCACCTACCTTATACAGTTTTGCTGGTATGTCGTCAACTCCCGGAGCTTTATTGTTTTTCTGGGCCTTAATAGCTTCGAGAATTTCCTCTGTAGTTGGAGCTTCTACTCCATTATCTACTTCATTCTCTTCTACGTAGCTGTCAGTACTGCTGTTTTAATATTACTCCATTTGCTCTCTATGGAGTGCAGTTCTAGCGTCCTTCACTCATTTACGACTTCTTGTTCGAACTTCTCTTTACATTTCTGGATCTTCAGTTTTTCCAGGTCTAGTTTGTTTGTTCTTTGTTGTCTTTCGTTTCTTTCCCTGTTAAAACTCTGCATCTAAATTTGGTTTGTAGTAAAAGGTGGTCAGATCCACAGCATGCTCCTCGTCGTGTTCTCACATCGGAGATACTACTGGCTGCCCTTTTGTCTGTCAGCATATGGTCAATTTGATTGATTGTGATTCCATCTGGCGAAATCCACGACATTTTATATATGTCTTTATGTGGGATGCATGTGGAAATTTTAACTGTGTTTTTATGGTGGCAAAATTTATCAAAAACTCCCTATTATCGCTTGTTTTATTGTGCGGTGAGTGTTTTCCTATTGTGCCATAGAACTGCGGCTCCTTGCCTATTTTAGCATTCATATCACCCATTATAATCTTGATGTCATTTTTTGGCGCATTATCATTTTATACTATCTCCAGCTGTTGGTAAAAGCTTTTCTTTGTATGTTGCTCTTGTTCTTCTGTTGGGCAGTGAATGTTTATCATTGTTAGGTTGAAGAAGTGGGTGCAAATTCTCAACTTGCATATCCTTTCACTGACTGAAAGATGGAAGTCTATGATTTTTGACTGATGGAAATCTATGATTTTTGACTGATGGAAATCTATGATGTTTGACTGATGGAAGTCTATGATTTTTGACTTAAATCATTATCCACCACAAATGCAATCCACTATAGAGAATTGTTTGCGTTTTGGTGTCCCTGACACCTTTCACCAGCCATCTTGTCTCCTGAAGAGCAGTAATCATGAGTTTATATCCTTTTAGTTCTTGCAGAAGTGCGGTTTGAGCTCCTGGTCTATTTAGCGTCCTGAACCTGAACATTTGCCTCGGAATACAGCACGGAACTTTCGGAAACGACTTACGCTACGAAACATGGACTATGCATTTGGAAACTGGAATGTTAGGACGGTAAATATTGTCAGTACCTTGGCCTTGTTATTCTTCAGTGCTTTAAGGGTATTCATCATTTCTCTCTAAGGATGAGTATGTTAATTCATTAAGAGGTCCTGTTCTTTTGTTATCTCCAAATCCTCTACTCTGTGGGCTGTGCTTGTTTATATTAGCAGATCCCCGGAATATTTTTTCTACCTTGCTTCATTATCACCGGTAGTTTGTCCTTTACTATTTCTCCCAAGATTAGTGCATGGTTTATATTTCGTTCTGCTTTTTTTCAGGAATGAACGAATAGAACTCACTAGACTTGATAGGGTGAGAAACGAAGATATTAGGAGAGAAATGGAAATTGATATTGATATAATAGGCACAATTGAAGCCAAGAAACTTAACTAGTATGGACACCTTCAGAGAATGCCTGAAAATAGATGGCCAAAAAAATTGGAAAATTGACCACCTACTAGAATAAAACGAGGTAAACCGAGACGATCCTGGAGAGAAGATGTCGAAGATGCAATGACCGCCAGAGATCTAAAAACTGAAGATTGCTTCGACAGAAAACGCTGGAAATTAGGATGCGAGAAGCGGCGCCAGCTGTAGAAGACTCGCTTATCATTATACAGTGAGCACGTAAAGGTTGGAATAAATTAATTTTCTCGAGAACGAACGATTTTGGAAAAAAATCCCGAAACAGGTCAATTTTTATTTTTAAATTATGACTTTTTGGCATATATGTCATACTAGTGACGTCACCCATCTGGGCGTGATGACGCCATCGATGATTTTTTTAAATGAGAATAGGGGTCTTGTTACAGTTCATTTGAAAGGTAATCCAATTCTCTATTCAATAATGTAAACACTAACATCATTATTTATACAGGGTGTCCAAAAATTTTTTTTTGAATTAAATTAAATTGACATAAAAAGAAGAATGAATGTAATTTATTTAATTAGAAATACACTTTACTGCTCTCAGAAAACAGAAAAAAATTTATTTAAGAAATAAATATTTTTTGTTGCTTAAATTCAATATTAATGCAGCCACCCACCTGTCTCTCGACAGTTTGAACATTTAATTTAAGCGAAAAGCGATGATTATTTTTCAAATAAATATTTTTTCTGTTTTCTGAGAGCAGTAAAATTTATTTTGAATTAAATAAATTACATACATTCTTCTTATGTCAATAAATTTAATTAAAAAAATTTTTTTGGACACCCTGTATAAATAATTATGTTAATGCTTATAATACTGAGTAGATAATTGAATTACCTTTCAAATGAGATATCACAGGGCCCCTATTCTCATTTAAAAAAATCATCGATGACGTCATCACGCCCAGATGGGTGACATCACTAGTATCATATATATGCCAAAAAGTCGTAATTTAAAAATAAAAATTGACCTGTTTCGGGATTTTTTTCCAAAATTGTTCAATCTCGAGAAAATGAATTTATTCCAACCTTTACGTGCTCACTGTATATGCAGGTAAATATACGAATAGGAGTCGAATAGAACAAATCCCCTAATGGCAGAGCAGCGCTGGTATACTGACGGCTCTAAAACTAATTAAGGAGCTGGAGCTGGGGTATACTAAGAGAAATTTAGGCTAAGCCTTAATAAATACTTCTTCTATCTTCTTCTTTTTATACTAGTTTTGCAGGAAATAATAAACAAAAACTGCACAGAACTGCAGGGACAAATCTGTAGAAATTGTATCTGATAGCCAGGCGGCATTGAAGGTACTGGAATTGAATCAATTTTCTCTAAATTATTTTGAAAATATCATCACAATCTGTTTCGGAACAAAAAAAGTAACGAAGTAAATTTACTTTTGGTTCCTGGTCATGCATATTCATTGGCCCAAAATTTGTCGTTAGCAAAGCCAGAAGCATCGTCAAAAGATGGAATGGATGAAACTTAACTACTGGTAGGAACAAATTATTGATCCCAAATATTCAATGACTTGTACACATAATTTTTCAAAGAAGACATTTAACCTTCGGATGACCAACCTTTTTTTGTTACACGGATGAACAACGGGGGGCAAAAATGACCCCAAGTCAAAAATGACAATTCTTGACAAAAAAATTAAGTTGTTTTAAGAAATAAAATAATGTATTTGTAATTTTAATATTACTATTGTATCAATAAATGATAAATAAGCATTAGTAAAACATTTTTATTTACAACTGAACAAAAACCGGAATCATCATTCTGAACTTTGAACTAATTTTTTTTTTAAATATACAATAATTTACGTGGCCACAGATTTACCACACAATTTTTCTTGAATATTGGAATGTATTTTACATACAATTCCACATAATAGGCGGTATTTACTTAATATAAAATTGGAACATGGAAGGCCAAGGGAGTTCGTCCTTGACCCCAAATTCAAAAAATATTTTTTTTCGTAAAATATGGGGAATTTTTTTATTACAAAATATGAGGGTATCTAGAATGATATCAAAGTCGAATAAAAAAATAATGAGTTTTACATTTAAAATATTTCTGAATTTATTAAAATAAAAACATGCGTTGGGGTCAAAATTTATCCCCCTTGGTCATCCGAAGGTTAAAGACCTACTAAATATAAATAGGAAGGATTTGCGAGTTATCGTAGATCTCCTATCAGGACACTGTCGCATCAAAGGGTATATGAACAAAATCGGGCTGGCTGAAGTGTGCATTGCAGATTTTGTCAGGTAAAAAGTATGAGCTAAAACTATATTAGACTTTGTTAAAAAGACCGAGATGAAGGGACAACTTTAACCTTCGGATGAGTCACAATCACAATAGACCACTTAGGTTGAGTGAAAGGATGATTAAGTGCCCTCTCATACAGAACCTAACCTAACCTAACCATATCCCTCTCTAAGTTGTTTCAGGAATTTATATGCTCTTCTAGTATAACCATGATTGAAATCTTCCTTCTTTTTGAGTATTTGGTCGTTTTCTTATATTCTTTTATTTCTCCTGCATATATTGTCTGTCTTTCTTTATCCTTCTTTAAATATTGCGCATCTCTCTCGTGTTTTTCATTCGGTATACTGCACATAGGTATATATCATTATTTGTTTTATCTATTGCTTGTTTGTATTCTCCATCAAACCAAAGCTCTTTTTTCTGATGTTTTTAAATACCCTATCACTTTTAGCAGTTTTCAGGTTAACCGTAATTTAAACTTACATCAATTTAATTCTAATGTCGAAAAAACTTAAAAGTCTATTACAATCTGGACATATACTAATAGCTATTGAACATATCTTCTTAGAAACGTCTCTGACAAATATCGAAAAACCGTCGGGTTACTTTTCTTAGAACGTGAGAAATCATCCGCATTCATCAAAGTTAAAAAGTGATTAAAGCAATAAAATGCAATGTTCGAAAATACTAAGTCCCGAGCAAAGAATACAATGATAATAACTTTTAAAATCATTCAAGACAAATTTAATTCGTTAGAGGGGTGCAATTATTTAAAATCGTTTTCTATTTGATGATAAAATTACATTTTACATTACGTTTAGTTTTATTCAACTTCAACAAGAAGAAATTTAACAAAAAGATTATCTGAAAGCAATTATTAATTTTATTCCTTTAGGTCAGTGGGAGGCAAAGTGCTGCTCCAGAGCGACAAGTGGCTTTTTGGCTTCTTAAGTGCAGGCCAGGAGCGTCATTTGAAATTTTGTTTGGGGGGGGGCAAGCACTATATATACAATACATTATATATGATGTTATGATGAATATTGATGTATTTTCTGTAAATTTCAGTCATTTTCAGGGCCAGGGAGGGGCATATGCCCCCCCCTCCTGGACGCCCAAATGACGCCCCTGAGTGCAGCTCTGGTACAAATATCCACGAAATACGGGTAATATGACGGCACATATTACCTATATGCGCGCCAATGGTAAATATTAAATTTTTTTACTTGTATCTCAAAAAATGTACAATAACTACGTCTTAAAACCCACCCACTTTCATTTGCATAACTCAACCGGTTTTAAAACAATAAATAAATCGTCAGTTTGTAAGAAAACATTTCAACACCCCCTATCTCGGAAACGAAGAATTTGTGAACATACCGTTTATAAAGCAAACTGTCAATATTTTTTCATGCAGAATTGCCCCTTAAAGTTTGCCATACTTATTTAAGACATACTGTATTGATGAAAAACATGGCTAGTTGTTAAAGTACCTAACTTTTTTATGGTCTAAAGTAAGCCAATAAACCAAAAAACAAAATGTTGAGAAAACATGAGGCTGTAGTTACATGTTAATTGCAGTATTTTATAAATGCTAAAATATTCCAGAGGTTGAGAACTTTGAGAAAAAACACAGCTTGATTGGTACACCCGGTATACAATGAAAATTTAACTGTATAGCAACAATGCTACTACAGCGATATTGCTAAGGAATGAAGCTATAACATATTGAAAAAATCACTTGAATGGGACAACAGGTTTGGGAAATTCGGGACATCAAATTGACCCATTTTTAAGGTGTTCGGTTAATTCTGCACCCCAGATTACACTGTCCTAATATCCGAGGGCATTACAATCTCTCTAAAAACATTCTGTTGTTTTAAGTGTATGTAATAGTACAAACTTTTCCTTTCGATTGAGGTGGAAAGAATCTAAACGACTAGGCAAGAATTGCCTAGTACTGTTGGATTTGATCCGGAACGGAACGCAGTAAATGATATGAAATAATACAAACTAATGAAAATAATAACTAGGGGAGTGCATATAGATTTTCACTTCGGAAAAAATCAAACAAGATAGAACTTTTTGTAATTTCATTAAGAAATATTTAATAAACAACACATCAAAAAGTTCTACTCGAGAAGTGGGTGCTTCATTTTTTATTAAACAAATGAACTACGAAGTTTGATGTTTTTTTAAATAACGCCTAAAATATAAACTTTAGAACAAAACTGACTTGGCCATTAAAAAATTCAGAAAATTTTACAAAAAAAACCTTATATAAAGAATTTTATAAAATTAAATCTGTACCTTCTATAATTTTTTATTTATAACGCTAAAGTCACCCTTCTCACAAACATGGACGCACTGTAAACTAGCGTACGGCGAAGTGCACAGCTGAGTTATATTAATGTAATTCTTAAACTAATGGATCAAATGAAATTTTACAAATTGAACCTAAAAGAAGAATAATTAAGCTATCTTACGGTTATAATAAAAAGAAATAAAATTTATGGGCATAAGTACGGTGGGGGCGGAAATTGAACCTTACATGAATTTTTTTTAAAATGATTTAAAAATGTGTAACTAATACAATTTTTCTTATAAAACCCTCAATTTTGCACAACTTACCTTCCAATCATCGTACTAAATGATGTTTCATTCAAAAAATCTCAAAAATTTAATTCAAATGATATGACGTCTTAAAAAATGTAATTTTTGAAATCTTCGTAGTTTTATAGAATTACCACCACTTTAAGACGGTATTAATAAAGTTTGAACAGATCTATTACAGTTTAAAGTGCTTTTAGCTTAGGATGTAATCTTTAAAATGCACTAAATTATTTTACTTTAGAAATGAAGTAAACTATTTCTTTTTGAGAAAATTAAGAAAGATTACAGAAATGTAGTAAAAAAACCGGAAATTACCAACTAAAAAAATGTTTATATAAAGTGATCAACATTTTTTCTTGAAAACTTACCTAAAATACATTTAATAATAATCTTCAACAATAATAAATTTTCAGCATAAATTTTTTTTTAGCTCTTATACAGTATGGCTGCGTAACTTGGAAATTATTGATAACTTTTTTATTATCAGTTTCACGAAAAAAGTTATTCTTTATAAAATACTCTGCATCGTATATAATCTAAGATTTCAAATCAAATCAAAGACATCAAATATCAAATTTAGTGAATTGTATACGAGGTATGTCAAAAAATATGAGTTTCACTCAAGAGTAAAATATCGTTAAATTTCACAATATCGAAAACTCTTATTAAGAAAAGTTGTTTGGAATTAAAGAATTTGTTTTAGTGTTCAATTACCTCCTTCCAATTAAAATATTGTAAATAATAAAGGCACTTAACTCTTAAGAAAAATTCATATTTTTTACATACCTCGTATAAAATTAAAAATATCTGATGATTGTATCTTAGATTTTAGACAAGAGGGAGCATTTTATGAAGAATAACTTTTTTTCGTAAAAGTGATAATAAAATAGTTATCATCATTGTAATAAAATTATGATGAATATCCGTAATTTGAGAAAAAATTGAAAAAATTTTTTCGATTAGAATAATGTAATTGTATATTTAAACATAGATTTAATTTCAAACAACTTTTCATAATAGCATTTTTTGATATTCTGAAATATAAAGGTACTTTACTCTTTAACGAAATTCATATTTTTGACATAACTCGTATAAAATTGATAAAATTTGATATCTGATGGTTGTGTTTTAGATTTTTGACTATCCAGAGCATTTTATGAAGAATAACTTCTTTTCGTAAAATTGATAATAAAAAAGTTTTCCATGTGATTCCTAGCTACGCAGACATACTGTATAAGAGCTTCTGTATAAGAATTTTCAAATTGCAATGCCATATTTGGATTCAGTATAATCAAGAACAAAATAGAAATATATTTGATCAAAGTAAAATGATGAATTTAACGATATTTTAAAAATTATTATTACAAAACAATTATTATTGTTTAAACAATTAATAAACAATTTGCGGCCAAATCCGCGAGTAGAACTTTTTACTTTAACATGTATGTAAACTAACACAAAAGTTTTAGAAAAATACAAGCTTGTTTGAATTTTTCCGAAACAATGCATATTTTCGTCCTAATTGCACTCCCCTAAACTGTGTAAAATTTGGTTTTATTTATACTGCATTCATATACGCAACACACTGTGAATATTTCATTTTTAAAACGCTAAAGACTCTTGGTAGGGGAGCCTAAGCGGGGATTTTTGCAGTTACTCGAGAGCGTCTGAATATCACATGGGGAGAAACCTTGTACCCTGTAAATGTACCACTACCATATATTGGCTCCTAATACAGGGGTGTTCGTTAAGGGGGGTCCGAAAAAAACCTATCCTTAAAAAAACTCGAAATCGTCAGATTAAAATAAGGTAAGTTAAGTACCGGGTGTCCCAATAAGAATGGCTCTCGGCCATATCTCAGGAACCGTTTATAGTAGAGCTTTGAAATAAAAAACTTTATAACAAAAGTTGCCTCAGGAAAAGCCTGGAAATTATTTTCATAATTGTGGGTCCACCGCTAGAGGGCGTAATTGAATATCAAAAATAAAAAAATCTAAATTTTACAAAATTTTCCTAATGAAGGGGCACTGGAAATCCGATTATTGTATTCTTCATCAAATTCTGCGCATATTTGATTTAACAAGTTTAACTCTACCTTTGCAAATAAGAGGTGGGGGTGAGTGGGAACCTTGTTATGAAAAAATGGCTGTAAGTCCGGTTCTGCTAAATCAAATTTTGAAAACTGGGTCTTGCTGAAGACAGATCTTTTTCTTCAATGTAAGCGTGATAATTTTGAACCATCCTAATAAGTAATAAGCCAGCTGGGAGGCGTTATTTAATTTTTTTCAGAAATCTAGTTTTCTTTGGAAAGTATTAAATACAAGTATGCATTTTTAATCATAATTTATAAAATTAGATTAAATTAGCAATAGAATAGCGAAAACCGCATGTCGATACCTTTTTTCTATCTCAAGATATCTCGAGAAACGTGTAAATTTTATACATAACTGTTACTATCACCGGTAAACTAAGTTAATGAAAACTAGTGTGCTGTGGAAAAAAACAAAATAACATTTCCCAGATGTCAACGTATAAAAATATAATTAATTAAAACAACAATATAAAGAGAAACAATACTATTAAAATTAAATATAACACAGAACAAAAAGAACTACTTAGTGACGACCTAAATATTCAAATTGTTGCCCATCATACACTACTCTAGAATACATTATCCAGAGAATACTAAACGCCATTCAAAGCATATCGAGAGCAGAAATTGAGACTGCTGTTCAATCTACTCTTGAAAGAGTAAATGTTTGCAACGAAAATGATGGGCAAAAATTTGAACCTTTATGTCATCACTAAATAGTTGTTTTTATTTCTTTGTAATAGGGCATTTCAACGCTTCTCATTTGTTTCGAGCGTCTGTCATATGCCGTACAATCCGTGTATAATATTAATATACGAGATATGAACGAGGCTCGAAACAAATGAGAAGCGTTGAAAAGACCTAATATACGTTGACAGCTGGAAAATGTTTCTTTGTTGTTTCCATAGCACACTACTTTTAATGAATTATTTCGTTTACCGGTGACAGTAACATTTATGTTTTTAAATTTACACGTTTTGTAAGATATCTCGAGACAGAAAAAAGGTATTAACATGCGGTTTTCGCTAATCTGTTGCTAATTTTGCCTAATTTTGTAATATGGTATTAAAAATGCATGTTTGTATTTAATGTTTTCCAAGGAACACTAGATTTCTGAAAAAAATTAAATAACGCCTTCTAGCTGGCATATTACTCAGTAAGTTGGTGCGAAATCATAACTTTTACATTGAAGAAAAAGATCTGTCTTCAACAAGACCAAGTTTGCAAAATTTGATTAAGCAGAACCGGACTCACAGCCAGTTTTTCATAACAAGGTTCCCACTCACCCCCACCTCTTATTTCCAAAGGTAGACCTAAACTTGTCAAATCAAATATGCGTAGAATTTTATGAAGAATACGAAGATCGGATTTCCAGTGCCCCTTCATTAGGAAAATTTTGTAAAATTTAGATTTTTTAATTTTTGATATTCAATTACGCCCTCTAGCGGTGGTCCCACAATTATAAAAATAATTTCCAGGCTTTTCCTGAGGCAACTTTTGTTATAAAATTTTTTATTTCAAAGCTCTACTATAAACGGTTCCTGAGATATGGCCGAGAGCCATTCTTATTGGGACACCCGGTACATGCAAAACAGTGTATATTTAAAAAATCTGACGATTTGAGCGGGATGTAAGAATATGGGTGAGTCACAAAATTTTACACAAAAATCGAATATTTCGCTAAATGAAGGTCAGATCGAAAAACTAGAAAATACCTGTTTAATATTTTTCAGAAATCTATCGAATGATACCAAACGCGACACCCACAGTTAGGGTTGGGGGGTAAATTTAAAATTTTAAATACGAACCCCGCGATATTTCGCGAAATGAACATCAGATCGAAAAACTGCAATATAAACGTACTTATTCAATATTTTTAACAAATCTATCGAATGGCACCAAACACGACCCCCCACGGAGGTGGGGTGGGGGGTTACTTTAAATTCTTAAATAGAAGCCCCCAATTTTTATGCCGATTTGGATTCCTTACGTAAAAATAATCAACTTCTATTCGAGATATTTTTTTGAATTATGGATAAGTAGATGGCGCTATAATCGGAAAAAAGCGCTATAATCGGAGTAGCTGCAAATTTAGCATATTTTCCTTCCCCACTATTAATTCCAAGAAACAAAGACAAAAACATTCAGGTAAATTAAAAAATAAATATGTGCAATGGTATTAATAAAAAAACTTTTTATAAATTATCTATATATAAATGTCATAGGGATACCTACTGACTAGTTTCCAAATGCGTGATAGCATCATCAATAATTCTAATAAAAATAAATAGAAAATATTTATGCACGTGTATTTAGCCATGCATTAAGCTCTCATTTCCAATTTTTATTATTAAATTCATATAAAACTCATCTAAATGTACAGGAAAACAAAAATATTTACATTTTGTACATAATAAATAATATTATAATTGCCATCAACATACATCACATCCACCTGAAAATGTTAAATTAAAGGTTATAAACTGTGTATTTTTAAAGATCTGTACAATGTTTTTTTTATTCAAATTATTCATAAATTACCGACTAACAATATTTTAATAGAGAAATGTCATAATTCGTACTGCTCGTTGGAAGGATAAGGAAAAAATGGGAAAATATCTAAATATTTTCCAATTATGAGGTATAGTATGGTATAACTAGACCCAAACCCAGACATCCAAAGTGAAAGTTATCCTCCAACACCAAATTTTTCTATATATGGTCCACATAATGTTCAGAAAAAAGTCACACCATTTTGAGCGTCGGCTTGGTAGGGGAGAGGGGGGAGAAATCGGTAAATTCGTAGTTTTTTAGGTTTTTCGTCAATATTTCTTAAACTATGCGGTTAATCATGAACAACCTTCTATACAAAATTGTTTTACATTAAATTTAAAATAAAAAAGGTCCTATGCATAATCCTTCTAAAATGAACGGTTCCAAAGTTACGGAGGTAGTATTGTATACATGGTGCAAAAAAGGCCTAACCCAAACATCCAAAATAAAAGTTTTCTTCCAACACCAAATTGTTCTATATGGTCCACATATTGTTCAGTAAAAAGTTATACCATTTTGAGCGTCCAGTTTGTAGGGGAGATGGGGGAGAATTCGGTAAATTAGTAGTTTTTTTAGGTTTTTCGTCAAAATTTCTAAAACTGTGCTTAAGTGTAAACAATGTTCTATTGAAAAATGTTCTACATAAAATTTAAAACAAAAAAGGACCTATACATAATTGTTATAAAATCAACAGTTCCAGTGTTACGGAGGGTGAAATTTGGAGGTTTTCGATACTTTTTATATTTTTTGGGCAATTTATAATATTGATGAAAATCATATATATTGAATAATATATATTGATGAAAGAAATTTTCTTTAACAGGATTTTATTTTGTAAATAAAATTTGCTATTTCAGTGACCGATGGTATGTTAGTGATAAGCCCTTGAAGAAACGTCAACCTGACCACCCAAAATCATCATCAATTGCCCAAAAAATATAAAAAGTACCGAAAACATCCACGTTTCACCCTTCGTAACTCGGGAACTGTTGATTTTATAACAACTATCAATTATGTATAGGACCTTCTTGGTTCTAAATTTTATATAGAACATTGTTGTATAGAACGTTGTTTACGTTAAACCATAGTATTAATAATATTGACGGAAAACGTAAAAAACTACTAATTTACCGACTTCTCCCCCTGCACTCCAAACCGGGCGCTCAAAAATGTGTGACTTTTTTCTGAACATTATGTGGACCATATAGAACAATTTGGTATTGGAGGATAACTTTCACTTTGGATGTCTGGGTTATGCCACCTTTTTAATCAATTGTATCATACTAATAAGGGGAAACAGAGTTTGACCATTTGAGCAGT
The DNA here is from genome assembly GCF_917563875.1 of Diabrotica virgifera virgifera. Lineage (NCBI taxonomy): Eukaryota > Metazoa > Arthropoda > Insecta > Coleoptera > Chrysomelidae > Diabrotica > Diabrotica virgifera. The sequence continues at coordinate 133,798,722 of NC_065446.1, forward strand.
ATGTCTGATACAAGTGTCCTACAAAATATATATAAAAAAATTTGTAACTATCAAAACCACAAAAAAAGAAAAAGTGTAGTGGTAATTGTAATATGTATAATTATTTTAACTAGAGCGAATCTAATAATGTATATAATTTTTATGTATGTTTAAGAAAATATTTTTTTTATTGGTACCCCACTTTGCTTATTTATGTAAAGTGCGCCTCAGAGTGTTTAAATTAAACTTTTAAAAATGCTCGTGTTTTAAAGATATTATGGCAACATCGACAGATTTAAATATTAATCTGACCTAACAGGACTAGGTACATACCTTGTAACGTCAAATAAATAAAATATGAATAAAATATTGCTAACAAAATAAATGTTTCAAAAGCTTTAATCACATAATTGAAAATTTTAATCTTTCAAATGAATGTGACAACTAGTGTATACAGTGATGAGCGCACTAATAACCGGCAAAATAGCGCAAAAGATGGAAAACATAATACATTGCGAAACGAAAAGAAATAAAACTAGTGGAGATGGAAATGATCGTTATTAACGTATAAATTAACATTACATTACATAGTTTCCCACCTTTAGACGTATCAGAGGAGTATGACACTTGTCACTGTCAGTGCCGGATTTACCATTAGGCAAAGTAGGCAGTTGCCTAGGGGCCTCGACCCCAAAGGGGGCCTCGCGGGGACCAAAACGAAAAAATGTTGAAAGATTCAAATATCGCGCAATACCATAAAAGTTATGGTGGAAGTATAAAGCTACATTACAATGCATACTTTTGTTCACATAGAAAGTATATACTATGGGAATACATCGCTAATGAATGCCCTTTGGTAGAAAGACCAGTACTACATTGAAAGTGAGCAAAAAACACAAAAAAAAAGGAGAAAGAAAATATCCTTAATCAAAATACAAAACAGAAGCAAAACTTATTTACACTCAGTTTCACACGGAAATCCATAACTAGTGAAGCAGCAAACAATGAAAATGCACGTGATGGAATAGAAATAACTGAGGGAAACATAGCTTCCCTAACTGAAGAAGATGAAAAAACCTGTAACGACAGTTCTATTCCAGTTCAACAAGTTAAAGAACCAGAAACCGAAACTAAGTTAAAAATTGAAGTTAAAGATAAATTGGGTTCTAAATTCGGAAAACGGCAAAGGATTACGGAATACAGTAACTAAAGAACTAAGGACATTCTGGAGTGGGGAAGGTCTTTAGAATGTAAAAACCTTGATGGAAGTGTTTCAGCGTCAAAAAGAAATTTTGAAAGTAGTACAAGATTTTCATACAATCTGTGGTTTTTCGAAAACAAATCAGTGGAACAAAAATTAAAAGAGATTGGCTGAGGTATTTTCCCTCAAATAGAACATCGTATTTTGGGTTTGTTCAGTCTGTGTACAACTTTTTTCATCCTCTACCCACCGTTGGGAAGTTATGATCAAATGCTTAAATGAAACTCCACTAAGCGATCTCATTCGCCACGTTCTAGTCCTTATAAGAACAAGCAGCATATGCCATAAGACCTTTGCCTAAAGGTTAAAACGCTTTCAAATCTGCTCTTCATACTCTTGCTGAAGACACTAATCAGCAAGCTGAAACAGTTCATGAGGCTAAGTATTTGTTGAAAGAAATGTCAAAAAAAAGAAACATTCATAATGAATGAGTTTTGGGTAACAATTTTAGAACACATCAAGGCTGTCAATAAATCATTGCAGAGAGAAGATATTGAACTTCAAACTGCAGTTCAGCTTCTAAATTCACTTTTGGAGGGCTTAAAATTCCAAAAATATAATTCTACGAGCAGAGGGCCTGCGACCTACAATACACTGAATATTCTCTACTATACTCTAATTACTGAGCTGAGTCGTCGGTTGACAGTATACTGGTCAATGAACTCAGTATTTGGTCTTTTGTGTTTTTACAAAATTGAGTGATACTCAAATAAAGGAGTGTGCTTCAAAACTACATGAAAACTATCCTGATGATATTGAATCTGAACTTGAAAATGAACTAGAATAGTTCAAATATTTTATAGCCCAGCTTTAAACTTGCAGGGAAAACAAGCTATTCCTACTTCACAGTCATTTTGGGGTATTTCGCAACCGGCGAACGGACATTTTCAAAAATGAAAATTATTAAAAACGGAGAAACCTAGTTTTATAAGGGGCCTCATAGCTTGGGTTGCCTAGGGGCCTCAGAATTCTTATTCCGGCACTGGTCACTGTGAGAGTAGAATTTTATAAAATACTTCTGTCACAAACGTCTAAAGGTGGGAAACTATGTAATTTATTGTTAATTTATACGTTTATAACGATCATTTCCACCTTCACTAGTTTCATCTCTTTTTGTTTCACATTGTATTATGTTTTCCATCCTTTGTGCTATTTTGGCGGTTATTAGCGCGCTCATCACTGTATAGATATTTGTACTGTTCCGACATTTTCTGATGGTATGCAAGCAAAACTCGTTCATCTGTATCTGCTTTCTTTTGTTCTTCCATCCATTAAATGTAATCAATTTTAGCTCATTGTTAAGTAATATACAACCAGTAATAACAATTAATTTTATGAGCGTAGGCGCAAAATTTCGGACCGATGCTTTTTAAACTCGTTCATTTTTTTCGAATCCTGGGAAAATTGATAAACATTTTTGAAAAATTTAAACGCAGAATGAAAGGTTATATTATTACCGAGGGCAGAAAATTCCTTAGAATAAACAGAAAGTTTCTTTTGAATAAGATATTTAAAATTAAAAATCACACTAAATTTTCTCTTTTTTTTTCACCCCTGTTACTTATTAAAATAAACATTATAAAAGTTTTAAGTTAATTTCGACCTAATAATGTAATCTTTCATTCCGCGTGTAAATTTTTCAAAAACACTTAATTGGTTTTCTCAGGATTCGAAAAAAATTAATGTATTACATTTAAAAAGTATTGGCCGCAAATTTTGCACCACTCTCTTATGTGACATTTAAAAATTAATTTTTATTTTGTCATTTCCATAACAACGAAAGGTGTACTGATGTAGATACATCAGAAATTCAACCATTTTACATTGTTAGCTTTTATTTTAATTTGTTGTAGGAATAATACATGATTTCAAAGTGTACCAATAAAAAAATAGCGTAAAGCATTCGTGGAAACTGGTCGGTAAAACACTTGCTCTATTTGGAACACTCCGGATGCGCCGTCATAATTAAAAAACTTGAAAAATCGCGCGTGTTTTAAAGACCTCAATATCCACTTATACTTTAATATACTATTTCATTATCCTTTATTTTGCTTTTATCCCTATGGTCCAGCTTCTCTAATTACATTTCTCCAAAAGTTTTAATCTTGGTCATCCCAATATCAACCCCCTTTACCCACATACCTTGCCTAAGCGTCACCCATCGTAGCTTCGTCGGTCTTCCATTCGAACTCCTCCAGGTACTTGCAAAAAAGCAATGTCAATCCAGAAAATAAAAGATAATATCATCATCATGGCATCCACATTCCTAGCGGAGTGATTGTCGCCCTCTTTGGGCTCTTAAGATTCGTTTGTCGGTGAATCAATCCGCATTAACATTTTGGTTTTACAATTGGTTGTGTGACTTGGCATCTTCTACAATTTTTCTCCATTCGTTCCTGTTTTTGCTTATCGTTGCCCATTCTCTGACTCCCATCTTCTTAAGAACCTCGACTATCTGGTTCTCCCATCTAGTTTTGGGTCTTCCTCGTGGTCTGCTTGATACAGGTCTCCATTTGAAAATTTTCTTGATGACGGCTTCTGGATTTCTCCTTTCTATATGTCCCATCCATCTGAGTCTCTGTGCCTTGATAAATGTGATGATGTCTTCTTTTGAGAAGTCCTCTTACTTCGTGGTTCATGAGTTTTCTAAATTCATTATTACCTAAATCTAGTGGGCCTGCTATCCTTCGAATTATTCTCTTCTCTAGGATCCTCAATAATATTTCTTCCTCTTTCTGGGTCAGACACATTACCTCAGCACCATATGTGATTACTGGTCTAATTGCTGCTTTGTAAATCTTCAGTTTAGTATTCTGAGTAAGCTTCTTATCTTTTAGGAAGTTATTGTATTTCCAGTAGGCTGTTTCCTGCCTGGATTCTTTCACTGAGTAAAAATCTAAAAAGATAATATAAAACTTATAATTTTAGTATAAATTACACATTACCTTAAGTGACGAAACTGATATAAAAAATTTATCATCGTCACCATCATCATCATTCAACCCGGATTTATCCACTGCTGGATACAGGTCTTCCTCAGCTTTTCCATGTATTCCTCTTTTGTGATGTTTGCATCCAATTTTTGTCGATCTGTTTTATGTCATCAGACCATCTTGTTGGCAGACGACCTTTACTCCGGTATGATTCTTGTCTTGGTCTCCAGTGTAATATTCGCTGTGTCTATCTGTTATCTGACATTCTAGGTATGTGCCCCTCCCAGCTACACTTAAGGGTCATTATTCTTTTTATGGAATCTGTCACTCCTACACTATCCGTCTAATTTATTTTTTCGTAATCCGATCCCTACGAGAAATGGCTAACATCGAGCGTTCCATTGCTCTTTTTCCATGGAAAAGTACCATGAAAAAATTTGTCATCAAACTTATATTCTATAAAAAATGTACTAAATAAATTGTAAAACGTTAAATTGTGCTACGCCAATGATCCTTTAAGCTTTAGGCATAAAAAAATTTTAAAAATTCAATATTCGTGCACAAATTACCTTCTTTTTAAGTTATGCAAACCATTTCATTAAAAGTTAACTTCTTACAAACAAAAGACCGTCATAAAGAATCTCCCGGACCCTCGAAGCACATCCTCATAAAACCAGATACCTAATACAATATAAATTATTTTCCAATTAAATGAAGCAAAATAAAGTACGCTAATTCAATATAAAATTATACCTACCCCCGTCTTTAGAAATAAAACGGGAGTTACTAATGAGAATAAAACACGAAACAATTGTGAGGTCGCTAAAAACGTTCAGGAAGAATAATACCTTCTCGAGTTCTCGTAAAAAATCCTCATCATGAAAATAAAACTTTCACGAGAAGATAAATCAGCCCGCAAAGTTTCTTATGATTTAATATTTCGTTCCACTTTTGTTTTCACTTACAAGAGCCAATGGCGTTTCGAGCGAAAAGCTTGTAGCTTTTATTAAATATTCAACTACCAAGAGGTAATACTACTACATTTATTTAAGATCTATTTCTCGAGATTTCCAAGAGAAATATGAACAAATAAGAAATAGTATAGTATAGTTTAGGGGTGGCGAACCTTTTTATATTAGAAGGCCAATTTTCATTTTACCATTTTTGAGAAGGCCGCATCCATATATATACAGTGCTAGTCAAAAGTCCGTACCCCCCTCGTATCTTTTGAACGGTTATACCTATAATAGTGAAATTTGGAGGGACGAAATAAATGGACGTAAGCTTCTTAACTAGTGATCACTGTGACCGATAATTTTAAATGGGACCTTATGGCAAGTGATACCTAGTTTGAAAGGTATTCAAAATACCTATTCAGTCGTACCAATTTTTTGGGTTTTAGTTAATTTTAATTTTGGTGAATAAATTAACTAAATATAATATTGTAGTTTCGCATTTAATTAATAAAAATTCAAATGTCCGCCTATGGCATTTTTGTCAACAAAGTTGACGTTTTTCAATTCTCTAGTAGTTTTTACGTCAACTTCAACCTTTTTGACAAGTAATGATATGCGTAATTTTGAATTTTTGTTAATTAAATACGAAACTACAATTTTATATTTATTTCATTTATTCATCAAAATTAGCTTAAACTCAAACAGAATTAGTATGACTGAATAGGTATTTTCAATACCTTTCAAAAGAGGTATCACTTGCCATAAGGTCCCATTTAAGATTATCTGTCGCAGTGGCGCTGTAAAGTCATCTGTCATAATTACGTCACCTGTCATGACTACTTAAGAAGCTTACGTCCGTTTATTTCCTCCCTCCAAAATTCACTATTATACGTATAAACGTTCAAAAGATACGAGGGGGTACGGACTTTTGACTAGCACTGTATATACGATTTAATTAAACGGATTTATATGCAAAATTAAAATACATAATTTTCTTTGCAATTAAATAGTTTATTTTTTAAAATGACATACAATTAATAAATTCCAAAAAATTTGACATTTAATTTTACGATCCAGAAAATTTAATGGGATTTCTGTGGTTGTTTATTGGATGACAAAAAAGAAATATTTGGTTCAATTGACGTAGTACGTAATTTAAGTTGATCTTCCAAATGAACATCACTTATTTGACTTCTTAGGCGAGTTTTAATTTGAGTCATGTATGAAAATGTTGCCTCGCAACAATATGTACTTCCAAAACATGAAACATTAAAGAATAAAGGTTTTTTTCGAAAAGCTTGTAGAAAAGTTGTGTGAAAAGTTTATAGCCGCGGGGAAGGAATCGAGGTGATAGCAGATAGAACGTGACATTTCCTTCTTAGTCAGTGGCGTACCTTCCAATAATTGAACGGTATTTGTAACAATTTTTTTGGTTGAATAAATGATTACTAATGGTATTTTTAGTATCGTAAACTTTTTTTTATCGTTTAGTATCGTAAAATTTTTATAATTTTTAATTTATGAAAAAGCCACAACTTGGGCAAGAACAGGACACATGCGGCCTTAAGGCCGCACGTTCGCCACCCCTGGTATAGTTGATCCAAAAGATGGCATAACCCAGACATCCAAAGTGAAAGTTATCCTTCAACACCAAATTATTCTATATGGTCCACACTATGTCCAGAAAATAGTCACACCATTTTGAGTGTCGAGTTTGGGGGGGAGAGGGGAGAGAAATCGGTAAATTCGTAGTTTTTTAAGTTTTTCGCCAATATTTCTAAAACTATGCGGTTTAGCATGAACAACCCTTTATACAAAATTGTTCTACATTAAATTTGAAATAAAAAAGGTTCTATGCATAATCTTTCTAGAATGAATGGTTCCAAAGTTACGTAGGTAGTATAGTATAACTGGTCCAAAAAAAGGCTTAACCCAAACATCCAAAGTTAAAGTTTTCCTCCAACACCAAATTGTTCTATATGGTACACATATTGTTCAGTAAAAAGTTACACCATTTTGAACGTCCAGTTTGGGAGGGAGATGGGAGAGAAGCCGGTAAATTAGTAGTTTTTTTAAGTTTTTCGTTAATATTTCTAAAACTATGCTTTAGCACAAAAAATGTTATATACAAAAATGTTCTACGTGAAATTTAAAACAAAAAATGTTGTATACATAATTGTTATAAAATCAACGGTTCCAGAGTTACGGAGGGTGAAATGTCTAGGTTTTCGATACTTTTTATATTTTTTGGGCAATATTTATGATATAACTATACCAAAAACCCAGACATCCAAAGTGAAAGTTATCCTCCAACACCAAATTGTTCTATATGGTCCACATAATGTTCAGAAAAAAGTCACACCATTTTGAGCGTCGGGTTTGGGGGGGAGAGGGGGGAGAAATCGGTAAATATAAAAAGTATCGAAAACCTCCAATTTTCACCCTCCCTAACTCTGGAACCGTTGATTTTATAACAATTATGTATAAAACCGTTTTTGTTTTAAATTTTATGTAGAACATTTTTCTATAGAACATTCCTTACGCTAAAGCATAGTTTTAGAAATATTGGCGAAAAACTTAAAAAAAACTACTAATTTATTGACTTCTCCCCCATCTCCCCCCCAAACCGGACGCTAAAAATGGTGTAACTTTTTACTGAACAATATATGGGCCATATAGAACAATTTGGTGTTGAAGGAAAACTTTTACTTTGGATATCTGGGTTAGGCCTTTTTTTGGACCAATTATACTATATTACCTCCATAACTTTGGAACCGTTCATTTTAGAAGGGTTATGCGTAGGGCCTTTTTTATTTCAAATTTAATGTAGAACAATTTTGTATAAAAGGTTGTTCATGCTAAACCGCTTAGTTTTAGAAATATTGACGAAAAACCTAAAAAACTACGAATTTGCAGATTTCTCCCCCTCTCCCCCCCAATCCCGACGCTCAGAAGGGTGTGACTTTTTTCTGGACATTATGTGGACCATATCGAACAATTTGGTGTTAGAGGATAACTTTCACTTTGGATGTCTGGGTTTGGGTCTAACTATACCATACTAAAAAAGGAACAGAATTTTGAATTTGTTTTATTCTGCTCTTTGTGTATTAATCGTTTGAATGATAGTTCTATGAAAACATCTGTTCGGTGTATATTCACGTTGACCAACACTGACGCTTACTGAGCAACAGTATTTATTTTATCTTAAAATACTAAAAGAAACTTAATTCTAAGGACTTATGATTAGTCAACTGACGATTTGATAAAGCTAAATAAAAGATATATGAGAACGGCGCAAGATAGACGGGATTGGAAACACGGTGAAGAGGTCTATGTTCAGCAGTAGACTCTTGAGGCTAAATGATGAATAAATGACTTAAAGATGTAATACACACTGGTCTTAAGATAAAACTATCCACCTTAAATAACTTTTGAACCACTGATTTTTAGAAAAAACGCAAAAACACGTCAAATAATACTTGAAGAGGGAGACATTCTTTAAGCTGGGAAAGCCGGAAAATTCACCCTCTCACCCCCCGTATCATCCTTTATCTTTTTTTACATTACTACATTTTTTTTTATTTTATATTTAGATTCTTCTCTTTGTACTATAAAATTGTTAAAAAAATAATTTTTATTCAATCCAGTTTTCTTGATTTTGTATATATTTTTCTCATAAACTAATCACTTTAAGCATCAAGTTTATACATTTTTCAAATCAGTAGAAAGAGGAGAATCCAAATATGAAATAAAAGAGGGGGTAGTAATTTAAAAAGAATTAAAGGATGATACGGGGGGTGAGAGGGTACCCTTCCCGGCAAGTTTAAATATGGCATAATGTATCTCCCTCAATTATCATTTGACGTATTTTTGCGTTTTTTTCTAAGAATTAGTGGTTCAAAAGTTATTTAAGGTGGATAGTTTTATCTGAAGAGCACTATATCTTCTATTATAAACAGATCCCTCTGGATATTATAAACACAAATGAAAATGTCAATCAAAATTATACGATGGAAGTAAGAATAGATGAACAACTTACGGAAAGTATAAACACACGCAATGGAATAAGACAGGAAGAATCACTAAGCCTTATGCTATTGAATCTAATCACGGATGAAGTGATAAAAGCTTCAAGAAATGAGGAGGTTACTAATGGGATTAGATTAGATTGCGTGAGATCATTAAGATCATGAAGCCTCTCCGCACTTCGACCTATATAGATCTTTTGTGCATAATTTAATCTAGTTAAACTCTAGGATGCCAATAGTTCTAATAGAGCTGATTAGTCTCCTAGGTGACTTGTTTCCTATGTCAGAGAGCGCCAGACTGACCCCTTCTAGGAAGTTTAGACGTTTAAAACACAATGCCACATAGCTTCGTAGTATAAATTCTGCTGTTTCTTTTTCGATGTCACAGAAACGGCCGTTCTCACTATCTGATTTGCCCATTATTTTGAGTGAATATCTCAGATAGTTCATGTGGTGAGACCGCTCATGTCTGAAAAAATTTTTGATTCGGTTTCTTTGTGGATTCCTATTCAAAAATGTCCCCTTTATACAAATCTAAAGGGTGCCGGGCGGAATTTTGGGCAGAAATTGTTTAAACAATTTTTTTAAACAAATACAAAATATTACGTTTTTTTGCTCTGGCACATATACTTTTAGGTTTTCTGGGTCATTCTTAACAAGAAAGCTATGTTGTAATTTTTCTTAAAAATTGATAGTTTTCGAGATATAAGCGATTATAACTCGTATTTAAATTAATATTTTTGAGGTTGCCAGATACTTAAATTGACGATTAAACATTCCGCTTCAAGATTCTGAAGAGTAATCGGGTCTAACCTTAATTTATACCGATGTTTTTAGTTGTTAAATATGCGTGTTTATCCGATATTTTGCCGGTGCGGCGCGCTCTATTTCAAAAATCTCCTATTTTCCTCCGAAAAATATGTTTGAAGATTCTTTGGGATATTCTAGATAAAATAAGTTTCTTGACATTTTTCTCAAAATTTAATAGTTTTAAAGTTATAATCGATTTAAAATCCGAAAAATGACAAAAACGCATTTTTGGATTTTAAATCGCTTATAACTTTAAACCTGTTAACTTAAAAAAAAATGTCAGAAAACCTATTTTATTTAAAATATCCCAAAGAATCTAGAAAAAATATTTTTTCTACGAGCATGCAAAAATATCTACTTTCGCGCACGCGTTTTAGTTTAGAAAGTTTTATTTTTCCGCACGCGTTTTATTTTCCGCACGCGTTTTACTTTTCCGCACGCTTTTTACTTTTCCGCACGCGTTTAGGTATTTTAATATGGCCTTAAAATAATTATAATACGTGCAATAAACTAATATTTAGATATTTTTTACTATTTTATTTCAAATGTATCTTATTGCGTTCCTGTTTTAATGAAATTAACGAGACAATTCGATGAAATAAAATTATTTTGACATAATATTCGAAAGTCAAATCGTTAGACAATAACAGTCGTTTTGAATCATCGTCATGGAAACCAAGATCGTCGTCATGCTAACTAATTATATTGAAAGTTTGGTTTTGACAACCTTGTCAAAGAATTAATTTGTGTATGTATTTTCATATTAATTAAATTAATTGATTAAGATTTGGTCGCTTTTTAAAGACTCATAGAAAAAATATTGTTCCTAACTCTTGCAGAAAGTCTCTTTTCCGCACTCGACTGCTTGCCGAACTCCCGCTTCGCGTCGTTCGGCAAACTGCAGTCGCGTGCGGAAAAGTATGACTTTCTGCACTTGTTAGGAAAATAACTATTTCGGAGAAAAATAGGAGATTTTTGAAATAGAGCGCGCCGCACCGGCAAAAAAATCGGATAAACATGCATATTTAACAATTAAAAACAACAGTTTAAATTAAGGTTGGACGCAATCACTCTTTAGAATCTTGAAGCTGAATGTTTAAACTTCAATTTAAGTATATGTCAACCTCAAAAATATTAATTTGAATATGAGTTTTAGGCCTCGAAAATGCGTATTTTCGCATTTTTCTGATTTTAAATCGCCTATAACTCGAAAACTATCGAGTTCTGAGAAAATTTACAAGATACCTTTCTTGTTTAGGATGATCCACAAAACTTAACAACATATATGTTCCACAGCAAAAAATCGTGATCTTGTGTATTTGTTTAAAAACATTTTTTAAACAATTTCTGCCCAAAAATTCCGCCTGGCACCCTTTAGATTTGTTTAAAGGGGACATTTTTGAATAGGAATCCACAAAGAAACCAAATCAGACATTTTTCCAGACGGGAGCGGTCTCACCACATGGACTAAGAGGGCAGTGACGAGTGCGAACGCCAATGACCACTATTAAATATTTTTTATTAATTTCGACAACGCGGTTTGTTGCAGTAGGCGATACTTTTATGAGCATTTTTTCTTGCCTTTGTCCTAGTGTGTTAGACCAATATAATTGTAGTTGATTGAGTTACCAGATTCGGAGTTCTTCTCTGATGTGATTTTGTATAGTCCACAGAAGGGTTCTCGACCTTGGAATGGAGTACTAGTACTTTTTTTTGCAGGACTATCAGCTTCCTAATTTCTTGCAGTTCCCTTGTGACATGGCCCCCACATCAAAGTTACTTTGTTGCATTCTGCCATCTTCTTGAGGGATTGTTTGCACTCCCAAGCCAAATTTGACTCATAAGTAAATAACTTTCTAGCCTCTTAGGGAAAATCACTAAGCCTTATGCTATTGAATCTAATCACGGATGAAGTGATAAAAATCTTTAAGAAAGGAAGAGGTGACTAATAGGATTAGATTAGATTATGTGAGGCCGTTATGACCATGCAGCCCCTCCGCACTTCGACCTATCGAAGTGCGGACCTTTTTTGCATAACTTAATCTAGTTAAACTTTAGGATGCCAATAGTTCTGATTCAGTTGATTAGCCTCCTAGGTGACTTGTTTCCTATGTCAGAGACCGCTGGGCTGACCTCTTCTAGGAATTTTAGTCGTTTACAAAACCATTGCCATGAGTTATCATCGAATCATTCTCCAGTGATAATATCAATATATTCAAAAATATTGGATCAGTCAAAACAACCATCCCTATATAATAATAAAACCGATAGGAAAAAATTAGATCATTTAATTGCCTTAAATTTGCCGTTAAAAACTGAAATTGACATAGAAGCAGAGGCAGAAAAGTTGACCAAGATTATACAGGAGGCGGCCACCTTGCTACCCCACACTATGAAACGCGTCAAGGAAAATATGAAATATCTCCTTCAGTGAGAGAAAAAATTTCCGCAAAAAGACACTTGAGGAAACAATGGCAACAAGCTAGGACCACAGAAAACAAGAAAAAATTGAACAAAGTTACCAAAGAGTTGAAAGAGCTAATCATAGCAGAACAAAATGAGGGAATCCAATGTTACCTGGAAAGCTTTACACCTACAGAGGCCACAGATTATTCGCTGTGGAAAGCAACGAAAAATTTAAAAAGGTTTTACTTGCCTAATCCACCAACCAGAAAGGATAACACCTGGGCCAGAAATGATAAAGAAAAATCTGAAGCTTTTGGAAAATATCTGAAAAAAGTCTTCATGCCCTTTCCTTTGGAATTATCTGCTGAAGAAGAACACGAAATTACGGACTATCTAAATGTACCCTTCCAAATGGACCTGCCTCATAACAAGTTCAGTATTAGAGAAGTCAAACAAACAATTATGGAAGAAATTAACATAAAAAAGCTCCTGGTTTCGATTTGGTATCTGGAAAAATTCTTCACGAACTATCCGAAAAGTGCTATAGACTTATTACTTACATTTTTAGTTCTATACTACGACTAAATTATTTCGCTAACATATGGAAAGTTGCCTAGTTCGTTATGATAGCCAAGCTAGGGAAGAAAACAAAAGAGTTATCTTCCTACAGACCGATAAGTATACTGCCAATTCTTTCCAAGGTTTTTGAGAAGCTATATGTTAAAAGGCTAAAAACTGTAATAGACGAAAACAAGATAATTCCAGATCACCAATTCGGATTACGCAATATACACGGGACAATAGAACAAGTTCATAGAGTGGTAAATCAAATCAATAAGGACCTGAATAGTAAAAGATATTGTTCAACAGCTTTCCTCGATATATCTCAGGCTTTCGATAATATGTGGCATGAAGGATTGCAAGTTAAACTAAAGAAGCTACTGCCCCATCCCCACTTTCAACTTCTAAAATCATACCTGACAGATAGGTACTTCCAATTAAAACATGGAAGTGAATATACAGAGCTGCATCCAATAAATTCAGGAGTTCCACAAGGTAGCGTACTTGGACCGATTCTGTACTTATTTTATACCGCAGACGTGCCATCAACACGACTTACCACTGTTGCGACATTTGCCGATGATACAGCCATTTTGGCGTCCCACACTGACCCAACATCAGCCTCTACGAACCTGCAAACTAGTCTAAAGAAGATTAAAAACTGGCTAAAAAGATGGCGTATTAAAGCAAATGGACTGAAATAAACATATGTGACGTTTACCGTTGGCAAAGAAACGTGCCCACTCGTTCAATTTATTGACTGTCAACTTCCAAAATCTGATAGCGCCAAATACCTCGGAATGTACCTGGATCGACGACTGACTTGGACAAAACACATATTCACTAAGCGCAAGCAACTTGGCCTCAAATTAAGAAAAATGTATTGGCTCATCGGTCGTAGATCAAAACTCTCCATAGACAATAAAATATTATTATACAAAACAATCTTAAAACCTGTGTGGACCTACGGCATCCAGCTGTGGGGAACTGCTAGCAACTCTAACATATCCATCTTGCAGAGGTTCCAAAATAAAGTACTACGAACTATTGTTGATGTTCCCTACTACATCAGTAATGAAATCATTCAGCATGATATCCCTTTAGAATCCATCAAAGAGGCCATACATCGTTTTAGTGTTAACTATAGTGAAAAAGTGTCAGTGCACCCGAATCGGTTGGCGGCCCAACTAAACGTGCGCGATGCCAATGAAATCCATAGGCTATAACGTCTACTGCCATCCGATCTATATATATCATACAGACTTTAGTTTAGTTTTTTTAAGGCAAGTTATTGTAAAATCATACCAACAATATATAACTTAGGTTTAGATAAATTTAAAAGAGATTATTCATTGGAATAATACTCTACATGTCATCAGCTTCATTGTCAGAAAAAACGCTTATTGCCTAATAGGTTGATTGCAGATCTCTCAAGGAGTTAATAAAAAAAAACAATGCTACCTAGCTGCATAGTATTTGTTCTGCCATTTCTTTGTCGTTGCCACATAGACGACGGTTCTCACTATCTGATTAGCCCATTTTTGAGTGAATATCTCAGAGGGCAGTGAAGGGTAAGAAGGCCAGTGACCATTATTGTTATATTTTTTACTCATTTCGAGAAAGCGGTTTGTTGCAGTAAGCACACTTTTATGAACTTTTTGCTTGTCTTTATCCTGATGTGTTAGACCCATTTCGTTGTAGTTGATTTAGTTCCCAGATGCAGATTTCCTCTCTGATGTGGCTTTTGATAGTTCACAGAACGGTTCTGGACCTTGGAATGGGGTACTAGTCCTTTCTTTTATAAGGCTATCACCTTCCTCATTTCTTGCAATTCCCTTGTTACCCACATCAAATTTACTTTATTGCGTTCCGCCATCTTCTTGGGGGATTGTTTACAGTCTTTATTTTATCTCTTACTTTATTGTATCTGAAAATACTTAAGGGGAATTAATTCTAAGAGCTTATGCTATAGTTATCTTCTATCTTATTACATAACGTTTCCTATTTTTTTAATTCTGATGGGAAAATTCAACGGTTTCTAATAGATTTTTGACTTCTGATTACGAATTTCGGGGGTGAATTTCCATCAGAATGGTCAAAAAATTGTTATAAACAATTAAATTGTTTATAAATTGTTTATATGGCTCTAGCTCATAACTAAAAGAGGTACAGAAAATTAAACCAAATTAATAAAAAACAAAGGACAGGACGTTTCTTAAACTTAAATCCAACAATTAGAACTCAACATATTTTAAAATAAATGTATAATGCAAATTGCAATTTGCAAAATAAGAACTTTTCGAAGCTTTTTCTATCGTAACTCAGCTTCATCCAAATGAACTTTACAAGGTCTCATTTTAAAACTTAATTCATAAAAATTTCGTTGAATTAACCCATTAGCGCCGTGCGTTACTTTAAAGCAACGGCAAACATGCCTGTATTTGGGAGGAGCTTGAAGTCACAAAACAACCATAAAAGATGTGTGACCTTGTCAATTCCATCAACCATAATCGCCCACACTAAGTTATGCGTATTTGTTTGCCGTGTTAAGAACTGTTTGTTAGTTTGGTGCATTTAAAATTTAGTATAATATTAGAACATGAAAATAATGGACATTCGATTTGAGTAAGTACCATAATTTCGGTATAAATGAAACTCATTATTTATATATGTTAAATTTGTGTTGATTATACTTCTAACAAAACATATTTGAAATGATTTATATGAATTGATAAATAACTACTTGTCAGTACCTCTTGTAACCCAGCCGTTGCCTTAAAACAACGCTAGGCGCTTGTACTACCTATATATTTTGAATTTTGTCATTTTTGTTCTAGACGAGGTTTTTCGCTTGCCCAAGCCCCTGATATAATTTGGATAATACCAAAATCAATCAAAATGACAAGGCGTGGAAAATACGACCTCTTATGGACATGCTTAAAAAAAGTTTTGTTAAAAATTTTGTACCGGAAGAACATTTATCTTACGATGAAAGTATGATAAAATACTTTGGCAGATATAGCTGCAAGCAGTTTATTAGAGTCAACACAAAAAATGGGTTTTTAATTAACTTTGACTTATACCAAGGAAAAAATCCAAAACCCAATAATGACTATGAAAAACTATTTGGAAAAGCTGCCAGTCCTTTGTTATTACTATTAGACGATCTGCCAGGCGAGAAAACCAATCTAAGATACAATATTTATATTCAACGTATGGAACGTTGTTTTCTGGAACGGCTTTATTTTCATTTTTAAAATTGTGTGGTTATAACGCCATAGAACCATTCGCGAAAAACTTCTAAAAAAGAGTTTCTGAAAAAAAAATCGAGGTTATTTTGAACCAGCTATTGAACGAAATGATGGACAATTATATTTATGTCCGGTGGATGGATAATGCAGTAGTAACAATGATTTCATCCTCCTGCGGCTCTCAAGAAGTAGGTCAAGTAAGAAGATTTTCTCAGAAACTCAAACGAAACATACTTGTTTCTAGACCGAAATTGATCGCCAATTATAACGCATTTATGGGAGGAACGGACCAAATGGATCAGAATGTAAGTTGCTACCGGATCAGTATTCGTGGCAAAAAATTGTATTGGCCAATTTTTACATGGCTGCTCGATGTTGCATTACAAAATACATAGTTGGATATTGTGTAATAAAACTGGCAGAGAAAATGTATCGCAATTAAATTTTACAAGTGAGATTGTAAGCACATATCTGGCGAAGTATATAGTACTCAGCAAAGGAAGCAGAAGACCGTCGGCTTCCTTGACAGCATCTGTCGATAGCCGAGTATCGGATGACATTCGTTTTGGCACCATCGATCATTTGATACAGTATATTCCAGATGGGAAAAAGAGAAGATGTGCATCTAAAACATGTAAATCTATCGTTAGAACAATGTGTTTAAAATGTGATATTGACTATGTACTCCTTGTTTTATACCGTGTCACACCGAATTACATTTTTTATGAATAAATCTCTATTTTTGTTTTATTGCCTACTTTACTGTATCCCAAATGCTTTAATTTTTGGTTTATTATTTTCAACAAAAACTAGGTACTGTAAGCGCCTAGCGTTGCTTTAAGGCAACACTTAATATCTCAGAAATGAAATATCTCAGAAAAAATATTTTATGAAGTTTTTTATTCTTTAAACACAGTACATTAATAATATTGCAAAAAATAATACAAAATCAATAATTTATTAATCTCGGCGCTAATGGGTTAATGCATCTGAAGTTATAATTTTCTTAAAAAAATTGTACATTAATTTGTTTATAAAGGTTTTTATTGTTGTTCTGAAGCTATTTCCTTGTGGCATTTTTATAATTACGTATTTTTTTTTATGGGAAATAAGCCACAATTTTACTAAAAAATGAATTTATTAACGTTTCGAAGCCCAAATCGGGTTTCGTTGTCAAAATACAAAATACTATTAAAATAAAACAAACATGTTGTTGCTAAGTAAAAAAATTCTTCTAATAATTTATTTAATCTGACTCATTTATATTGGCAATTCAGATGTATATTATACATTTTAAAGTAGAAGACTTTAAAATGATATCGCCAATATTTATGAGTTGCGTTCCTGGGACGACTTTACTAAAAGATAGTTCATTCGATTACATGAAATCAATCCCAACTCAAGAATATCCGTCGCAAAAAAATCATAGCATGTGATCTATCTTTAAAAAGACAACCAAATGCAACGATGAGAGTAAAATTCTCGCGTTAGAGATGTCGGGATAGTATCACGAGGTTTTTTCCTGGTTTTCCCTCGTGATTTACTATGGAATCTCTAACGCGAGAATTTTACTGTCATCGTTGCATTTGGTTGTCTTTTTAAAGACAGATCACATGCTATGATTTTTTTGCGACGGATATTCTTGAGTTTGGATTGATTTCATATAATCGAATGAACTATCTTTTAGTAAAGTCGTCCCAGGAACGCAACTCATAAATATTGGCGATATCATTTTAAAGTCTTCTACTTTAAAATGTATAATATACATCTGAATTGCCAATATAAATGAGTCAGATTAAATAAATTATTAGAAGAATTTCTTAACTTAGCAACAACATGTTTGTTTTATTTTAATAGTATTTTGTATTTTGACAACGAAACCCGATTTGGGCTTCGAAACGTTAATAAATTAATTTTTTAGTAAAATTGTGGCTTATTTCCCATAAAAAAATACGTAATTATAAGGTTTTTATTAAAATTTAGCAATAAACATTTATACTTTAATAACCCCGCTATACCGGTTAGAATATTAAAATGTCGAGGAGCTTGCCACGCAAGGTTAAACCTTTTTTCGTCTATCTCGACTAGACTATTAGTAATAATTCCTAAATATGGTACTTGCATAACATTTTATTATCGAAAAAAATGCTATAAATCACAACAGAACGTAATTTAAAACATACATCAAAGAAAAAAATCCACGAGGAAAAAGATTTTCCTTTAGCTGGCTGTATACATACCTACTATAGATCACAAAAAAATTGTTTAAGTAATATCATTTATAAAAGTATATTTATTAAAATTCCCTAAAAAGGGCTACATCACAAAAGCAGAACTAGTTTTCGATCTGATTACAAATCATCATCAGTGCTGACAGGATGCTAACATGCTAAACCACCAAAATTGAAAATATTTGGGTAAAAACCCTTTAAAGTTATACAGTCATGGAAACATTGACTAGAATCATAATAATATACATACAGTGTGTCAATTTTAAAACTTACAATGGCTATATCTCACGAACAAAAGCTGAAAACGAACAATGCTTGAAACCGTTTCTAGGATACTAAGGGGGAACTAAAATGACATGAAAGAGAACTCACCCCCGTCAACCCCCTAGGCCCCACCCGCCACAACCAAAAAAGTTTAAATTGCAAACCCCTACTTGTGATACATTATTGAAAAGGCTATAAAAAATGCTATCCAATGGTATAAACAATAATTATACAGGGTGAAGCCATAATTGTGAAACTTTGGCTTAAATGAAAAATTTAATGAGGTTTTGTTGAATTGCAAATTTGATAAAAATGTCAATTACGTAAATGTGCAAAGTGGGTCCCGTTGTTTTGTAAACAATAATACAGTCTATTTTCAAATTCTGCACGAAATTTGGCATGTTTTTCTAGTAATAGGGCGACATGCTTGAGTAATTATTTCTCGCAATTTCCCAAGTGACGCAAGTTAAGTTTTATAAACAACTGATTTAAGGCAAAAATAGCAAATTAAGTTTTAATTCAACAAAAAAAAGTTCGAGCGGACATTTACCATTAAAATAATAGTCAGGGAGATAGCATTACAAATACAAAAGTCATAGTAAGCCAGCTGATATTAACACCCTGTATAATTATAATTTATTTATACCATTGAATGGTACTTTTTATAGTAGAATAGTATATTACTTTTTTCTATGGGGTTATCTTAAATCAGTTGTTTATAAAACTCAACTTGCATCACTTGGGGAATTGCGAGAAAGAATTACTCAAGCATGTCGCCCTATTACTAGAACATTTGCCAAATTTCGTGCAGAATTTGAAAATAGGCTGTATTATTGTTTACCAAACAACGGAATTCACATTAAAATTTTACTTAATTGACATTTTTAATCAATTTGTAATTCAACAAAACCTTAGTAAATTTTTCATTTAAACCAAAGTTTCACAATTATTGCTTCACCCTGTATAATTATTATTTATACCATTGGATAGCATTTTTGTAGCCTTTTCAATGATGTATCACAAGTTGGGGTTTGCAATTTAAACTTTTTTGGTTGTGATGGGTGGGGCCTAGGGGGTTGATGGGGGTGAGTTCTCTTTCATGTCATTTTAGTTCCCCCTTACTATCCTAGAAACGGTTTCAAGCATTTTTTTATATCAGCTTTTGTTCGTGAGATATAGCCATTGTAAATTTTTAAATTGACACACTGTATATAAATATGTTAAATATCACATTATTAGGCTCCGGGCACCATTTGACCCTCACTTGAGTTGGATTTGTTCTTCACATTTTGAACGGTCGCTGACAACGACCATTTTTTTTTTTTCGTTTGGCCCCTAAAG
The DNA here is from genome assembly GCF_917563875.1 of Diabrotica virgifera virgifera. Lineage (NCBI taxonomy): Eukaryota > Metazoa > Arthropoda > Insecta > Coleoptera > Chrysomelidae > Diabrotica > Diabrotica virgifera. Next base: position 133,818,743 of record NC_065446.1, read on the forward strand.
ACGGTTAAAATCAAGAGAAAATTCAAATTATAGCAGGTAGCCCAAAACGCGCCCTCATTAGTCTTAACGTCATATCATTATAGTATTTGAAGTCCTCGCTATTAATTCATTACGTTTGGCATTCATTTGACTCTCAGTTTTATAAATATTTTGGTAGTTGCTATTTCTGTCTCATATTTGAGTGTTTTATATAAACTGCTATATATTATTACAATGACATAGGACAAATGTAATTATAAATTAGAATGATGTGACGTCACACGTGTTCGCGCGCTTTTTGGGTCGTCTGAAATGGTTTAAATACACAGAAGATTTTAAATTTGTACTTCTAAGTTATTAAGAGTTTGTGATGCATGAAATTTTGGAAATCTAATTTTTAAGCAAAACTGAACATTATTATGTAATAAAAAATGTGCAAGTTCCCTATTCTATTATTTGTTTTCTTAGTAGCGCCATCTATAAGTAGCATTCAGGTCCTATCCAATGTAAATATCCGTTTAACTAGAGAACAAACTATAGATAACTCCCCTTTTAATAAAACAACGTCCTCGTAGAAATTTATTGACTTTGCTGTTTATTTTCTGGCGGGCACTCTCATAAATCTCCTTCCGAAAGCCAAAAACCGCTGAATACAACTACCTAATTCCATTTATTTTTTCCACGACACTTATCAAAGTCTAGAGATAAACTAGTAATAGTTTGTAAACAACCCAAAAAATGTTCCATAATATCTTCGAGTTGGAAGCTAATGACGTTCATCAATCACACTACAACCGCAGATAGTTGGTAGTCCAGAGATAATAATTGGCTGTTAGTAGACACATATTGAGGATAAATCGACGCAAACAAATTGTTATGTTGTAACCCTCTCATGCTATAATTGAAAATAATAAAATAGAAATATTCCATGTTACATCAGAATAAAGTAGAAAATAAATTAGATATGTATAACGATAAAGTACACTGCCATGAATTAATATACTTAATAAGAAAAGAAAATGACAAAGTGTAAAAATATTATTATGACAGTTCCCTAGTAGTCGGAGAGATAGAAGCGGATTTTGCTCGTGATATGAACAAACGGGGTTATGTTGAATTAGTTGTGTACATGACTTTCATGTACTGGCAGACACCAGAGACGGGGACAAGGGGAGTTATAAGGGGTCAAAGTCGCGGTTTTTTATTATTTTTTGTGACGCTTATAATCGATATAGGGCACCAAAATTTGGGAATAAGTAGATCATGACGTAAGTAAGCAAAATCTTCAGGGGCGGACAAGGGTGAATACGCAAAATTTTCCTTGATCACTGCGTCACAAAAAAAAAATCCATATAATTTTTATATTCACTCCTGCGCGCCACCCCTTTATCCCTCACGCAGCGTTTCGCCCCTAGAGATTTTGCTTAATTACGTGATGATCTACTTATTCCCAAATTTTGGTGCACTACTGATCTCGATCACAAACGTCACAAAAAAATAATAAAAACCGCGACTTTGACCCCGTAACCTAGTCCCCGGCTCTGGTGTCCGCCGGTATGGGAAAATTATGTACACAATTAATTTAACATGTCCCCCTATAGCTTGTTCTTATTATATCACGAGCAAAATCCGCTTTCAACTCTTGCACTATAAGACTGATCCCATTTATAGAAAAACCCATTTAACGAAAAAGAAGAAATAGTCAAGTACGAGAATAATCGAGATGTCATGAAATGACTCAGAAATGTCTAGTGACGTCTAGAATGTCAGAAAATGTATAAAAACATATGAAGTTGACAGTTCGACTACAGTTTTGTTTGAGATTCTGAAGTTTATAGCTGTTGTCATTGTGCTTAAGTATTGTAATATTCTGTTGAGGTTAAATAAAATTCTTTTAAAGGTGTGTAACAATATCTTACATTATCAATGACGATGGTCATTGAGTAAATATTTCAAAGTAAAATAAAATCTAAAAAATTAAACTTTAAACGCCACTTGAAAATTGTATGCGTCTTCTCTTCACAATTTAATTCCTTCATTAGGTACATGTGATTAAAACTTCGTTGTAAATATACTCGGAGAATAGATTAACCCTTAAATACTAACATCTTTCAGTGGTCAGGGAACCGGGGTAAATTACCCTAAATGGGGTAAAAATGAAATTTTTGGGAGTAAAATTAAACTTTTTTGAGTAAAAAGTAAATATTTTTAATTTGCTATTTACAAAAAGAGGCGATTTTGTTTTTTTTTGCTCTTCGCAATGGGGTAATATCAACTTACACAAAAATCTTTTGGGGCAATGATTAAAAGAGTTCCCCGATTCTTAACCTTTAACTACACGCGCATCAAGTTATAACATAACTACACGCGTGGCGTACTTTATACGCCACAAGAAAATACACTTAAAACAGCGGATTTGTTTATTTTTTTTTTGAAAAAATACATTTGGCTGTTTGTTATAAACCTTATTCGGCATCAGTGAATACTTGGAGTTCCTTCTCAGTAAGCCAATTGGGATTTATAACTGGAATCATGGAATAACTGGATTCCATGATCAATAAAATTACTAATAAAAAAATTTTTGAAATGTGATTTTTTACAGGAAAAAAAGTAATGTTTATAAAGAAAAATATATTTTGTGCCATAATGACTAAAAAACAATTGATATATGTACTTATATTACTACTTATATTAATATAATCGTGGCGTATATTGTCCACCACCGGAAGCAACAAATAATAAACTCTAAATTACGATCTTCCCAGAACGCCGATTATAAAGAAACTAAAACCAAATTGTAAAGCACATTCCATTGATAGGTTAGAGAGGTAAACAAGGTGAAAAAGTAAATTTAAAAAAAATCAATGGGAAAATCCCAATAGTTGGCTGTATACCATAGTTTAAAAAAACCTATACAGAAGTAAAAACTTCAAATTGTATTTTGATATAAAATGGTTTATTTAAAAACTATCTAAAAATCATCCACATGGATTGCAAAACGTTTTCGTTCTGAACAGAACATCTTCTGTGCATTCCGCAAAGTAGTTGTAACTAGCACACCAATGAAGGTGGTAACTTCATAATATATGGCTTACATTATAACTTTTGATAAATATTGTGACTACAAGTCGATGTTACAAGATTAAATTATGTATGTGCCTAAAGAGTAACATGCTTCTCTGCTCGAAAAAACTAGGTACTTGCCATTTGAATTAGCACAGACCAACTCAAAAAAGAGTTGGTCTGTACTAATTCAAATGTCAAGTACCTAGTTTTTTCGAGTAGGGAAGCATGTTGCTCTTTAGGCACATACATAATTTAATCTTGTAACATCGACTTGTAGTCACAATATTTATCAAAAGTTATAATGTAAGCCATATATTATGAAGTTACCACCTTCATTGGTGTGCTAGTTACAACTAATTTGTGGAATGCACTGAAGATGTTCTGTTCAGAACGAAAACGTTTTGCAATCCATGTGGATGACTTTTAGATAGTTTTTAAATAAACGATTTTATACCAAAATACAATTTGAAGTTTTTACTTCTGTATAGTTTTTTTTTAATTTTTAAATATATTTGCAGTAGAATTCTTATATCTGGCGTAAAAAATACGCCAGCGCGTGTAGTTAAAGGTTAAAAACATATACAGTGATAAGCGTGCTTATAACCGGCAAAATATCGCAAAAGATGAAAAATATAAACATTGTGAAGTGAAAAGAGATGAAACTGTTAGAGGTGGAAATTATCGATATAAATGTATAAATTAACATTGCATTACATAGTTTCTCACCTTTAGACGTATCGGAGGAGTATCACAACAGTCACTGTGACAGGAGACTTTTATACAATACTCCTGTCACAGACGCTGTATGTACTTTGTAATTTCAAAAATGATGTTTTACTTTTGTTTTTATGCCTTGAAAATCGTCATTTTTCGTTGTTTTTTTTGTTGTTGTTTTAAAATGTTAAACTCCAAAACGATCAACTTAGAGAAAAATTACACAAGACTTTTTTGGTTAGAATGATCCAAAAATTCTGAAATATGTAATAATACCTGCCTAGGTCGAATTTTTATAAAATGTATAAAAGAAAGTAATTTTTCCATAATTATTAACTAATCATAGTCAAAATAAAATTAAATTGTTTTTCATAATTGTTAACATAATAAATTACATTTCCAATAATTTTTATCCATTAAACAGATCGGTCCCGATGGACCTTATATCGGAGTCTCTTCTATTTTTACTTGTAATAAACTGTATTATAATTTTGGTCTAAATATATCTTGTTAGTTGTGAATTCCAAGAAAATATGATTCAAATCTCGAATATAAACATTAAAACTAAAGCAAACTGGTGTAAAATTAAGTTTATCGTATTTGAACTTTGTTTCTGATAGGCTTAATCCGTCTGCTAGTGTAACTGTCTATCCGCCCGTCCGATGGTGTGCTCTAAATATAATATACACACACCCAAACTTATATGGAATCACTATCTTTTTCAAAGAAATATTTATTTCTTTTGAAAAAACTTGTTATTGTTGCGAAGAATAAGGGTTTTTATTGAAAATAAACAAATCGATAAGACAATCATATACTACAGCTCGGTACGGTAGAGGTTATTTGTTTGAGTTGCAAATTGAACGAAAATAAATAAACTAACTTTTGCGTCCAAAAACGAAAATATGCCCCATGTGGGGTTATAGAAAATTACAATGGGGAAAGATTATTGGTCTTGTGGAGCAAGTAATGTGCTCAGAGAGACATAGCTGTAGAGCTAGGCGTGATACAGGGCGTTCTGTCCAAAACCTATACTAGGTAACAGGAACCAGGAATGTAAATAGTTTCTTTTTTACACCCATAGTATTAGGTGAACTACGCTCTACAATAAATGACATTAAAAACAAATCGTCATCTGGGACTAATGGGCCTCACTCTTAAAATTTTTTCTGCTCTACCTGATTGCACTTTAAACCATCCTACTACCTTAATAAACAGGTCATTCGAAACTGGAGTTTTTCCAAGCTGCCTTAAGACAGCGATAATTATTCCTATACACAAAGGAGGCGATAAAGATCTTGCTTCGAATTATCGCCCTATTGCACTCCTGCTCACGCTGTCAAAGATAATTGAAAGTCTGGTTAAAAAAAATAATCTTATCTTTTCTGGTGAAATACAAATTGCTTACTCCACATCAATTTGGATTCCAGAGTGACAAATGCACGAATGATGCTATGTTCTTCCTTTTCGATCATGTTTACTCTAGTCTAAACAACCATCACTCACAGTAACAATTTTCTGTGATTTCTCTAAAGCATTCGATTGTGTAAACCATAATATTTTGACTGACAAATTACAGCACTATGGATTTAGAGGAAAGGCTCTCAAATGGCTTAAATCATATCTTAATAAAAGAAGTCAGTTTGTAAGGGTTGACACGAAGACGTCTCCTTGCATGCCATTAGAATGTGGGGTACCTCAGGTTTCTGTTCTAGGCCCTTTATTGTTTCTGATATACATAAATGACATCTCTAGTCTGAACATTAAAGGTAAAATATGTCTCTTTGCAGATGATACTAGTATTACTTGGAGTAACACGGATATTATGGATCTTCGCAATACCATAGCTACAGACCTAGTCACCAATAAATCGTGGTGCGATTCGAATCTCCTGTTATTTAACGTTTCTAAAACTAAAGTCCTACCTTACAACAGTATGATGCAACCTTTAGTACTTAATAAGAACAGTCTAGAGGTAGTTGAATCGGTGAAGTTCTTAGGGCTTATTGTGAAAAAATCTCTAAAATGGAACTTGCACATTGATGCCTTACACAAAAAATTAAGTTCTGCTTGTTTTGCGCTAAGATCAGTTGCTACGGAAATGAATTTGTCAACATCTAGGACCGTTTATTATGCCTTTTTTGAGTCTCATCTTCGGTACGCCCTTCCATTCTGGGGTTCGTGTTGTGCGACTCAATTTGAGCGTATTTTTAAACTACAAAAGATAGCTCTTCGTTACTCCCTGAGACTCAATAACAGAGTTCTTTGCCAGGAATTCTTTAAAAAATTTAAAATATTAACTCTTCCTTCTTTGTTTGTTTTTGAATCCGTTTGTTTAATCCGCAAACATGCATCAGAAAGTCCAGAGAGACCCACTCACAACTATCCCCTTAGAAACGTGGAGCATAATCTTTATCTGCCAACCCCACGGTCTGAGCAGGTTAAGTGCTCTATACTATACAATTCGAGAAAAATGCACAATCACCTGCCATCTAACATCAAATCTATTGCAGCATTTCCCGCTTTTCGCAAGGCCTTGAAAGTTTAATTGCTTGAGAGATCTTTTTATACAGTGAATGACTTTTTTATAAACGATTTGGATTCAGCAAATTGACTTTCAGGATTATTACTTTCGAGTACTTTTGTACATATTTGCAGCGGCATAGATCTTTTGATTTACTTTCCCTTTTCCTCGTTCGCCTTCTTTTTGCTCTGACGTTGTATATATATTGTTTGCAAAATTTTTAAAAATTTTTAATGTGTACTTAATAACTATAAAATTGTATTTAAGTAGTATAACTCACGCCATTTATTTGGTGTCTATTTCTGTTTTTATTTTGTTTTTAGTTTTTATTATTTTTTGTTTTTTATTGTATTTTTTATTTTTTGTATAAGCTTTGTCCACAATTTGTAAAAAAAAATTTTGACAATAAAGCATACCTCTCTCTCTCTCTCTCTCAAGCTCAAAAATAAAGCAAAGGAAAGCCTCCAAAAAGTAATAACGGCTCGCTACGATCGTTTAGTTTTCCAATCAGCTGAAAGACACCTACCCATTTCTCACCTTCAGCTCCAAAGGCAGCTTTTGGAAGCTACAGGTGTAACTGCTTCAGTTGAAACGATAAGAAGAAGATTTCGTGTCAAGAAGTACAGAGCAGGAGACACTTATGGGTTCTCGAGTTATCCAGGCAGCATAAGATTGATCGCCTAAATTGGTGTTTTTACCACCAAAACTGGAACATTTGGAATTGACAAAATGTGCTTTTTCAGAAAAAGTCAGGATTCGCGTAAAATCAGATGACCCCCGATATCGTGTACTTAGAAGTCAAGGAAGACAAGCAAGAACGAAACTGTCAGATCTGTTCACAAATATATAGGGGAAGTGTAATGCTCTGGAGAGGAATTGTGATCCGTAAAAAAACTCCTATAATTTTCATCCAATAAACTTTAACTGCTCATCTGTATGTTGATAACCTGTGGTTAGACTCTGAAGAGGGGCAACAGGAGAAAATTTCATTTTCATGCATGATAATGGACTTCCACTTACCATTAGAGTGAGTAGAGACATCATTAAAGCAAAAGATATCCCTTGTTTGGAGTGGCCTGCTTGCTCACCCGAGCTTAACCCTATAGAGTATTTGTGGGATATGCTTAAAAGAAAAATTAGAGCTCGCCGAGATAATCCACAAAACACCGCACGACTAGTACAAGCTGCTCTTGAAGAATGAAGCAACCTACCACAAAAAAATGTTGATAATTTGATTAGGAGCATGCCCTCGCAAACAAGCTTGCATAAGGACTAGAGGTGGTGACACTGACTACCAAAAAAAAAACAAAAAAAAATAAATCAAAATAATTTAAACATTATTCGTTTTACATTGAAATTTTTTATGCTATTGACTTTAAAACAAGTAGTTTCAATTTGTTTGTTAAATACTTTATTGTTTTATTTAATTGTTATGTGTTTGTTATTAAATTGCTTTAAAATAAATATTGTTTGATTCGTGTGTTTGTTTTTTTTTACTTCGCGCGAAATAATAAGAAATATCAGATGATTCCTTATAAGTTTGGGTGTGTGTATTATATTGTTTTATATTATACAACCACTATAGTACCTAAATATTGAAAATGCTTTTGCAGATGAGAAGCAATATATTTGAAATCATCCGACTTTCATATGATATACAATTCAGTATAAATCCAATAAGGTTTAATTTAAAATGCATTATACGCGCGGCAGTTATGTAAATCTCTGCAAAATGAACATAAGAGAATGTCATAAAGTATAATACATGTTTACTTAAAGCGAACCGCTATAAGTATGGACATAAAATATGTGCCAGAATTTTAGTAGAAATATACTGTTGCTATTAATTTTCTTACAACTTTATTTATGTTTCGGGACTTACTGAATAAATTACAACTTTCCAGAAAAAAAATTTCATCTTCATCTTCTTCTCTACGTGCCGTTTCCGCTTCAGAAGATGGCAATTATCTGAGCGATTTTTACTTTTGAGACCGTAGCTCTAAATAATTCGTTGTTACTACATCCAAATAATTATCCAAGGTTCTTAAGCCATGAGTTACGTTTCTTTTCTATATAGATCTTATTCCCTAGATTTTTCCTTACATAATGACCTGAAGTATTCGATATTTATCCCTCGTCACCACATATCCCAGTTTTCTTCTCTTAATTGTCAGAAGTACATCTCTTTTCTTATGTATACGTCTCATTACCTCTACGTTGGTTATTCTATCTATCCATAAGATCTTCAGTAGGCACTCTTCGGTACATCCACATCTAGAAAGCCTCTAGTCTCCTCATGTGAATTTTATTTAGTGTCCACTCTTCCATCTCATAGTATAATACCGATAGCCGAGAGCACTTCAGCAGTCGTATTTTTAACTCAGTGTTTAAGTCGCGACAGCAAAGAAGCCTCTTTATTCTTGTAAATGTGCTTCTGGCCTGTTCGATTCTAATTCGTATTTTTTGAGAGCGGTCTCTCTTTTCATTAATAGTTGTACCTAGGTATTTGAATTCTCTTACATTTTCAATGGGCTGATTCTGTACACATAGATACATAATGTAGATATCGCATGAATATCCTGAGTTGTCTTTGTTATTATCATATTGTCTTTGTTATTATCATATTGCCTATGTTGAACGCTAGTCCGTATTCTGCACTTACTGCGGTCATTTTATTAAGCAAAATCTGTAGGCCTTCAAGTGATTCGGCTAAAAGGACTGCATCATCAGCATGTCTCAGATTGTTTATGATCATGCCATTATAGTGTAAGTTTGAAATTATTCTTATAACTCTGAGGTATAATCTCCTTTTTTTAATGCTTCAATCAGTTGCTCACGTCTAACCCTATCAAATGCCTTATTATAATCTATAGAACAAACGTACAGTTTTTGATTTATATCAAGAAATTTTTGCGATAGGACGTTAAGTACAAATAGTGCCTCCATTGTTCCTAGGCCTCTACGAAATACAACTTGTAAATCGCTGATGTATATATCTAGTAATCTGCATATTTTATTCTGAATCACTTTTAGCAGGATTTTCAATGCGTGACTCATCAAACCTATTGACGATAATAGCCCAGTAAATGAACGGGAAATTCGGCGATACCGTGTAATTTTCAGGGGCAACTCTGAATTACATGAAAATTTGGATTTAGGTTCTACTTACCCTCCACTTCAAAGTTGAAATTGTGCCGTTGGTTTCTTTTACTTGGGGGGTGACAGTCACCCCTTCTCGGGGTTTAAAAAACATACGTTCAAGATAAGACCGGAAATGGATAAATTGACTGATTTTAAGCAACTTTTGTTCTATAGAGTTGTTTACTTAACTCAACACTTTTCGAGTTATTTGACATTGAAAATGTTGATTTTTCGACAAAAAAACTACGTTTTCAGACGGTTTTCCGCAAATAACTCAAAAAGTAAATATTTTATCGAAAAAAATATGCTTAGCAAAAATGTAGCTTATAAGAAACCCAAAAAAATTGTGTATCAGTAAAGTCTATCAATCAAATAAAAACAAAGTTGTAGCTCATGATAAATACGTTCTTATTCGTCTAATCCAAATCGAATATTTCAAGGTGAAATCACCGAAAAATGAAGCACTTTTCGGGAAAAACCCATTTAAAATTTTTTAAAGTGTATATAAAAAGCTTTGTTTTAATTGTTAACAAAAGTTTTAGCATTAAAAATAAGCGAGTTACGCTCAAAATAAAGTTGACCCTCTTTTTTTTTGTAAAAAATCAAAAAAATCTCGCCGTGTTTAGCCAAATGAAATTAATCGCTACCGCTTTACAAACAATATACTTACCTATCTATTTTTTATAAGATCTGTCAGTCTCACCGGTTTAAAGTGTTTATTTTTGAAAGGGTTATAATTGAGAAAGCTTGAATGGGTCACTAATCACGAGTGTATGCAAATTTTGAACAGCCATATCTTAACCAATTTTTGTCTTACGGAGAAACACAATGAAACTAGCATATTTATAATAGAAAACCTCCATTTTTTTACTCTTTAAGATTTTCCTTATCACTAATACTTTTAAGTTATTTTGAAAACATGATATTTTCCAAAAATTTTTAGAAAATTTTTTTTTACTATAAAACCAAATGTTTTCAGAAATAAGTACTTCAAACCAATCAAACTTACAGATCATATAAACAATACACATACAGTTAAAATAGATGGTAAAGCCAAACAATTAATTTCATTTAGGGTGCTAAATAGAGGGAGGTTTTCACGATTTTTTTTTACCAAAAAAGGGGCCAACTTCTTTTTTTCAGTGTAACTCGTTTATTTTTGATGCTGTAAACTTTTGTAAAAAATAAATAATAAGCTTTTTTTCGATAGTTTAAAAATGCTAATAAGGTTTTCCCGAAAAACGCTTCTTTCTTCGGTGATTTCGCGTTGAATTATTCGATTTGGAATTAGACGAATAAGAACGCATTTTTCATGAGCTACAACTTTGCTTCTACTCAATTTATAGACTTTACTTGTACGCCATTTTTTTTATTTTTTTGTAGGCTACACTTTTACTAAAAATATTTTTTTGGTTAAAATATTTACTTTTTGAGTTATTTGGGAAAAACTCGAAAAGTATTGACTTACGTAAAAAACTTTATAAAACAAAAGGTGCTTAAAATAAGTCAATTTATCCATTTCCGGCCTTATTTTAAACACGCGCTTTTTACCCCCGAGAAGGGGTAAATGTTACCCCCCAAGTAAAAGCAACCAACGGCACAAATTCAACTTTGAAATGGAGGGTAAGTAGAACCTAAATCCAAATTTTCATGCAATTCGGAGTTGCCTCTGGAAATTACAGTCCAAAACGGTCATTTATTGGGCTATAACAGTCAGAGCAATTCTTGGCATCTGCATCAACATATTTTTATTTGATAGTCTCAAAGCCTATCTAGGGATTCTATGATCTTTTTATATAACGATTTGTTTGATGATTCAAAATAGAGAATTCTGGATGTGTTGAGTGATTTTATTGTTCTTTTCTTTGTAACTGAAGATAACTCTAACCCGTCTCCACATTTGTGGTATATACTCCACTTCTAAGCTAATATGAAATATTGGATATAATTGCTTTCACAAAAAACAGTCATAGTGAAGTGAAAATATTCCATCAACTTTTGCAGATTTGCATAGCAATATCTCTTAAAACAGTGGCCATATTTCTCCATTTTTTATTTTATTTTACAAAATATTATTTATTGTCTTTGTCCTGAATATACCATCTTTTTTCTATCTTAAGATCCACCACTTGATTGTTTGTGGTCCTCTTCGATATTTTGGTTTAGTTTTGTTTTTTTATTTCGATGACCAGCAGAAGCAACTTATGTTTATGGCTTAATATCTCGCTAACTATGACCTTGCAGTCCTGACATTCATGTCTATTGTCTTTTCTAGTATATAAAATAATATATTTGGGAGTGATTTTCTCCACTTGTGTACGGAACAAGTTAAGTTTCTCTCTTTTAAAAGAATGTGATAACAATCAAATTATCTAATCCTATTGCTAATTTAAGCATATCACCTCCAGCTTTATTTGTAGTTACAAAGGCTAGTACTCCATATATTATTACACATCCTGTCTTGGACTGGTGCATTACCACATGTGCAGTAAGATCATCTACTATTTTAACTTTTTTAATAATAGGAAGATATCACAAGGAAAAATTCCTGTAACTGTCTGTATACCATAAACCACAAAAAATAAAATTTTATCTTGTAAAAGTCATATTTAAAATCACTAAAAATGGTTATATCACAACAGAACATTTTCAGAACTAATGTTTCATCATCAGTGGTATCACAGGTTTACATATTTTCAGCCACCAAAATATACGGGTAAAAACGCCAGGACAGCGCTGTCACACATTTCTAGGTCCTAGACTATTTTTTAATAAACTGCCAGTGGAACTAAAAACCTCGAATTTATTTGGATTGTTTAAAAAGAAACTAAAAGAATATATTTTAAATGTAGGTAGGCACATGGTACCTACATAATAATAGATATTAAAAATAATTAACAACAAAAATAAATTATCCATAGTACGTAAACATATAATATGTAATCATATTGTAGGTACTTAGTAACAAATCGTTACTCTAGTTTCAAATTATTTTATTTTAGTAAAATAGGATTATAAAAAGTCATAAAAATGTATAATCTACATTTAATATAATATTATTTAGTCCATTCTTTCACGGTTCTTGCTGTAAATTTTAAAGAACCGCTTGGATTGACATGAAATTTGGCATAGGTATAGCTTACATGTCAAAGAAACAAAGTGATATTGTGCCGATGTGTGCTTTTGCCCTGGGGGTGACTTTCACCCGCTCTTGAGGGTGAAAAATATATGTCCAAAATATGTCCGGAAATGGGTAAACTGACTAATTTTAAGTAACTTTTGTTCTATAGAGCTTTTTCGCCAAGTCAACCTTTTTCGAGTTATTTGCGAGTGAATATGTTAATTTTTCAACAAAATAACCACATTTTTAGACGGTTGTTCGCAAATAACTCAAAAAGTAAGTACTTTGTCGAAAAGAACGTTCTTAGCAAAAATATAGCTTATAAAAAAGTAAAAAAATGGTGTACGCGTTAGGTCTCTGGATCTCGTAGAACCAGCGTTATAGCCAATGACAAATAAATTCATATTCACCAAATTTCAAATAGAATATTTCTACATGGAAGATCCAAAAAATTAAGCACTTTTGGGAAAACCCATTATAACTTTTTTAAAGGGTTTAAAATAAGCTTTATTTCTGTTTTTACAAAAAGTTTCTAGCATTTTTAAGCAAGTTACGCTCAAAATAAGGTTGGTCCCTTTTGTTTTTGCAAAAAAAAAAATCGGGAAGACCACCCCCTAATTATCAACTTAAATGAAATTAATCGTTACCGCTCCACAAATTATTTTACTTATGTTGTTTTTATATGATCTGTAAGTTTTATCGATTCAAAGTGCATATTTTTGAAAAAATTTGGTTTCAAAGTAAAATTTTTAAAAATTTAAATTTTGAAAAATATGCTTTTTTCAAAATAACTTAAAAATTGTTAGAGATACCAAAAATCTCGAAAAACAAAAATAAGTCAGATTTGCTTTTCTGAATATCATGTATTTTTTTGTTTTTCTGTTAAACAAAAATTGATTAAGATTTGGTGTTTCTAAATTTGCATACATTCGTGATCAGTGACAGTGACTCGTTCAACCCCTTAACTACAGCCCTTTCAATAACAAGGACTTTGAACCGATGGAACTTACAGATCATATAAACAATATAAACACGAGTCGAGTCAAGAAACTTGTGAAGTCGTAACGATTAAGTTCATTTAAGATACTAATTAGAGGGTGATTTTCTCGATTTTTTACCAAAACCAAAAGGACTAACTTTATTTTGAGTGTAACTTGTTCAATTTTGATGCTAAAAATTTTTTTTATAAAACAAAAATGAAGCTTTTTTAACACTTTAAATACGTTGTAATGAGTTTTCCCCGAAATGTGCTTAATTTTTGGTTATTTCACGTTAAAGTATTCCATTTGGAATTTGACGAATATGAACCTATTTTTCATTAGCTATAACTCTGCTTCTACTAGGTCTAGAGACGTGATATATACACCATTTTTTTAAAAATTTTACAGGCTATATTTTTTTCTAAAAATGTTTTTTCGACAAAATACTTACTATTTGAGTTATTTGCGAAAAACCGTCTAAAAGCATGGTTATTTTGTTGAAAAAATGAACATACTCACTGCCAAATAACTCAAAAAGTATTGACTTAGTGAAAAAACTCTATAGAACAAAATTTGCTTAAAATTAGCTAGTTTATCCATTTCCTGACTTTCTTTGGACGAATATTTTTCACCCCCAAGAGGGGGTGAAAACCACCTCCAGGGCAAAAGCACATATCGGCACAATATCACTTTTTTTCATTGACTTGTTAGCTATGTGTATGCCAAATTTCATGTGAATCCAAGCGGTTCTTTAAAATTTAGAGATTTTGCAATATTTTACCGTTAAAGAACGGACTAATTATAGTATAAAGAGTTCACAATTTGGTCAACAGCTACGTGCGGATTTACTTCCTTGTGACTGACTATGTTTGTTCCACGTTTACTATACTTTAACATGTTCATTTGTATATTGTTATATTTGTGTTGAATTTATAAACATTATTATTATTATTAAAAACCCTTTTTTAAAATGTTAAGGTTATATTATATTATAAAATTTTTAAAGGATGGTAAAAATTGGTAGTTGTCACCTAAACTCTGCCACGTAAGGTCCTACCTTAAAATATTCCAACCAATACGGTTGGTGTCATGTGATGCTAGGAGTTAATCTGGAAATTTTTCAACATCCTTTAAAAATTTTATGATATGTAACCTTAACAATTTAAAAACAACTTAAGGGTTTTTACCCGTATATTTTGGTGGCTTAAAACATGTAAACCTGTTATAACACTGATGATGGAATATTGATTCCGAAACCATTTTGTTGTGATATAAGCCTTTTTAAGGATTTTAAATATATCTTTTACAAGATGTTTTTATTTTTTTTTTTTGATGTTAGAAAGCTTTCCTTTCATTCTCACCCAGTCACTTCTACAGAGCATAAACATAAACTATTCAATACTTGCTTATCAAGAACACATTCCCCTAAAATTATTCTATCACTCGTTCTTATTTATAACTTCAACTACGTTACCTCTCATTTCGCTGTCATCTATTATACCCAACTCCTTTTCTACTGTTAGTTTTCCCACAATTTATATCTTTGACCAGTTCTTTCGCCCATGGTTCTTTCTATTTAGTCTCTTAAATCCAAGCATTTTTGTGTACTCTTTCTTTTTTAAATACATCTGTTATCTTCATATTCTGACCCGTAACACTTTCAAAATTCCAAGACTCTATTCTAATTTTTTTTTTTAGTATACAATGGTCTTCTCCATAAAATAGTCCTCACCCGGAAATCCGAAAGGATGCTCAGTTTGTTTCCGGAACATTTTACTGCATGAGGTGCTATAATTTTTATTATATAGAGAAAGTCTTTTCATTATTACGGCCTTAATATATTTTGGGATGTTTTATTTCTAAATTCCTTTTGTACAGTTGCTTCCATATTTCTATCGCCCATTTATTAAAGTGGCAGTATAAATCTTTGACATAAATGTTTGAGTAGCCGCTATAATGATAACCATTTTCCGGTATGTTCTTCTTCTTTACGTGCCATCTCCGCGAAGAAGATTGGCAATCATCATGGCTATTCTGATCTTAGATGCAGTTGCTCTGAATAGTTAGGTTGATGTGCATCCGTACCATTCCCTTAAGTTACGCAACCAAGACGATATGTTAACAATTCGTTAATTAGTCATTTTAGAACGTACGCAATCACTTGCATATAAGTACAGTTAAAATTATTGGACGATAAATATGATTCAATAGAAATTAAATTTTTTTCTACTTTTAGGGACGAAAAAGCAAGTTTGTTAACGGTTTGGCAGTCTGTTCTGGGCAATCAGTGAGTACAAATTGACCGCGCGATGTACTTCAGCTTAAATAGAGAGGTGTTTATTTCTGGCGTGTATTGACTCCAATAAACCGCTCAAATGTGTATTGACGGGAAACTTAGCTTGAAAACAAGCAGCCTGCTCGCAGCGTGCAAGCATCTTGAAAATACGCAAGTGCGCATCGAGTCATAACATTATTAGTTTGGGCTGATTATCGGAGAATAGGCCATTTTTGGGAAAAGTTATTTACCAGCAATTTTATTGCTGGCATCGAAGCTTATAATTATATATATTAATAATATAGGTATGCAAAGTCCGCAGAGAGTGTGCTACTTTTTTATTAACAAAATGGCGCCCCAAATCGTATTTTTTTAATCTTTGCTCCATAACTCCGAACATTTTAATTTTACACCAAAAATACCCTAATAAAAAATCACCGAAATTAAATTTTGCATAAAGACATGTATCTTCCGATTTGCTCTGACGAAAATTTTCCTTGAAAAAATGCGGGTTTGCCCAACAAAATCTTTAAATTTCATATAAAGTTTTAGATAAATAATTATCTACCAATAATTAAATAATTCGGTGACATAAAAGCTTTCTTGGTTTAGATTATATTTTCAGAAGGCGGTGAAAATTAAACGAATATTTTAGCAACAATTAAATTGTTAATTAATAATTTACGTTCGCAATAATAACCAAAACAATTATGATACACTGATCAAACTTTGAAATCTTATAAAGATGAGATGCCTATTTAATACTTTGTCGACAAAATATTAATTTTTAATTTTTTTGAATAATCTTTAAATGTTTAAAATAAATAGTTATAAACAAATTAACGTTTCTCAGAAAGTTTTTATTATATTCTAATTTTAAAAAATACGTAAAATGAGTATTTCAAGGATCTTGAAAATGAATGCTTTAAAAATTTTTGCAACCATTTGCAAAAAAGTTATGAAACATCAAAATTAACATACGATTATTACGTTGTTTATAATGTTTTTTAATTCTTTCAAAGCGTAAAAGTGAGCGTAAAGTACAAGCTAATTACTTACAAAAAATATCGCTTATTAGTTTAATGGTTATATTTTAATTAAGGATTATAAATATTTGTTTTGTAATTTACACGCACTAACCTGCCGTGCTAGGCCCAAAGGCGGTAACTAATATTTGACAAAATGGTGGCAAAATCGATTTCAAAAATGAGTGCTAAAATTTTGGCCCGTTAGGGATTTATGGACTAGCTAATAGTTTTTATGCATGGATATATGCCCCAGTTTATTAAGGGAACGATTAATTATATTTTAAAACAAAGTTTTATATAAAAAGAGGTAGATACCGCTAAAACGTTTTATCAAAACTTACTATAAAACTAAGCCTATTAGCGATATGTGGTTTACAGTTGTGATTGATATGAAATAAAAAGCTTTTCTGTGTATTACAGTTTATTAAATTGATAGAATTAAAGTAGTATTAAATGTTATTATTTTGTTGAGCCACAATATGACAACAACAAATTGACAATATTTAGTTGTAGTTATATCTGTTTTCTTTCAAGAGTCAATAAATACATATTGGTTCATTATAGACAATTTAATAGACAACCAAACAACATACCCTGCGTCTGGTACATATACAAAACCTTTTTAATATTACAATGGTATTACCTCATAATTAACATTTTTTATAAATTCTTTTATAGTGCGTCTAATAATTTGGGCAGAACTGTACCTATATGTACTACGAAAAAACAGAATCCCTTCAGATTGTTATAGATGTTTAAACAGCTGGTGATATTAAGCCTTTTAAAGAATTCTTCAACTGTGAATGTGATTGTAAACCATACTTTTGACTTTCTCAGCTATTTTTATTTTGTTTCTTAGCGACAAAGGTTTGCTATTTTACGACAGGCCTGAGTTGTTATAGAGCTTTAAATTTTTATGATGGCCGACACCTACCCTTATATTATTATGCATTGTTATGTTATTGGGTACTTCACAATATTATATTCGGGAAAATACCATTACTTACAGTAATTAGGGCAAATTTTAACATTTTATTAGTTGTATTGTACAAACTAGTTATATTATATGTTATGATTAAAATATGATGACATTGCCTGTTAGACCGAAAAAGACCTAATTATGGGATATACATATAAGATTTTTAAAATATGCAAACAAATTTTTGCATCATTATCCAGGTACCTGACGCATTCTTAGAAAATTTATAAAGGAATAAAACCAGTATTTTTGTATGAAACTTAGGTAAAGGATTCTCAAAAGATTAAGTAAAGATATCCCAAATCTACAATCCCGTATCTATAATAGCATAGTATAACTAGACTACTAGACATTGTCTAGTTAAACAATGATAATAGCTTGTATTTAAACAAAAAAAAAATGCAATCAATGGGACTGCTAATGCCAATCCCATGTACGACCAACAAAGGGTTTAAACATACAGAAAACTTTAAGTATGAAACACACCTTGCGCCTGTACAGGCTGAACATAATTTTTTTCCCCCTCGTGTAATTGCTTTACAATAAATTTTTCTCTTTCTACAATATTGTCTTCAGTGGTTTCACCTCGTGTGTCACCACTCTTACTCGACTCTACTTGATTTTCTAAAAAAACAAAATACCTATTTTAAGTCTCTTTTTCTAAAAATGTTTGTGGACAACGTGTGGATATATTATTAAGTTTTTAAAACCCAATTAAAAAAAAGACATATTTTTTAAATATGAAAATCTCTTACCGCCTAATTCAAGATATGAATCATCCACTTGGCGCAGATTCATATTGTTTAGGACAACATAATTTGGTTAATTCTTTAAATACTATAAACAAAAATGAAAATACATTTCAATAGATATAATAATCTCGAAACTTTCTTACCATCCTCGCTAATTATTTCTTTTACTAACACAACTCTTTTAACTAACACAATAATTTAACCTTGTAAAGTTAGGCCAAATTCACTTTGTAATACTAAGGCGATTTGGCGGTTTCTAAATGTAGGCGTAGCATTCTTGAAAGTAGATTAGCGGTAAGTGCAATATGCTAAGGTATATGGACGGCAACTGTAGCAGATACCGTCAAAACGCCATAGTATTTAACATTTGCCGCCAAATGGTTTAGTATTTTAACTGAAAATTGTAGATACCGCTAACAAAATTGCAATTTTATTTAAAATATAATGCTTGTACAACTCCAAAGACTTTATAAATATATACTAAATACCCTATTCTACCTAAAAATACAAAAATCTCATTTTCGATAAAAAAATCAGTTCCAGCCTTTGGGCTTAGCACGGCAGTAAAGTAGACTAATACAGTACCGAAGCTAAAATTTTCACTCGAAGCGACGACCGTCACGCGACGTACAATAGTTAATAAATAAAATTATGTATTATAACCCGTCCATATACACAACTCGCGCGAGTTTAAAGCGTGTCAGTCGCTTCGAGTGAACATTTTAGCTCCGGCTCTGTATCAAGCCTACATTCGCGCTAAAAATTACAAAAAAAAAACAATTTTAATCTTTGATTAAAATATAACAATTGAACTAATGTTTGATACTTTTTGAGAGTAATTAGTTTGTACCATAAACTCACTTTTAAGCTTTGAAACAATTAAAACAAATTATAAACAACGGAGTAATCCTATGTTTACTTTGCTGTTTCATAACCTTTTTGCAAATGGTTGGAAATTTTTTTAAAACATTCATTTTCAAGACCTTTGAAATACGCATTTTAAGTATTTTCTAAAATTATAATATAATAAACAATTTATGAGAAATGTTAATTTGTTTATAACTATTTTTTTTTAACATTTAAAGATTATGCAAAAAAATGAAAAATTTATATTTTGTCGACAAAATATTAAATAGGCATCATTATGGCAATCTTTATAATCTTTCTAAGTTTGATCAATGTCTCATGATACTTTTGGTTGTTATTGCGACTGTAAATTGTTAATTAACAATTGAATTTTTGCTAAAATATGTGTTCAATTTTCACCGGCTTCTGCAGTTATAATCTATACCAATAAAGCTTTTATTTCACCAAGTAATTTAATTATTGATAAATAATTACTTGCCAAAAAAATTTATTTGAAAATTCGAGATTTTGTTGGGAAAACCCACATTTTCCGAGGAAAATTTTCATCGTAGCAAATCGAGAAAAACATGCCTCTATGTAGAATTAAATTGGGGGGAATTTTTATTTGAGTGTTTTCGGTGTAAATTTAAAATTTTTGGAATTATATACAAATAATTGAAACAAACACGATTTGGGGGCGTCATTTTGTTTTAAAAAAAGTAGCACACTATCTGCGGACTTTACATACCTATATTATTAATATATACGATCATAATATTCGATTCCAGCAATAAAATTGCTGGTAAATAACCTTTCTTTGTACTTTACTAATTAGACCAGCGTAATATATTTTTTTTTTCAAAATTTAAAGAATATGCAAAAAAAACGAAAAATTTATATTTTGTCGATAAAATATTAAATAGGCGTCTCATCTTTATAATCTTTATAAGTTTGATCAATGTATCATGATTATTTTGGTTAATATTGCGATCGTAAATTGTTAATTAACAATTGAATTGTTGCTAAAATATTTGTTTAATTTTCACCGGCTTCTGGAATTACAATCTATACCAAGAAAGCTTTGAGGTCATTAAGTTATTTAATTATTGATTAATAATTACTTATCTAAAACTTTATTTGAAAATTAGAGATTTTGTTGGGAAAACCCGCATTTTTCGAGGAAAATTTTCGTCGGAACAAATCGAGAAGAACATATCTCTATGCAGAATTTAATTGTGGTGAATTTTTATTTGGGTGTTTTTGTTGTAAAGTTAAAATCTTCGGAGTTATAGAGCAATAACTGAAAAAAATACGATTTGTCGGCGCCATTTTGTTTATAAACAAAGTAGCACACTATACGCGGACTTTGAATACCTATACTATTAATATATAGGATCTTATAATTCGATTCCAGCAATAAAATTGCTGGTAGATAACTTTTCAATGAATTTTGCTAATTAGCCCAGAGTATATATATCTATTCCACACCCGCTTGAATTTTTCTGTAAAGACCAAGATCCCTCTTGTAATGACTGTCCTTTAAGCCAATGTATTATTGTCAGGATCCCTCCACTATTAAAAGGCGCGTACTTTATATGAGATACCAGTTAAACTTTTCAATACTTAAATTCAATAAATAGTTTATAATTCCAGTTTAAGGCCAATAATAAAGAATGCATTAGGAAAAAGATCCGTCACAGTCACAACACAAAGGCTACTGGAAACGACAGAGATAAGAGTACTGAGAGGAATTACAGGAAATAAGCTGAGCAATTGAAAGGATAAAAAATACAGTAAAGCAATGTAACGTACAGGGTATAAACAAGTGGATCTCTCTTCAATCCTGTCCCACCGGAGGGAGTGTAGTGGCCGACGTTATGTCATGTATTATCTGTCTCCAAAGATCCCTGTCTCTGGTCATTTCTTTCATACTCTTTTGCATACTTCTATAATTTGATCGATTTATCTTGTTGGGGATCTTTCTCGTGATCTTCGCCTTCTCCCTTTCCTTGTATAATAAGTCCTTCCATGTTTTCTGTGTTTGCTCTCATAACATCATGTCCAAAGTATTTTAATTGTTGGAGATGGACTTTACTGGAGAATCGTTAGCTAACTTTTAGCTCTCTTAAAATTGAATTATTTGTCCTACGGTCGGTCCAAGGAATTCGTAGCATTCGTCTCCAATAGAATATTCCAGTGGCGTATATCTTTCTTCTTTCCGATGGTCTCAGGGTCCAAGATTTACATCTGTAGGTCAGTATTGGGAATATTAAGCAATTGATCAACCTTATCTTTAACAGTCTTGAAATTTGACAGTCCTTACACACTGTGGTCATTTTTGATTTGGCAACTTTTGCTAGATCACATATACGTTTTATTTCTTCCTCTAGTGACCCTGTGTTTGTAACCAATGATCCCAGATATTAGTATGAGCTCACAATCTAAAACCGGTCAATTGTGTTTATGTGTGGATGATTGTTATATAGTCCATCCACTATCATAATTTTTATCTTTGATGTGTTTAATTGCAGACCAAATATTTGACTTTCGCTTTCGACCAGTCGTATGAGATCAATCAGCTCTGCTTTACTATTTTCAAGAAGGGCTGTGTCATCTGCAAAACGTAGTATGTTTATTTTATGACCATTTGTTAAGACAGGGTTATGACAAGTGGCTATTGAACAGAAAAAAAAAACAAAAAAATCATCACGTGAGTAGGATCGAGGAGAATATTATAGTAGTCAAAATATTAAGAAATCACCGAAACGTATAAATCTGCCAAACGCGCAAACGATGAAGAGGAAACATTTTATACATTATATACTAGGTACCAATCCGCCAATTAACAAGCCGAATTGCTTAGAGAAAGTAAAAAGGAAGAAAGTTTTATTAATAAATCACGGAATAGATTTATTGAATATTCTAGAGATGTTGGCGACCACACTGACCAGTGGCGGCGCCTGGTGTAAAATATTGGGGTGCACACATAATGTTAACATATAAAAAGACCTTGAGACCCTATTTCCGTAGGTAAAGGTTTTTGAGTGTCTTCAAATTGTAAAAATCAAAGGACCTTATTAAAAATTACAATAAATAATGTATTTTATTGACTTAAAATTATAATTTAGTGTTTAAATGTTACAAGCAAGTTTTGTAACGAAAGTCAGTCGCCTGTTATTTTTCAGATAAATTATTCACAAACATTGCGAGTGCAGTTAATTGATCCTGGCCCATAGCTATATATTCTAAAGAAAGTTTTGATACGTTTCAATGCAGAGAGACATCGTTCTGTTTCTGCAGTTGTCACTGGCATCGTAACAAGTACATAATTGGAGAATTCCAATCTGGAATTCCAACTGGATAGTTAAAATCGTATCTTCAAAAATATGTGCTTCACACCTACACAATTTGTAAGTTTTTACACAAATCTCCATTTTAAATAATCCTTTATAATCCCGACGTTTGCACTTTGGTACATTCTTAATTAACAAATTTGGTTTCGGCATTTTTAATTTTTCTTCTAAATATAATGAAGAAAATTTAATTGATTTTAAATATTCCACGCTAACATTTACGTCCACAAATCCTTCCATTCTTAATATAGTTCCGAAATTCGAACTTCATGAAAGCAAAATTTAAACATACGTGTGCGTTCACGTTGAAAACACCAAAGATCATGCCATAAGATCACATCCAACTTGTGATCCTTTGGCCATCTAAACTTGTGGGCTAGAGCGGGTAGCGGGGTGGGTGGTGAGTTGTAGTTTGTCGTACGAAAAGTCATTGGTATAGGAACCACTGTGAGAGCGGTGAACGTGGGGTTCTGTCTAAGGCCTCGCATCCGTGAACTTTCTCCTTTGAAATAGAATAAAAATAATTAAATGTTACCTATTAGATACTTATAAACTCCTTGGATCTGTTATTTCGAATATCAATTACTGTATAGTTAGATTAAAATGTTATTTATAGAATGATAAATATTAAATATATGAATGTTGGTGTGAAAATAATTTTGGGGGTTCACGTGCACATGTGCACTTATGGAGAAACCGCCACTGACACTGACCCATCTTATTATATTCACAGCAGCTCGAAATAGAGCAGTTGACGTTAGACCAGTGCACTTTTTAAGATTGGCCAGCCAGGATATATGTCTACGTCCAAGCCTTTCTTGACCTCAATATTGACTTGCAGAATCAAGTGCAGAAGTCGGTATTTATTATTACGCATAATGTGACCGAAGTAAGCCAATTTTTGAAGTTATACTTCTTTAGGCGCGATTGAGATTGAGGGTGAATTTATATTGACCTGCGCGCATGCGCACACCGCCAGTTTGGTATTAGTCTTTATACGGGCTCTGATTGGGTGTTGAAATGATCTGTCAATAATTGTTCAATATGGAGGTTATCGGTCAACAAAAATGTTGTATAATATATTAGTTTTTATTGTTGTGGGGACAGAAATAAAATCAAATTTATAATTATAGTGACTTTTTAAATAGTTTTGAAAAGCCACAAAACATAAACAAGACGTCAAGAAGTTGTTCAGTTTCTGTATATTCCCACATGACGTATACGCGAAGGTGGTGCAGTTTGAAATCGCTTCGACTCTCGTACGGCCGGATACACGGGAAGTAGGTTCAAGCCCAATGCAAGCTATATAATTATTTTATTTTTTTTTTATAGATTTTATGATTGTAAGTATATTATTATATAATTTTTTTCAGAAAATACGTATTTAATTAAAATTTTTGGCAACAATTATTGTTCAGAAATCATTTGTGGCATTTTTCAATGTGTTTGTGTGTGTTTTATTCTTTTATTTTTTTAATTTTTGGTATTGTTTTAATAAAATTTTTTGGAAAGTAGTAGAGAAACTGTTTAAAATATATTGCTTTCGTTGAAATCATATAATAGAAGTATAACTTCTTACGTGCGTACAAAGTACACACATTCTTTTTTATTCTTTACGGTGTTAATAATTTCTTTGTCCGTTCTTAGCCTTTGAAGAATAGTTATGACCGCATCTTCTGTAAAACTCCAGCTTTCTACTCCGTAGAGGAGGACACTGAAGCTGAAGACGTAAAATCTAAGAATTTTTATGCGTATATTGATAAGATAAGTTGCAGAGAATCTCCCTAAGGCTGTAAAAAGGGCTTCTGGCTTTTTCGATACGAGTTTTTATTTCGTAGCCACGATCCCAAGTATCCTTAATATCGCAGCCTAAATATCATATTATCTCCAGTCTTTCTAGTGGTGTATCCCCTTTTGTAGCTTGGGCGTTTACGTAGGTGTTCTTACGAATTATTTTTGTCTTCTTACAATTACGTATCTGTTACATGTTTCTACAACATTATCCATCATCCATTGGAGCCCCCGCGCAGTATCTACTAGCAATACTATATCATCTACATATCTAATATTGTTTATAAGTTGGCCATTTACTGGAATACCATCTTCTGACTCGTCTAAGGATTCTCTAAAGGTGTTTTCAGAGAACAGTAAGGTTTTTTATTCGGATTATTTTTATGCGATTTTTAAGATATGCGGTTGGCATTTCATTCAAAAAGTCTATTATTAACAATTAGTATAATTAATATTAACTATTCCCATCCAGTAGTCTGAGAGGTTGAAATTCGCGTATTCCCCTTGTTACATGATGTACCATGCAGCTATTATATCAATCTGACTTTCGCATTGAAAGGTATTAGGTCTGGATCCCGCGTATAAAAAAAGTTTAGCAGCATATAACGCAGACTGCGCTTTTAATTTTTTCTTTGAAATATTATTTGGCCCAATGAAGGAAAAAAAACATCAAAGACACAATTTTTGGTGGACAAACTTCCACCATTTTATGTGATTTTAGAAAATCACGGAACGTATCCCTACTTTGTCAATGCAAGTAAAGTCTTTTTTTATGCGATTTTTTTATATGCGGTTTTCTGAAGAACGTATCCACCGCATAAGAAGAGACCTTACTGTATATGTTAAATGAACAAAAATGCTTGGTATGGAAATTATCACAGAAAAAACAAAAATAATAATACAGACGAGTAGAAATATAGTCCCACAAAACATTAGACATGAAGATGAAATTGAAACGGTTGGAAAGTTTGCATACCTGGGAGTAGAATTATATGCCGACGGATCAGAAGATGGAGAAATATGAAAGAGAATAACGCAGGCAAACAGAGCTTATTTTGCCCTCTCCCATATACTTCGGTCTAAAAATGTCCAACGAAATACGAAGATGAGAATCCATAAAACCTTAATTCGACCAATAGCATGCTATGGCAGTGAAGCATGGGTCCTGAAAGAATCATTCAAAAACAAACTCGACACATTCGAAAGGAAAGTACTGAGGAGAATACTAGGACCTGTGAGGGAAAACGGAATCTTCAGAAGTCGATACAACAACGAGCTTTATTAACTTTATAAGGAAACACCCCTATCAGACTTCATTAGAATAGAAAGATTGCAATGGGCCGGACATGTGATAAGAATGGGACAGGATAGGCTACCAAAAATAGCACTGATTGCTAGAAAGCAGGTAAAGAGACCGGTTGTAAAGCCAAGAAAGCGCTGGGAAGACACAGTTAACAGCGACGCAGAAGCCCTTTTAGGAGTCCGTGTATGGAGAAGAGCAGGCACAGACAAGCAAGGGTGGAGGCAAAAAATAAAGGATACCAAGGCTCAATTTGGGACTTAGTGCCGTAGAAGAAGAAGAAGAAGAAGAAGAAGAATGTTGAATAATGCTGGTAACAGTATGAAACCCTGTCTTACTCCTTTTCTGACTGTGAAGATCTCGGAGAGTTCATTTTCGAATCGCACTGCTGCATTTTGTTGGAGATATAAGTTTGAACTCCGTCTTATATCCTTACAATCGAGACCTGATATTTTTAGGATGTCGATTAGTTTCCCATGTGGGACTTTATCAAATGCCTTCTCGAAATCAACGAACATGCATATATATCGCAGTTGACATCCCTGGGTCTCTGTATTAGAACTTGCAGAATGAAAAGTGCTTCATGCGTTCCGAGTCCTGCTCTCAATCCAAATTGTACTTCACTCAGGTGTTCTTCTTATTAGCTGTATATGCGCCACTGAATGATAGTAAGAAATATTTTAAATACATGGCTCATCAAACTAAGTAATCTATTAAAACTGAGTAAACATTTTCAAATTTGTTGCAACTCGTAACTGAAGCCATATTACATTCTGGTTCAATCAGAGAATGCAGAAAGTATCTCTACCGGTTTCGGGGCTTTTTAGCCCCTCATGAAGAGATACATATGCTCTTCTCTCTCACTGAGCCAGACGAAAACTCCGCGTGCAGTCACGGATTGCAACGAACGAAATGGCAGAGATGCCCTAGTGACATCTGCGAGAAAAAAGACTAAGTTTTCAATCTAATAGCAAATAAAACAATATTTAAAATATTATTTTACATCTCACCAGATTGAAAAGAAAGTAAACAGTAAACCTTCTCTGGTTACACCATCCGAGGCTTCTAATAATGCAAGCATACGGCTTAGTCATACTTAGGCTATACTTAGTCTTAATCATTAATCTATGTCCTTCACATTTTCTAGCGTTGGCTTTTTTGGGAAGTGGAATGAATATTGATAGTAGCCAATCTTGTGGTAAGTAACCAGTCTCGTATATGTTGTTGAATAGCTTCGTAAGAGCTGTGATTTGGTGTGCCACTAATAGCTTCAAAATTTCACCATGCACCTCATCAGGTCCTGGTGATTTCCCATCTTTAATTCGTTTAACGGCCCTAGTTACTATAATAGTAATATTTAAGTAATAATTGCACTGTAGACTGTAGATAGATTATTTTATAGCAACTGCTATTTCGCTATTTTATAGCAAAATAGCAACTGAAATATACAAGGTGTGTCGAAAAGATTGGTCATAAATTATACCACACATTCTGGAGTTTGGTTCCCTTAAACCCCCCAAAGTTGTGTGTACGTTACAATTAATTCATTATTGTGGTACCATTAGTTAAACAAAACGTTTGTAAAACTTTTTTACCTCAGTATTTTTTCAATAAGCCAGGTTTTATCGAGATGCTTTTTTTCTTTTTAATAAAGGACATCGCACACATCTTATGGAAAATATAATGTCACTCAAATTCAATAAAATTTATACGAATAGATTCGTTTTAAATTAATGGTCAAATCTTATCATTGCGCCAACTCTTAATTATGATTAATTACGGCGCAAATTGCAATTAAAGTTTATCGAAATCACATTTTTGGGGTCAGTAAAACTGTCAGTTACAATTACTATTGCTCTGGGTGCTATTCAAAAGAGCCTTAAACCCCGCTGGGCCTAAGCGGATTAGTGAAACTAATCCGCTGATATATGGAGTACCGACAATTTGGGTATTATAAAATATTTTTTCTCTCTCTAACTTATGTACGTATCCATTTGATTTCAGATTTATTTATATCAATTTCTGCTCTTATTATTGAAAATATGGAGTTGGCGCAATGATCAGATTTGACCGTTAATTTAAAACGAATCTATTCGTATAAATTTTATTGAATTTGGGTGACATTATATTTTCCATAAGATGTGTGCGATGTCCTTTGCACTTTTCGATTCACCTGGTAGATACACGTGCACCGCTGATGCCTGCCAAGTCATGGTTTTTAGCCTTGGTGTGCTATGAATTATCACTAGAAAAATGTCTAGCCTTACAGGACGACCGTTAGTCGGAGGGTTCACTAGCTCTTAGACTATAAGATTTAACCATCAAATATCATATTTTTTGAATATTATACGAGTTTGTCAAACAGTTTGAATTTCACTCAAGAGTAAAGTAGTTTTATTTTTCACAATATTGAAAATTGCTACTATGAAAAGTTGTTTGGAATTAAAAATTATATTCTAGTATGCAATTACATCCTTCTAATGAAAACATTTTTTTTTTGAAAACTTATGGATAACTAACATTATTTTCAGTTATTTCAATTCAGATAACTCTTTTTTATTATTTTTACGAACAAAAGTTATTCTTTATAAAAAGTTCTGAATGGTCTAAAACCTTATGCATGGTCTAAAATCTTATGTCAAAATGAATCAATTTTATATGAGGTATGTCAAAAAATATGAATTTCGCTCAAGAGTAAAATACGTTTATTTTTCACAATATTGAAAATTGTTATTATAAAAAGTTATTTTGAAGTAAAAACTATGTTTCAGTATGTAATTACTTCCTTCTAATTGAAATATTCTAAACTATAAAGGTACATACCTCCTATAAAATTGATAAAATTTGATATAAATGGTTGTATTTTATGTTTTAGACCATCCAGAACTTTTTGAATAACTTTTTTCGTAAAATTAATAATAAAAGAGTTATCAGAATTGAAATAACTGCAAATAATAAGGTTATCCATAATTTTTGAAAAAAAAATTTTTTTTTCAATTAGAAGGATGTAATTGCATATTAAAATATACAGGGTGTAACAAAAATACAGGTCATACATTAAACCACATATTCTGGGACCACAAATAGTTCGAATGAACCTAACTTACCTTAGTACAAATATGCACACAAAAGAAGTTACAGCCCTTTGAAATTACAAAATGAAAATCGATTTTTTTGAATATATCGAAAACCATTAGAGATTTTTTGTTGAAAATGGACATGTGGCATTCTTATGGAATGAACATGTTAACGAAAAATTATAGTAAAATTTGTGCATCCCATAAAAATTTTATGGGGGTTTTGTTCCCTTAAACCTCCCCAAACTTTTGTGTCCGTTCCAAATAAATTATTATTGTGGTGCCATTAGTTAAATTCAATATTTTTAAGGCAGTTCTTATCGAGTTGCGGCTTCTTTTTTAATATGTTTACACAAAAATTTTGTGAGGGTTTTGTTCCTTTAAACCCCCCAAATATTTGTGTACGTTCCAATTAAACTATTACTGCGGTACCATTAGTTAAACACAGTGTTTTAAAAACTTTTTGCCTCTTTGTATTTTTTTGATAAAGCATATTTTATCGAGATGTGGCTTCTTTTTTAATATGGTTCAAAATATACTTAAAAATGTAAATCATAAATAAATTTTCATATTATTACCAAGTCTTCATAATCGTACTTTACCATATATGTACAAATATGTGGTGGATTTGACAAATATTCAAATATCTCGATAAGACTTTTGGAAAAAGTACGAAGAGACAAAAAAGTCTTTAAAAACTTGTGTTTAACTAATGGCGCTACAATAATAAATAAATTGGAACGTACACAAAAGTTTGGGGGGGTTGAAAAGAATTAAACCCCCATAAAATTTTTATGGGGTGTCCAAATTTCATTATCATTTTTTCTTAAAATACTACTGCCATAAGGATACCACATGTCCATTTTCAATAAAAAACCTCTAATAGTTTTCGATATATTGGAAAAAATCGATTTTCATTTTGTAACTTCAAAGGGCTGTAACTTTTTTCCGTGCACATTTGTACTAAGGTAAGTTAGGTTCAATCGAACTATTTTTGGTCCCAGAATATGCGATTAAATTTATGACCTGTATTTTTGTTACACCCTGTAGTTTTTAATTCCAAACAACTTTTGATAATAGCAATTTTCAATATGTATTGTGAAAAATAAAGCTAGTTTACTCTTGAGTGAAATTCAAACTTTTTGACATACCTCGTATAGCATTCATAAAATTTGATATCTTATGGTTGAATCTTGGGTTTTGGACCATGCAGAACTTTTTATAAAGAATAACTTTTTTTGGTAAAATTAATAATAAAAATGTTTTCCATATGGATACAACTTACAGGGACATACTGTATATCGAAAACTCTTAGAGATTTTTTATTGAAAACGGACACGTGATATTCTTATGGCAGCAACATAAAAAAAATAAAGTGAAATTTGTGCACTCCACAAAATTTTATGGAGGTTTTGTTCTCTTAAACCCCCCAAACTTTTGTGTACGTTCCAATTAAATTATTGTTGTGGCCCCATTAGTTAAACAGAATGTTTTTAAAATTCGTTTGCCTCTTAGTACTCTTTTGATAAGCCAGTGTTTATCGAGATATTTTGAATATTTGTCGAAGCCACCACATAATTGTATATAAATATGGTTAAGTACGATTATAGAGACCTGTTAATAATCTGAAAATTTATTTATAATTTACATTTTTAGCTATATTTTGAAAAGGAAGCCACATCTCGATAGAAGGTGACTTATCAAAAAAACACTAAGAGGCAAAAAAGTTTTAAAAACACTGTGTTTAACTAATGGTACCACAATAATAGTTTAACTGGAACGTATACAAACATTTGGTGGGTTTAACGGAACAAAACCACCATAAATTTTTTTTGTAAAGGACATCCCACACATCTTATGGAAAATATAATATCACTCAAATTCAATAAAACTTATACGAATAGATTCGTTTTAAAGTAACGGTCAAATCTTATAATTGCGCCAACTCTTAATTACGTATAATTACGGCGCAAATTGCAATTAAAGTTTATCGAAATCACATTTTTTGAGTCAGTAAAAGTGTCAGTTACCATCACTATTGCTCTGGGTGCTATTCAAAAGAGCTTATAACCCCCGCTGGGCCTAAGCGGATTAGTGAAACTAATCCGCTGATTTATGGAGTACCGACAATTTGGGTGTTTTAAAATATTTTTTCTCTCTCTAACTTATGCACGTACCCATTTGATTTCAGATTTATTTATATCAATTTCTGCTCTTATTATTGAAAATATAGAGTTGGCGCAATGATAAGATTTGACCGTTAATTTAAAACGAATCTATTCGTATAAATTTTATTGAATTTGAGTGACACTATTTTATTTCCATAAGATGTGTGCGATGTCCTTTGCACTTTTCAATTCACTTGGTAGATACACGTGCACCGCTGATGCCTGCCAGGTCATGGCTTTTAGCTTTGGTGTGCTATGAATTATCACTAGAAAGATTTCTAGCCTTACAGGACGACCGTTAGTCGGAGGTTTCACTAGCTCTTAGACTATTAGGTTTTGGACCATGCAGAGCTTTTTATGAAGAATAACGTTTTCTCGTAAAATAAATAATAAAAAAGTTTTTCATATGAATACAACTTACAGGAACATACTGTATGAAAAAAATCGATTTTCATTTTGTAATTTCAAAGGGCTGTAACTTTTTTTTCTGTGCACTATTTTATGTAGGTAAGTGAGGTTCAATCAACCTATTTTTGACCCCAGAATCTGTGGTATAATTTATGACCAATCTTTTCGGGTCATCCTGTATATAAACTTATGTTAACTTAATATTGTCTCACAAAGTGATTATTCTCCTTGATAGAAAATCCTTTTAGAAGAGCACACAAACTACATCTCGGGTCATAAAAGCGCATCTTAACAGCTATTACTCCAGCATTTATCTTCTCATGTGGCCCATTCAAGTTTACTTGTTTTCCGAGATGGCATTAGGAAAGTTGATATACTTGTCGCATTTATTTTCTACAACAAAGAGTGTTTTATGATTGAGTTTCACTTAAACGATAGGCCACACCCCTGTTGGTTTGAAGAAGTTGAAATTGATTAATATTATCGATTCAGAAACAGGGAGTAACGTTCATTAACAATCTGTCAGAATCAGGCACACCTTGTGAGAATTTTTCGGTATTTGGAGTAATAATTTCTGTTTTATTTTTATGAAATGAAATAGGCCTGGATCCCACGTACCAAAAAAGTTTATTCATAGCAAGCTGAAAATTTGATAATAGCTTAACGGTGTCTAGTCAGACAAACTTTTATGTATGGGAACACTGGAACAGGGGAAGATTTAAATATGGAACGTGATTTTAATTGTGAAACTTGTCATCGTGACAGGTTTATGATTGTGAAAACTAGCAGGTTGTTTTTAAGTTTATTCAATAGCAAACTTTATCTAGACACCCTTAAGCTATTAACAAATTTTCAGCTTGCTATTAATAAACTTTTTTTATCACGCGGGTTCCAGGCCTAAAAAATGAGAGAAAAGTTGAATTTTATGCTAAAAATCAATACTGTTATTAAATTTCAAGGTAAGATATTAACTTTTTTTAATGCTGCAATCTGTTTTAGCACGTTGACGGACAGTGCGTCAAATGTATAAGTAAGTGTTGTGACACTATATATATTTTGCAAAGAGAATAGTGAAATTCTGAATTTCTTTTAGCGCTTATAGTTTATGGAAACAATGAGTTTTTAATACTTTTTGTAAACATGCAAACGACGATCATGGACGTCGTGTCACATTTCATATGCATATGTAGATGTAATGTGACATTTTTTGACACCGATTTTTTGCCAAAACTCGATATTTTAGAAATGTCGTCTATGGACGTTGTGTCAAATTACATCAATGGAAATTAGACGTTCTGTCCGTCAACGTGTTAAAAGCTATTTTAAAGTTGTGGTAGGGAATAATTATTGTACGAGATTGTACCGAAAACATATACACATCGGAAGAGTCATGGGATATTTTTATTAAAAGACATAATTTTTCCTTCAATTGTTTTGGGTAAATAATAATAGATTTGTAATAATTAGTAGTATTTAATATACAAGAAAAGTACCCCGCACAAACCTTATGGAAATTAGGTCTCAATAGATTTAGTTCATACTTTGGGAAAATACTCTTTTAAGCGTTAATAAAATCATTTTTTTTTGGTAAAATTTTGGCTTATTCCCATTAAAAATAATTTATTATAAAAAATTCCACAAGGAAATAGCCCCAGAACAACTCTTTTAAGCATTCTGATAAAAAGTTCTCATGGACACATCTCGATCGTATGGAAGATTTTCAAGATATAGAGGAACAAACTCGGAAAATTATAAGATTTAACGGGCATTCCAATTCCCTGAGTTGCTGGTTGTCTGGCAACATGTAGAAGTTTGGATTAAATAAAAGTACTAGTAGTGTAGGATTTTTTCCTGGCTATCAAATAGCGATCTTAACTTTGATCTTGACCTTAAACGGACGTCATCTTCTAGAGTTTCGAGGGTTTTCAACATTAAATTGATATAAATAGATTACTCATGGGTTTTTGGGATCACTAAACACGAATATTTTATCAGAATTGACCTCCGGAGCACGTGGTGGCCATGGCCACTACAAGGAACGTTATTTTCTAAAGTTTCGATGGTTTTCGGCATTTAATTGATGCAAATGAATTAATGGAGGGTTTTTTGAGGTCGCTAAACACGAATATGTCACCAGAACCGACTCCTGGAGTACCTGGTTTCCAAGGTCAATGAAAGGGGCTCCTGGAGTTTCGAAGGTCTTCGGTACTACATTGATGCAAACGGATTACTCATAGGTTTTTGGAGTTGCTGAATAAGAATACCCCTTCCGAACAGACATTGGAGTTCCTGGTGCCTAAGTTACGTCATGCTTTGGAGATTCGAGAGCACTAAATTAATGTAAACTGATTACTCACAGGTTTTTGGGGCTGCTGAACGTGATTACGCCATCAGATCCAACCCACGGAGCACCTGGTGATTAAGGCAGGTCTTCTTCTGGAGTTTCGACAGGTTTCGGCATTAAATTGATGCAGATGGGTATTACTCATGGGTTTTTGGGACTGCTGAACACAAAGAGGCCATCAGAACAGACACCGGGGTAGTTGATGCCTAAGGCACGTCATCTTCTGGGGTTTCGAGAGTTTTCGGTACTAAATTGATGCAAGCGGATTACTCTTGTATTTTTGGGGTTGCTTAACACGAATATGACTTAGATAAAAGACTCTGGAGTATCTAGTGACCACGATGAATAACACTATCAAAATAGAATATAGTAAATCGATCTTAAAATAAATGAAGGAAAAACATTGTCAGATATAAATTGAGTTTATATTTATAAATAATTAAAACAATTGAATAGCAATCATAGTTATTTTAATCAAAATCTACAAATAGCACAAAAAACTTTCACCAATTTGTACGCTTTCTTTAAACAGCACCTCAGAAAACCTCCGTTTACTCGGTGTGTACCAATCCGTTTGCATAAATTTAGTACCGAAACCTCTCGAAACTCCAGTAGATGACGTGCCTTAGGCAATAGGTGCTCCGGTGTCTGTTTTGATGGTGTATTCGTGTTCAGCCACTCCAAAAAGTCATGAATAAGTAATCCATTCGTATCAATTTAATGCCGAAACTGTCGAAACCCCAGAATATGAATAACCTTAGGCACCAGGTGCTCCGTGGGTCGCATCTGATGGCGTATTAGCGTTCAGTGACCCCAAAAAGCCATCAGTAATCCGTTTTTATGAGTTTAATGCCGAATACCCTCGAAACTCCAGAAGATCAAGTGCCGTAGGCACAATGTGATTCATGGTTCGAATCTGATAATGTATGAATGTTCAGCAACCCCAAAAACTAAGAGTAATCCATTTGATTCCTCCATTTGATTCCTCCGAAACTACAGAAGATAACCTGTCTTAGGTACTAGGTGCTCCTGTGTCTGTGCTGATCACGTATTCGTGTTCAGCAACCCCAAAAACCTATAACTAATGCGTTTGCATTAGTGTAGTACCGAAGACCCTCGAAACTCCAGGAGGTCCTTTCATTGGCCTTGGAAACCAGGTGATCCTGGAGTCGGTTCTGGTAGCATATTCGTGTTTAGCGACCTTAAAAACCCTCCAGTAATTCATTTTCATCCATTAAATGCCGAAAACCATCGAAACTCTAGAACATAACGTCCCTTGCAGTGGCCCTGGCCACCACGTGCTTAGGAGGTTAATTCTGATGGCATATTCGTGTTTAGCGATCCCAAAAACCCATGAGTAATCTGTTTATATCAATTTAATGTCAAAACCCCTCGAAACTCTAGAAGCTGATGTCCGTTGAAGGTCAAGGTCAAAGTAAAGGTCGCCATTGGATAGCCAGGAAGAAATCTTAGACTACTATTTCTTTCTTTGATCCAAACTTTTACATGTTGCCAGATAACCAATAACTCACCAAATTGGAATACCCAGTAAATCTTATAATTTTCCTAGTTTGTGCCTCTATATCCTGAAAATCCTCCATACGATCGAGTTGTGTCCACGAGAACTTTTCATCACAATGCTTCAAAGAGTATTTTCCCAAAGTATGAACTAAATCCACTTGGACCTAATTTCCATAAGGTTTGTGCGGGGTACTTTGTTGAAATGACAGAAATACCGAGAATGCCTTTAACCCGGGATCAGTCGCGCTCACTTCTGTAACGCGAACAGACGCGTGTTAGATTTTATCTCACAATACGAATTTAAATACGAATTTACGACAAATTTTTATTTTATAGGACTTTTATTTACTTGCTATGTTAGAAATATTATTTCTAACAATTATTAAAGCTAATTGGCTCTCCCCAAAGCCATAAATTCCACAAATAGAAGAAAAAGGGAAAAAGAACCTACGCATTACTACACCCTTCCTCCAGGCGCTTACGAGTGGAAAGTTATGTTGCAAAATTTTTCATCAAGTTATCGCGAAAAAGGATAAAATGTTAGCTCGCGGGTTAAGTACAATTTTGTATACTTATTATATAAAATCAGCTCATTTATTTGCATCTTAGTTTTGATATTCTTGACACCACTTGTTCAATTTTTCACATGAAAAAAAAACCTTATATTTTTTACTATATGAAACCCATAATTACAATATCTTTAAATAAATCCTAAGCCATCCCTGGCGAATAGTACCATTTCATCCCTATCCTATACAGACAATTATATTTGGACAGTGGACATTGAGAGAGAGGAGAGAGGTAACTTCCTCTTCTATTACTGCCCGTTGAAGGATGAGCTCTCCTATCGAGTGCCTCTCATCGCGCGTTGATTGAAAATCAATCTCTATTGACCAGCAATGAGAACGGAAGTACTTATACTTCATACTTAAAAGTATACTTTCTTATACTTAGACTTAAAAGTGTCACTCTTCGCTGAGAACCTATCAATCTATCTATGTATTTGAACTTTTCTTTTAGGTTCAAACTCTTCTCTGCTGACTCGCAAATGCTGCAAAAATTTCAAATATCTTTCTTGTGTGTTAGCTTTCATTTGGACTCCAAACTTTAAGTTAAAATGCTTAAATTAATGGAGAAAAGAGGGGTTATTAAATCTGACAAAAAATAAGCAATACCAAGATACACAGAGAAATACAAAAAGACCAATGGTAATAAATGAAGAGGACGAGATAGCTGCTAAACCACTAACGTTGTGAAACAAAGAAAATATGCATGCTTACTAAAATTGTTTAATAAAGTCTATGAAACAGGAATACTTGATGATGGGCAGACTTCTACTTTCATCTCAATCCCTAAGAAAGACTACGCTAGAGAAAATAATGATCATAGAAAAATAAGTTTAATGTCCGACTGGTATATTGTTTGATAAATATGATAAGATTTAAAAGTCAGTCAAATATGATATATTTCCTTACGGCGTTATTTGTAAAAATAATACCCTATGGCCTATTAAATTTATTATGGAGAATTATGGAGTATTATGGAGAATAACGCTTTTGATCAATGTATATGTTACAGTTCAAGTTGATTATCCAGTTGGAGTTGATTCCAACTAGTTGGAGTCAACTCTAACGGCTGGTTTCAGTAAAAGTTCATTATAAATATAAAATGAAGATTTATATTCAACATTTACTAGTAAAAGTAGACTCCAACTAGGAAAAGTATACTCTTCCCAATGCCATTTAGTAAAAGTTGATTCTGATTCACACAAACAGCCGATTCTAGAAATTAAATGTTACTGAATATGTTCAAATTAGTCTAGGCTGTATCGTCGGTGTCGCCCCTGTTAGGTAAATTACTCCGATTCGAATTTTTTGCACAAACTTACTCAAAAAGAGGTCCTTATAACAAATCTACTGGGTGCCAGGCAGTACCTTGATCGATAAATTGTTTTTTAAACAATTTTTTTTAGACAAATTCACAAAAATAATTTTTTCACTTCGAACAATTTTTTTTAAATCATTTGGGTTATTCTGAGCAAAAAAGGTATTTTGTGATTTTTCTCTAAAATTGATTGTTGTCGAGTTATACGCGATTTAAAATTTGAAAAATGCGAAAATAGCCATTTTCAAGACTTAATAACTCGGTTAAAATCCATTATTATAAAAGTCAGAAAGTGACCAAATCAAAGTTTATAGCCCCCTCTACAAGATCCAGCAGAAATTTTTGTCACTATTTTATTACTAAGCTTTATCTTTAATTATTAACAATGTGCGTATTAGGCGACCGTCAATGGTGAGTGCTAAAGAGATGCACCATTCCAGCCATCCATTGGTGAATCTCACTCGCACTCACATTGACGGCGCCTCAATACACGGTTAGCGCTCATTGTTGATAATTAAAAATAATATCTTATTAATGAAATAATGACAAAAATTTCTTCAGGATCTTATAGAGGTAGCTTTAATCTTTGATTTTTTTAGTTTCTGACTTTCATAATATATAATATCGTATGGCATTTTTGCCTTTCGTACAGTTCCGGCGCCAATTACATCTTTAACCCTGTTTCAAGTAACTAGTGTCGATGTACACTAGCCCAGGGGGACCGATTGCTTAACGTGCTCTCCGAGGCACGGTGAGACGGCTCGTGTCATTATTAAAAACGAAAATGGTTTGTCTTTAGCAGGGCTCGAACCCACGTGCACTGGCGTATGAGGCCAGCGATTATGCCGTTACTCCACGGCCGCTCGCTCGACTTTCACAATAATTATCTTTAACCGAGTTATTAAACCTTGAAAATGGTTATTTTGGCGTTTTTCAAATTTTAAGTCGCTAATAACTCGACAACAGTCAATTTTAGAGAAAAAAATGCCCAACGGATCTAAAAAAAAATTTGTACGAAGTGAAAAAACTATGTATTTTTGCGAATTTGTTTAAAATCATTGTTTATCGCCAAACTTCACTAAAATCATTCATTAGTTTACTCATTTGCCCTCATTTTCGGCAGTAAAGTAACACTTTGTTCTATTGAAAGAAGAATGTTACTTTACCTGCCGCGATAATTAATCAAATTAACCGAGATTGAATGTAAGTGGTCAATGGCAGCAATCGATAATTTATTTGAGTGAAATTAAAATTTATTTACTTTAATTATTAAAAATATTGTACAAAATTTATCTGATTATTAATAAAATGTATGTCAAAAAGTAAAATTCTGTAGTGTTTCGCAATTATATTCATACAAAATAAATCAAAACTTTACAGATTTAGTAATTAGGTAGGTATACAATATTGATATTTAACTATCGATTAAACATCAAAACCGGCCATCATGCAAGCAAAAGTCATCTGTCATTACTGTCATTACTGTCATACGAATTTTTTATTTCGTCTAAAATTAAAAAATTTCCTCAAAGTTGTAAGTAAGTTTAATGTTTTTTATGATTAACGATACAATTTTGTACGCACCACCTCAATACTCTTTATCGAACGCGTCTGTTCCTCTGCTCGTAATATCAGAGTCGCTCGATAAAAAGTCACTTTACTGACTGACTTTACTGAAATTGGTTAAACAATTTTTCGACCGCGGTACCGCGTGACACCCTGTGTATTTGTTATAAGGATTGTTATACGGATGTATTTCTTTGAGTAAGTTTGTGCAAAAAATCGAATTAGAATAATTTACCTAAAGGGGTCGACGTTACAGACTATACTAATTAGTAGCTGAAACGGTCAAAACAAAGAAACGCACACTCATCAAAAATTCACTTGAGATTCTCGTATAATCAACATTTACTGAATCGATCTAGGAAGAGTCAACTCAAACTAGTAAAAGTTGATTTAAAATTTTAAAATCAACTTTTACTGCTCGTTTCAGTTCGAGTTGACTCCAACTAGTTGGAGTCAACTATAACTGAGAATCAACTTGAACTGTAACATATATACCTCATGCCAAAGGCCATCGGTATACACACCATTGACCGGTACATCAAGCGTTATTATCCTTATAATGTCCTTGGTAACTTAATAACTATAATAAGCCATATACTGAAATTATTTTTAAAAACTGTGCCCAACTGTATTTATAAAAAATTAGATCGTAGCATAATATGTAACACACAGTTCGGATCTCGCAATAGAGTGGCAACTAGGGAGGCTTTACTCTAAACATATTAACGTAACGCTGTTTGGACGTAAATAAAGATGTATAATAATATGTCTAGTTCATAGATTAAGACAAGGTTTTTTTCTAGAGTAAGGCAGGACCAACTTATAAAAATTTTGAAGCAGAAGCAAATAGACAAGAGAGAAGAGAGATATAAGAATAATAGAAAACTAATATTATAATCACACAAGTCTTCTTTTTTTGTCTCTGGCTTCGATGGCTGTCCGTTCGGTCGCTGTCTTCTTTTTCGTCCCTGGCTTCGGTAGTTTTGATGGAGGAGCCTTTGCCTGTTGTTGGCATTTGCTGTCCGCTGGGCTTGGCTTTTTGCCTTGTTCTGGGCTTCCATTAGCTCGTTGAACCGGTCGTCTATCCGATCCACCACCTGCTTGTGGACTTTACCAGCGCGTCCTTTAGCTCCGCTATTTCGGTCCTCAGTCGGGCGTTTTCTTCATCTTCTTCCTTCAGCTCTTCTTCAAACTGTGCGTCTCTTTTTAGGGCAGCTTGATGTAGCTCTTGTAGCAGCTTTTTGAGGGCTGCTAGTTCTTCATCTTTCGCTGTCATCTTGTCAACTTCATCGCTCTGGTCATCGGCGTTAGTGACTCTAGGCCTCTTTGTTGTTCCTCTGTCCACCTCGTCGGGGACTTCTTTTTCCATGGCCTCTACGAGTTTCTCTTTCGGGTTGTCCTCGTCCTTTTTCTCGCTGCCTTTTTTCTGATTTTTCCTTTGACTTTTCTTTCTTTTTTTTTATTTTCCCTAGGGAATTTAAATTCCCCGTCCTTCTCTCTTCTTCCCTTATTTTCTGGCCGCTGTTCATCTATGGTCGAGTAACCGTCGGATTCCTCGCTCTGCAAATTCGCAAGTTCTTGAAATAGGTTTCGGTCCACTTTGCGTGAATCGTCATACTTTGGCGGAGTGGCCATAGAGGGGGGAGATGATCGAGACCTAGCTCGATCAGTCATCGGGGGGCGAACTGTCCTAATTTGGACGAGCCTTTTTTGCAACCGACTGGCCCGACGCCAGCTCGGTTTCAGTGTCGGCTTCCCTGGACCTATCGCGGCTGTATAGTCCGCGTCCAGTTAACTTGACATAATTTAAATAGAGATTTCTGTGACTTCAGATATTTGCGGTACATGAGATTCAGATTTAATTTGTCGATATGGTGTATAGATCCGCACGCTTCATTTTTGGTGGTATTGCTCTATGGCAATTTATTTGTCAAAGTATGGCAACAGTGTACCGTGACGCACTAACGAATATTCGGTGACATGTATCGCCGTATCGGTGTTGTTGATTGATAGTTCTGTTGTTTACTTGTATTCGATTGGTTGTGTTCAAATGGCTATTTGCGACGAAATTTTTAGTTAGATTTTTACTGAGTAATATTCGTTTTGTAATAAATAATAATAATGATGAATGATGAATTTTGTCAAATAATAATAATGATGAGGCGATTCGAAGGTAAGCATTGTATATTATGATGTAGTTATTTTTTAAGAATTTCATTTTTGTTGGTTATCTTTGTCTAGTCTATTCTTATCAAACAATTTGTTCGGTAAATGTTGCCATATTTATAATTCAGCAAAAATTTTACTACTGAAAATGGGGGGTTTTTTTTGTTTAGTTTTATATATGCTTATCCAAAAATTAGTTACGAAAACTATCATCGGTAATTATGGCTTTTGTGTTTTAGTGGTAGTGGTGTTCGAAAACGGAGACGCCCAAATTATTTGAAAAAAAGCTTACGCTGACCAGTGGACTGCTGGCGATGCAGAACCGGATGAAAAAATATCGATTTTTCTAGCGATGACAGCACTTTTAATCCGGATATTGATAAAAACAATCCTTCATCGTCATCTGATCTTGGCTCTGTGGCTGAAGAGGATACCTTAGATGAAAATTTATCAATTGTTCAGCAACCGGCTGCATCTAGTGACAGTCGTGATGAATGGACAGACATTGAAGAAGAACCTACGCCCTACGCAGTTTTAATTTAGTGGGATTTCTAAAGTTAACATGAAATTGCCACCTGGTGCTAATCCTATAAATTATGTTATGCTATTTTTTGACGAAGATATTTTAAGAATAATTACCGAAGAAACGAATCGTAGGTCTGAAATAATATTTGCTGTACAAATTACCAGAGGTAAAAACCAAAAACATTGGATAACTATTTCTATTATAACTATTTCTATTATTGGATAACTATTTCTATTATTAAAGAAATGAAAAAATTTTTAGGGCTGTGTTGTTTGAGTGGCACAGTCAAGTTTCCAATGTTATCCAAGCAATGGAGTCGTCATTCTTTATATTACCATCCAATATTTGGGAACATGATGCCACGAAACCGATTTTTACAAATATTAAAAGCTTTAATATTTGTCGAATATTCTACTGTGGACAAAAATGACAAGTTATTCAAAATTCGTCTTATCATGTACAAAATTTTACAGAATATTAAAAATGTTTTTTTATCCAGGCAAAAACTTGTCTATCGACGAGTCCATGATTGGATGGAGAGGAGGACTTGCCTTTCGTCAATATATTGCAAACAAAAGTCATAAGTAGGGCATTAAAGTATATGAGCTCACAACGGACGATGGGTTTGTACTAAATTTTTGAAGTGAAAACTTCTTTATGGACGTTGTGCGATTTTTGGATAGGGGAAAAAGCATTGAATTCGCGACCGTCATCGCGACCGTCATTGCGACCGTCATCGCTTATGCTATATATTATGTGTATCTATATATAAATTGTGTAGAGGTATTTAAATTTAAAATAAATGTAAAACCTATTTAGGATGGGAAAAAAGGATTGATTTCGCGACCATCATCGCGACCGTAATCTCTTCGGCGAAATAAATTTTGTACATATGTAGGTATATTATATGTATGTATATATAAATTGTATAGAAGTATTTAAATTTAAAATAAATGCATAACCAATTTTTGGATGTGGAAAAAGGATTTATTTCGCGACCGTCATCGCGACCGCCATCTCTTCGGCGACATAAATTTGGTACGTATATTTATTATGTGTACGTATACAGGGTAGCCAGAAACTCTACCGACAAACGAAGACAGGAGATTCTTCAGATAATTTTAAGATAATTTAACCCAATTCACTTAGTCCGAAAATGCTTCCTAAGGGAGCTAGAGCTCTTTGAAGATGGCGTCTTGTAATTAGTTTTTCTTAAATACCTCCAGAATGCTTCTATTTAGAAAAACAAAAATCGGTACGCGTATTTACCTTCAAGATATAAATCTAATCCATCTATTGCAAATTTCTAATACCGATCATAGGCGTCCGTTTTAGGTAGGGCAACGGTTATTTTATCGCATAACTTTTTTATCTTTAACTTTTATGCATTTCTGACACTGGATTATTAAATTGTGAAGTATTCTAGTACTAAAAGGTACTCTTGTTTTAAATCGGCAGGACACACCGTTTTCTAGAAAAATCGAT
Source organism: Diabrotica virgifera virgifera (assembly GCF_917563875.1). NCBI lineage: Eukaryota > Metazoa > Arthropoda > Insecta > Coleoptera > Chrysomelidae > Diabrotica > Diabrotica virgifera. The sequence continues at coordinate 133,861,737 of NC_065446.1, forward strand.
TTGAAAATTTTTCGCTTTATGAATTAAAAAAAAATTTCAAAAAAAAACTGTTTAGAAAGACGAAAACTGGTACATTTATTTATATTCCAGAGATAAATCGATTTCATTAATTGCGAATTTCTAGTACTGGTCATAGGCGTCCGTTTTGGGTAGGTCAACTGTTATTTTATAGCATACCTTTCTTGTCTTGAATTTTTGAGCATTTTTGACACTAGATTATTAAATTATGAGGTATTCAAGTACTAAAAGTTACTCTTACTTTATGTTGGTAAAATACTTCGTTTTTTCTTGAAAAGTTCTTTCAATTTTTTTTTTCATATTCCAAAAACGAAAAACTTTCAAATCGATTTTTCTAGAAAACGGTGTGTCCTACCGACTTAAAAGAAGAGTACCTTTTAGTACTAGAATACCTCACGATTTAATAATCCGGTATCAGAAATGCATAAAAGTTAAGGACAAAAAAGTTATGCGATAAAATACCCGTTGCTCTACCCAAAACGGACGCCTATGACCGGTACTAGAAATTTGCAATGGATGGAATCGATTCATCTCTGAAAAGTAAATATGCATACCAATTTTCTTTTTTCTAAATAGAAGCGTTCTACAGGTATTTAAGAAAAACTAATTTCTTGACTCCATCTTCAAAGAGCTCTAGCTCCCTTAAGGAGCATTTTCGGACTAGGTGAATTGGGCTGAATTATCTTAAAATTATCTAAGGAATCTCCTGTCTTCGTTTGTCGGTAGAGTTTCTGGACACCCTGTATATAAATTGTGTAGGAGTATTTAAATTTAAAATAAAAATGTAAAATCTATTTTGGAATGGGGAAAAAGGATTGATTTCGCGACCGTCATCGCTTCGACGAAATAAATTTTGTACGTATATTATTATAATGTACGTATAATAATAGTAATATTATTGAAGTGAAAACTTCTTTAGGAAAGTTGTGCACTTTTTAGATGGGGAAAAAGTATTGAATTAGCGACCGTCATCGCGACCGTCATTGCTTCGACGAAATAATTTTTTGAAGGGAACACTTTTTGTTGGGGTAAGAAAATACGTTAAACAATGTCATAAATGTCAAATTAACAAACCGAAAAGAACACATGTCGAGGAATTCGTGATATCGGACACTTCTTCCAAACCATGGGACATAGTATACATAGATACGATAGGTCCATTCACTAAAAGTAACGAAGGTAATAGGTACTGTATAACAATGTTATGTGAGATTACGAAATACGCGGTCAGTATACCCGTGTGCAATAAAGAAGCAGAGACAATAGCCCGAGGAATTTTTGATCATTTCATACCAACATACGGACTCATGAAGCAAATAAGGACAGACCAAAGCACAGAATATAAAAATGAAGTAATGCAGGAACTAACAAAGCTACTAAAAATAGAGCACAACTTCCCAACGGCATACCATCCACAGTCCATTGGAAGTTGCGAAAAACTACACAGAACATTAAACGAGTACATAAGAGCATTCATAGACGAAGACAGAGAAAATTGGGATGTGTGTTGCAGGATGTTCACATACTGCTACAATACAACCCCTAACGCGTATCATGGTTACACACCGTTTGAACTGTTATATGGCAGGAAGGTTAACCTAGTAGTTAGGAAGTAGAGGAATTAGTGGAACAGTTGAAGGTAGCATACATAGCGGAAGGAATGCCATTGGAGCTAGCGAAAAAATACACAACGGAAACAGTCGTAGCAACAATGAAACGAAATGTTAATACGGATAGAGCTAAGTTAATACTGGAGGCAGGTAATTTCACAACATCGCAGGAAGTAGTATCTAAATTTTTATCGATTGATACGACAGAGGAGAACACACAGGGAAGAGTGTTCAATTATAGGACGAATTATGAAAATAGGAGAGGACAACAACAATACCGAAGAGGATACCATAACAAATACGACAGAGGAAGAAGAAATAACTTCGGACAACGGAACGAAGGAGAAGAAACAGGAAACCAACGGAATTATTCCAACAGAGGATATAGACAATTCAACAACCAAACGTACAGAGGGAACCAGAGAGGAGGACGTAACAGAAACGTAAGGCTACTTGAGTTAGAAAACAGCCAAGAGGAACCAGAAAACCAGCAGTTGGGGTTTTGAATGAACGAAATAAGGAAAGTACACAGGCAGAAGTGGAATATAATATTTACAACTTCGATTTAAACCTAACGAATTTTGTACGAATGAAAACAGGAATCCTATAAAACACAAATACCTTTATCATAGACACAGGAGCTGATATTTCAATACTGAAATGTTCACAAGGTTTTATGAAGGAACATGTGAAACCAAACGCAAAAGCGAAAATAAAAGGAGTAACTAAAGGAGAATTACAAACAATGGGAGAAGTTGAAACAACGCTAGAAGTAAAAGGATCTCGATTTGAGCATATCTTTCAGTTAGTGGAACCTAGCTTTCCTATTCCAACCGACGGAATCATTGGGAGAGACTTTATTTCAAACTTTCAATGCATACTAGACTACGCTAACCTTAAAATGCACATTAAAGAGGACAACGATTGTTACATTAGTACAAACATTTTGGATAATATAGATAATGACACGATAATAATACCGCCTAGATGTGAAATTTACAGAGTCGTAAAAATTTTTCAAACGCTGAAGAATGACATGATAGTGGAACAACAGGAAATAAAACCAGGAATATTCATAGCGAGAGCAATTATTTCAAGTAATAAGCCGTACATCAAAATTTTGAACACAACCTACGAAACAGTAAAAGTAGAGACAAACGCAATCAAAACATTAGACATTAAGGTATTCAACATATATAGACTGATCAACGACAGCAAGGATAGGAAAAGGAATTACGGGAATCATTGAAGTTAGACATTCCAGAATACATACGCGATAAGTTAGTATCTTTATGTGAAGATTATTCAGATATATTCGCCCTAAGGCATGACATGCTAATATGTAACAACTTCTACGAGCAGAAACTGAGAGTTAAAGAACAAACTCCGGTATACATTAACAACTATAGGACACCTCATGCACAAACAGAGGAATTAAACCGACAAGTACAAAAACTGAGAGACCAAGGAATAATAGAACCGTCTACATCAGAATACAACAGCCCTGTAGTGCTGGTACCGAAAAAGGCGATAGATGGAAATAAAGCATGGAGATTATGCATAGATTTTAGACAACTGAACAAGAAAATAGTCACAGACAAATTTCTTTTACCAAGGATAGACTCGATACTAGATCAACTAGGAAGAGCAAAATGGTTGTCAGTTATAGACTTAATGTCAGGTTGTCACCAGATGCCATTAGAAAAATCGTCGAGAAAATACACATCGTTTAGCACAGAAAATGGAGCATTTCAATTTACCAGATTACCGTTTGGATTAAATGTAAGCCCAAATAGCTTTTCAAGGATGATGTCAATAGCATTTTCGTGATTAACACCAGACAAAGCATTTCTTTACATGGACGATATAGTAGTAATAGGAATATCCGAAAAACATCACCTAGACAACCTGAAAAAGACATTCGAGACATGTCGAAAATTCAATTTGAAACTTAACCCAGGAAAATGTCAATTTTTAGAAGAGAAATAACATATATAGGACATGATCTTTCTCAGGAAGGAGTATCACCAGACAAAGCGAAATATGCAACGATTGAACAATACCCGACACCTAAGACAGCGGAAGAAACAAAAAGATTTGTAGCATTTTGTAACTATTATAGACGTTTTATTCAAAATTTTGCTGAAATATGCAGAGCACTCAACAGATTATCAAGAAAAGGAGTAGAATTTTTTTGGTCAGGAGAATGTGAAAAAGCATTCAATAAGCTTAAATCATCTCTGATGAAGCCACCGATCCTAAAATATCCGAAATTCAATAAACAATTCATACTAACAACAGACGCATCCAACGTAGAGGACACGTAGGAAATAACAGACTCATAAAGAAGCTAAAAGCACGATTTAGATGGAAAATTTTGGAAAAAGACGTAAGAAAATACGTTAAACAATGTCATAAATGTCAAATTAACAAACCGAAAAGAACACATGTCGAGGAATTCGTGATATCGGACACTTCTTCCAAACCATGGGACATAGTATACATAGGTACGATAGGTCCATTCACTAAAAGTAACGAAGGTAATAGATACTGTATAACAATGTTATGTGAGCTTACGAAATACGCGGTCAGTATACCCGTGTGCAATAAAGAAGCAGAGACAATAGCCCGAGGAATTTTTGATCATTTCATACCAACATACGGACTCATGAATCAAATAAGGACAGACCAAGGCACAGAATATAAAAATGAAGTAATGCAGGAACTAACAAAGCTACTAAAAATAGAGCACAACTTCTCAACGGCATACCATCCACAGTCCATTGGAAGTTGCGAAAAACTACACAGAACATTAAACGAGTACATAAGAGCATTCATAGACGAAGACAGAGAAAATTGGGATGTGTGTTGCAGGATGTTCACATTCTGCTACAACACAACCCCTAACGCGTATCATGGTTACACACCGTTTGAACTGTTATATGGCAGGAAGGTTAACCTACCAGAAGACTTACACAGGAGATTCAACCATGTTGCAATATAGATGCTTACTACAATGAGTTACGCTACAAACTACAAAGCGCACACGAGAGAGCTAGAACCTTCTTACTAAAACACAAAAAAGAGCGACAAGAAAATAACAAGCGCAAAGCAACACCACAACACTTTAAAATAGGAGACCTAGTCCTGATAAAAAGGGAAGAGAATGGTAAGTTTGATAGTCTTTATGTAGGCCCCTTCACAATAACAAAGGTAAATAATGTTAATTGTAAGATCAGATTGGAAAACAATAAAATCAGGGAAATACATAAGAATAGATTATATGCTTACAATCCGAGAACACAGTGAGTGACAAGTGAAACGGGAACAATGTCGATAACGAACATTTTTATTTTTTTTTTGTATTTAATTATTATTTATAGGAAATAAAAAAATGTATATATTGTATTTATTAAAACGCAGTAAGCAGGTGGTGGTACTAATAGAAAATTTTCTTCCTTTTCCGTAGTCAGAAAATTTTCGGAAGGAAAGGAAAATGTGTTGGGATACACGGCATCTCTTAGTAATCTTCTTATTAAAACAAATCCTTTTAATAATTAAAAATGTCTTTAGCAAAACAAACTACGTTTGTTGATAGTAAATACGATCGACCTACATTAGCACATATCGGTGTAACAGTTTAGGTTTGACCAAGGTCGGTTTGAAATAACAATAGTATTCATTATTTTTATAACCCAGTCGACTCAGCGCGTTTAATCAAAACAATCTTACTTTCATTATATACCAAAACAATAACAGGAGAATACCGATTATTAGTTCTAATTCCATCGCGAACAGTAAGTCATTAATATTTGAGATCCCAAAGGGAAAACATCACAGCTACTGAGAACTAACGTACCACCAGCTCTTTACCGTTAGTACTCTAACTTACAAAATAAATGCATCTACGGTGATACGAGTTATTCCATCAACCCTTATGGTACGGGGTAACCAACCCTTAATTATCTAAGGTGGCTCAGAAGGTAGGAGCCACCGTAACTTCTTTAAGGACGTTGTTTACTTTTTAGATGGGGAAAAAGTATTCAATAAGCGACCGTCATCGCGACCGTCATTGCTTTGACGAAATAATGTTTTGAAGTGAAAACTTCTTTAAGGACGTTTTGCGCTTTTTAGATGGGGAAAAATATTGAATTAGCGACCGTCATGGCTTCGACAAAATAAATTTTTGAAGTGAAAACTTATTTTGATACTTTGTGCCCTTTTTAGATGGGGAAAAAGTATTGAATTAGCAAACGTCATAGCAACCGTCATTGCTTCGACGAACTAATTTTTGAAGTGAAAACTTCTTTAGGGACGTTTTTCCCTTTTTAGATGGGGAAAAAGTATTGAATTAATAACCGTCATCGCGACCGTCATTGCTTCGACGACAATACATTTTTGAAGTGATTCTTCTTTAGAGACGTTTTGCCCTTTTTAGATTGAGAAGAAGTATTGAATTAGCGACCGTCAGTGCTTCGACGAAAATACATTTTTGAAGTGAAAACTTCTTTAGGGACGTTGGCCCTTTTTAGATGGGGAAAAAGTATTGAATTAGCGACCGTCATCGCTTCGGCAAAATAAATTTTTGAAGTGAAATCTTCTTTAGAGACGTTTTGCACTTTTTCGATGGGGAAAAATATTAAATTAGCGTCCGTGATTGCTTCAACGAAATAAATTTTTGAAGTGAAAACTTCTTTAGGGACGTTGTGCCCTTTTTAGATGGAGAAAAAGTATTGAATTAGCGACCGTCATTGCTACGACAAAATAAATTTTGAAGCAAAACTTTTTTAGGGACGTTATACACTTTTTAGATGGGGAAAAAGCGTTGAATTAGCGACCGTCATCGCTTCGGCGAAATAAATTTTTGAAATAAAAATTTCTTGAGGAACGTTGTGCACTTTTTGGATGGGGAAGAATTATGGAACTAGCGACCGTCATCACTTCGGCGAAATAAAATTTTGAAGTGAAAACTTCTTTAGGGACGTTGTGCACTTTTTAGATGGGGGAAAAGTATTAAATTAGCGACCGTCATTGCTTCGAAGAAATACATTTTTGAAGTGAAAACTTCTTTTGGGAGGTTGTGCACTTTTTAGATGAGGAAAAGTATTGAGTTTGCGACCGTCATCACTTTGCAGTACGTATATATATTATGTGCATGTACATGATACTAAAAATAACCAGATAGTATCTTCCCGTAGCCGAAATACGTCACGAGTTCGCGCATGATGACGTAACTGGAGGCCAATTTGAATTTGAATTCTTGTTAAAGTTAAATGGGATTTGCATGCATTCTGTCATGAAATTATTCAAGTAGCAAAATAATATTAAACGACTTTTTTGAGTTATTTGTTTATAAAAGACATCTCACTTTTACAAAGATAAAATATAAAATACACTTATCTTACAACCGCGAACGATTTAAACTAGTCGGATGTTACGAACCATTACGAACGTGCCAGTCTCCAGTTGCGTAACGACTCCCCCTCCCTTCAGGATGCGCAATATATTATCTTTTTATTTATAGTATCATGTGTATGTATACATAAGTAGCATAGAACGTACGAAACGCGTATTATATACTATAAGAAATTTTCACTTCTGTCGGCACTCCCATGAGTGCTTTAATTTTTTAGTTTACACTAGAAGGGACACGTTGGTCGAAGAAGATTCTTCTCATGTGGAAACTGTAGTCAGAGAGCTTGTAAAAGGTTACTTAGATAAGGGTATATATATCTAGACAATTTTTACACCAGCGTGCATTTACCCGAGTACCTTTTTAAAAGAAAGACAGGTTTAGTGGGAACGTGCATTTACCCGAGTACATTTTAAAAAGAAAGACAGGCTTAATGGGAATAATACGAGAAAATAGAAGGGGGAATCCTAAGGATACTATGAAAGCCAAACTGAAGAAAGGTGAAGTTTCATGAAAAAGATAAGGACCAGTTCTACCAACCAATTGGAGAGATAAAAGATATGTTCGTATGATAAGTGCGTCTCATAAACACTAAATTGTAGAAATGCAGGGAAAACGAGGTGGAGTAAAAAAGAGAAGCCGTCATCTTGGAACGCGTTTTTCGTTTTGATGACTCGCTACTGTAGCCTCTTAAATCAGGTATAGATTTCATCTAATACATTTTTCATGTTAAATTAAACACAAATATTAACAAATACATATATATGTATCAAAATCTATAGTAGGGGAAAAAAGTATGCTAAATTTGCAGTTACTCGAGCGTTATTGGGACATATTGGGTTGTGAAGATTAGGTCCTAAAACCAAAAAAAAGTAAAGTAAAGTTTTCCATTTAAGTGGAGACTTTCCATTTTTTAATTTAATTTTTCATTTTCAACAATCGTTTTTTCCAATTAGAACGCCATGTATCCATAATTCGCAAAAATATCTCCAATAGAAGTTACTTATTTTTACGTAAGGAATCCAAATCTACAATAAAAAATGGGGATTCTTATTTATTATTTTAAAATATTAAATAAGAGCACCCAATAGTGGGGCCGAAGGGGGCCCCACCTCAGTGGGGGTTGTGTTTGGTGTCACTCCATAGATTTTTCAAAAATATTGAATACGTTTATTTTGCAGTTTTTCGATCTCATGTTTATTTTGCGAAATATCGCGGATTCCTATTTAAAATTTTAAATTTACCCCACCCCTCTTCTTACGGGGTCGTGTTTGGTATCATTCGATAGGGTTTTAAAAACTATTGAACACGTATTTTTTAGTTTTTCGATCTGGCGTTTATTTCTCGAAATATCCGCTTTTTTGTTGTGAAACTTTGTGACTCACTCATTTCCTTACCTCAAGCTGTCAGATTTTTGAAATATACACTGTTCTGCATTTACTTAACTTACCTTATCTTAATCTGACAATTTCGAGTTTTTCTAATGATATATTTTTTTTTTCGGGTCGCCCTTAACGAACTCCCCTGGATTAAGATTCAATATAGGGTAGGAGTACATTTACAGGGTACAGGGTTTCTGTCCATGTCATAATCAGACGCGCTCGAGTAACTGCAGAAAGCCCCGCCTGGGCTCCCCTACCACTACTACAATATCAATAAAGTTTCACTAAAAATTAACAATCCAATGAATGTTACGACAATGAATCACACGTGAATGTTACGATGAGCACTTTCAAATCATAATTTAAAATATATGTACATTGTAAATCCCAAATCATGATTTACAAAGTTTATACATTGTCAATTATGATTCGGGAGCGCTGCTCGTAACATTCAACGTGTCTTGGTTTGTTTATTTCTAGGGCTTCTTTACTGTCATTTTAGTAAAATTATAAAACTCCAAACTAACTAATCTGAGCTTACAAATAATAAAATTTTAAATAAAAAATAAATCAAGTATAAAAATTCCATACCACTGGCTCCTTTTAGCATGTCGCAGACACCCAGACTGCAACTAACAGGTGCACTTAACCCAATTGGCATGTGGTGGAGAAAGCATTCATAAAAAAAATTATGAGGAAAACTAAAAATTTGTTAGTTTTATTCCAACATGGTCAATGATCGCGGGTTAAATTTCCACAACTCTAACATCTTGTACAGATCTGAAAGTACTCCATTACAAAAGACAGATATCTCAGTCCGTTAACTGCGGTTTTCAATTTGAAACCTCCAAAAATGGCAAATATACCAGGGCGGATCTGGTTTGAGGTGGATGTGAGAGATGGCATTCGGATTGTTGCAGATAAAATTAGGTGAAAATTTCAGTAATTATAATTGACTTATGGTCCTTCTCAAATATGCCCGAAACATTATAAAAAAAAATAGTATAATATATTAATAATATAATACATTTAAAAATTTCGAAAAACATCGATTTTATTCAACTTTCATTGCTTATAACTTTAAAACGATTCATTTTGGAACAATGTCGTAGGCAAATAAAATAAAGATAATTGAATTTTATATGATATACGACTGGTTTAAAATGTCTTAAATTATTACCCTTTTTGCAAAATATCAATAAATACAAAATAAGGGGGCAAAATAAGCCTGTTTATACTCCATGTTTTTCAACCACTTTGGTTGAACCTAGAACCTTCGTAATTCGCTTAGAAAATTCATACAACATACTTAACCTTTAACTACACGCGCTGGCGTATTTTGTATGCCAGATATAAGAATTTTACTGCAAATATATTTAAAAATTAAATTTTTGACCTTGTTTATCTCTCTAACCTATCACTGAAATGTGTTCTGCAATTTGGTTTTGGTTTCGTCATAATCGGCGTTCTGGTAGGATCGTAATTTACAGTTTATTATTTGTTGTTTCCGGTGGTGGACAATATACGTCACGATTATATTAATATAAGTCATAATATAAGTACATATTTCAATTGTTTTTTAGTCATTATGGCACAAAATATATTTTTCTTTATAAACAATACTTTTCTCCTGTAAAAAATCACATTTCATAAAAATTTTTATTAGTAATTTTATTTATCATGGAATCCAATTATTCCATGATTCCAGTTATAAATCCCAATTGGCTTACTGAGAAGGAACTCCAAGTATTCACTGATGCCGAATAAGGCTTATAACAAACAACTAACTGTATTTAAAAAAAAATAAACTAATCCGCTGTTTTTATGTGTATTTTCTTATGGCGTATAAAGTACGCCACGCGTATAGTTATGTTATAACTTGATGCGCGGGTAGTTAAAGGTTAATCCGTCCACCAAGTTTCATTAAAATCGACATAATAAATTTTGCATAATAATTTTGCAATCTTAATTTTTTTTTAAAAAGTTCAAATTTTTTAAAAACTTTCTGAACAAAAAGTAGACCATTTAGAAGTTTGCTAATATTTTTACATATCAAAAGGCCCTCTACCTATCTAACACACTTTACAGAATTAAAATCGGATTATTTAAGCGGCCTCAGCAATGTTTTAAAGTTATAAACAAATTTTTGGCTTATAAACAAATATAGTAAGGACGTATGAGTTGGAATAAATTAATTTTCTCGAGAATGGGCAACTCTGGAGATAAATCCCGGCAGAGGTCGATTTTTGTATTTAAATTATAATTTTTTGGCATATATATCACGCTAGTGACGTTATCCATCTGGATGTTGTGATGACGCAATCGATGATTTTTTAAATGAGAATAGGTGTCGTGTGCCAGCTTATTTTACTGCTGCCCAAAAACATAAAAAATGTTTATTTGATAAATAACTGAAAAATGAATTTATTCCAAGGGTGGGTTGTGATTGCGCGCAGCGGTCAAATACCTCCTGGGGTACTGAAATTTACCTTTAAGAGGGTTGCTGTGATTGCGCGCAACGGAAGGATTAAGGCAGGTAAACAAAACGGTATATTGTGATTGCGCGCAGCGGTATATATCAGCAGCTCTAGTACCCGAAATTTAAGTTTGGACCGAAGGGTTAGGTCTTCCTCCTTTGAAAATTGTACTATATAATATATAATATATATATATATATATATATATATATATATATATATATATATATATATATATATATATATATATATATATATATATATATATATATATATAATACATTAATGTTTTAATTAATTATGTGCAATTAAATAGCTTACATTTACAAAAAACAATTAAAAATATTAATTATGAAAGAACATTAAAATATGTAACAAATTTGATAGAGAAATTTAAAAATAAAGAAATATCCAGAATAGAATTTGTTGAAACTATATGTTATAAGGCATGTTCAAATTAAATGTCTATATATGTACATTATTTAATACAATAAATATTAATTATAAAAGAAACACTATTTAGTTTTTTTTATCACAACTATTTCAATGTAGTATTTATTCACTTGTTATTATCTTAATTTTTTAAAAATATCAAAATTTCCGTTCAAAACGAATAAGAAGTAAATAAAACTTCCGTTTACTATAATTTACGAGTTTGCGCGCAATCACAGCATACCTTTTTAAAGACGTACGCGCAATTGCACCATTGGCTTAGACACCCTGTTGAGAACCCTGACCGCTGCGCGCAATTGCAATCTGCCCTATTTCAATCCAAACGTCCTCACTGTATGCGCTGAGGCTGCTTAAATAATCCAATTTTAGTTCTGTAAAGTGTATAAGATATGTAGAGCGCCTCTAAAAAAATGAGCAAACTTATAAATAAACTACATTTTGTTCAGAAACTTTTTAAAAAATTTTAATTTAAAAAAAACAGATTGCAAAATTATTATGCAAAATCTACTAAGTCGATTTTAATGAAATTTGGCGGACGATTTAAGTATGTTGTACGAATTTTCTAAGTGAATTACAAAGGTTCTAAGTGCAACCAAAGTGGTTCAAAAACATTGAATAAAAACAGGCTTATTTTGCCTCCTTATTTTGTATTTATTGCTATTTTGCAGAAAGGTTAATAATTTAAGACATTTTTAACCAAATCAATATGATACAAAATTTAATTATCTTTATTTTATTTCCTCACGACATTTTTCCAAAATGAATCGTTTTAAAGTTATAAGCAAACAAAGTAGAAAAAAATCGATGTTTTTCGAAATTTTTATATATTTTAATTTGTTTATTAATGTTCCGGTCATATTGGAGAAGGACCATAAGTCAATTATTATTACTGAAGCTGTCACCTAACTTTATATGCAAAAATCCGAATGCCATCTCGCACATCCAATAATAGTCGTTTTTTCACAGATCCGCCCTGGTCTAAAAGTAAATGAAACGAACAGGTTCGAAACAATGAAACGAGCCCTGTAGGACACCAATTAATTACAAGTAGCGGGTCCTAATTCGGATCGAGGCTCTCCTCCGCCTTTTTCTCATTTTATCCAAACAAAGGGATAAAGAAAAGACAAAAATCTAATCCCTTGCGAAATTTTAAGTTGACACTTTGTGTCCTGTTCTGGAACGCGGAAACGAGCAACGGTTTTGTCGACGATATTTGAGGGGGAAAGCAATTGTTTGACGATTAATCAGTGTTAACACAATGTAATAGAGATAGATAAAAGAACAGAATAAAGAACGGAGTATCATAAAAATGTATACATGCCTCGATAAGACATACGTTCATGTTGTAAAAGATGAGGAAAAATAAATGTAAATAAAATATACTGATCAAAACGAAAAAGGTGCTAGTACCTTAATTTAATGTAAATTGTTTATTGCATTAGTTAGAAACTTAAATATGTACGTCCCCCAGTAGACACATACCTAAATATAGTTTTTATAAATAAAAGAAAAAACATGTTTTAATCTTCGTTATCTTGTATTCAACGAAATAAAAAAATGTAATAATAAATTTCTGTCGATATTTACGTGATAGTTGTTAAGAATTAATGATAGATTTTGATGTGCGTGAGATTCAAATTGCTAGGGCCATAACTTTAATTCAAGTTTACTTAAGACGCCGTACAGAAGAAATGTTAAATGTTCGTGTGCTGCGATAACTAGAGCCTGGACCAGACATGAAATGTATGCAGTTAGTAGAAGATAATTTTATACGTATCGTGCAAGGGCCATTATAGCTAGAGAGGATCGACTTTTACAACTACGGTCCATCAGGTCGTCGAAGTAAAAATGGCTTTGGTAGAGCCAATTAGCCAGACTTGTTTGTGATTAATTGCAGATTCATAGTCATAAATTTCTTATTTCATAATATAAGTACATATTACAATATTATTTTTATTGATACATAGGTACATTTAGTTGCTTTTTTTATTTTGTTTTTTTTTTTTAATTATTTTACTGTTTTTTAATAGGTATATAGTTTAATTTGTGGTAAAAGAATTTTTTACTTTCCTTTTTTTATTTTTCTTTTCTTTTTCATTTTTTTTTCTATATTTTTTTATTTATTTATTTTTTTTGTTATTATTATTTTATTATGTGTTTTTTATATATTATTTTTTTTCGTTTAATTTTTTCAAACCACATTAACAAATTGTGCCTAGTTAATAGGTACATATTACATTTACAACTTGTATTTACATAATTTAGGGGAGTGCATATAGATTTTCACTTCGCAAAAAATCAAACAAGATAGACCTTTTTGTAATTTAATTAAGAAATGTTTAATAAACAACATATCAAAAAGTTCTACTCCAAAAGTGGGTGCTTCATTTTTTATTAAACAAATGAACTGCGAAATCAAATGTTTTTTAAATAACTCCGAAAATATAAACTCTAGAAAAAAACTGACTTGACCATCGAAAAACTCAGAAAATTCTACAAAAAACCTTTTATATAGATTTTTCTTAAATTAAATCTGTAGCTTCTATAATTTTTTATTTACAACGCTCAAGTCAACCTTCTCACAATCATTGGCGCACTGTAAACTAGCGTTCGGTGAAGTGCACGGTTGAGTTATTTTAATGTAATTCTTTAATTATTAGATCAAATAAAATTTTAAAAATTGAAAATGAAAGAAGAACAATTAAGCTATCTTATAATAAAAAGAAACAAGATGAATGGGCATAAGTACGATGTGGGCGGAAAGTAAGACTTACATGAATTTTATTTAAAAATGATTAAAAAATGTGTAACTAATACAACTTTTCTTATAAAACTCTCAAATTTGCACCACTTACCTTTAAAGCATCTTACTAAACTATTTTTTTGTTCAAAAAAAATCTCTAAAATTTAATTGAATGATAAGACGTCTCAAAAATGTAATTTTTGAAAACTTCATAGTTTTACAGAATTACCACCAATTTAAGACGGTATTACTTAAGTTTGAACAGATTCATTACAATGTTATACGTGCCTTTTTTAAAGATTAGGATGTAGTCTTTAAAATTCAATGAATTATTTTACTTTAGGAATGAAATAAACTATTTCTTGTTGAGAAAATTAAGAAAGATAACAAAAATGTAATACAAAAACCGAAAATTGCCAGCTAACACAATGTTTATACAAAGTGATCAAAACGTTTTTCTGTAAAACTTACCTAAAATACATTTAATAATAAGCTTCAACAATAATAAATGTTCAACAAAAAAAGTTTTTTTAGTAGCTCTTATACTGCGTAACTTGGAACTTATTGATAACGTTTTTATAATCAGTTTACGAAAAAAAGTTATAATGTATAAAATACTCTACATCATATATAATCTATGATGCTATCTGATCTAATCTACATCAAATATCACATTTTATTAATTTTATACGATGTATGTCAAAAAATATGAATTTCACTTAAGAGTAAAGTCCCTTTGTATTTCACAATATCGAAAATTGCTATTAAGAAAAGTTGTTTGGAATTAAAAAATATGTTTTAGTGTTCAATTACATCCTTCTAATTGAAATATTGTGAACTATAAAGGCACTTAACTGTTAAGCGAAATTCATATTTTTTTACATACCTCGTATAAAATTGAGAAAGTTTGATATCTGAAGGTTGTATCTTAGACTTTAGACCAGACAGAATATTTTATTAAGAATAACTTTTTTTCGTAAAATTGATAATCAAAGTCAGGCAAATATGTAGACTGAAAAGTAAGATATATGCGCATATATATATATATATATATATATATATATATATATATATATATATATATATATATATATATATATATATATATATATATATATGCATAATATTTCTATCAAATATGCATGCATATGCATTTATTTATGTCAAATATGCATGTATATTCATATGTAATTTGTGTCACATACGCATACAGATGCATTTATTTAAACAAAATGTGCACTTCATAATCCGTTTAAATACAAATCTTTTTTATATAATTGAGTTCTTGTTCTTATAGGTGCCAAGAATAATTTTTTCATATTTGAGATTAAATTATTAACAAGAGGAAATTTATTTCTAATTTCTTCGTGGAAACGTGGATAAAAAATTTTCAAATTGTTTCCTACTTTAACCATGTAAGGTGCAGCATTTGAAAGAAAAAGCAAATATTTGTCGTTGGGAACAGTTGTTAAGTGTATAATTTAAGGGAAACACCAAATAGCGGTAAAGGTATTTATTGATGGAACCGACACTAGGGTAAATTTTTACCCCGGGAGAACTTTGAACACTGACTGTTACGCGCTTAGTTGAGGACTGATCAAGACTGAATTTAAAGGCACTTCTGGCCTGGTTGACGTGATTCTTGAGAATGATTCTAAATGTGTATTCTTTATCAGCGGTGGCACTTAGTATTGGGGTCAAGCCACGCGTTGAGTATATTTACAAATATTGAGAACAAAGAAATATATTTGATCATCAAATTAAATAATGCAATTGCCCGAATTATTGTTTACAATTTACAATTCGTGAACTAAATTAGAAACCCGTACATGTCTTATACCATAACAAATTGGCTCATGTCATATACGGGGTGATAAAAATATACTGTTCAATATCGGATATGAATAATGAATGTTTGATATTGGACATGCTGCGGACGGCCAAGTAAGTACTGCCCGACGAAATAAGTAATAACGAATGTAGTCAGTGTTCAAAGTTTACAATAATCATGATACATTAGGTTACAAAGATACGTTAATATAATGTGTAGTTTAAAGACCCTAGTCTTAGAACAACTAATACTTTTCCAACTGCAACACCTTAGGTAATAAATTAAGTTAAATCTGAATCAGAATTTAAATAAAAACATTCAAATGAAAGTTTAGGTTAGGTAAGGGTAAATTAAAGGTATTGAGTGGGATATGTTTCAATATGTTAGTTAAGAATAATAGTATGATTGTATTATTTTATTATTATTATCGAGTACTATTCGTTAATTTATTATTAATGTTATAGATCGTGCGACTAGCTCTCGGACTATTTTTATATCCTGATTTGCTTTTGCCTTTGTGTTTGTGTTATAGTAGATACCGTTGTATATTATTACATAACATACCAGCTGAGTTTTTGTAAACTCGTGTTATATGACATGATAAATATATGTAGGCTAATATTTCCTAAATGCTGATGCATTTTTTAATTCCATCCAGCCTTGAACTACATAAAAGTTATTTTACTGATTTTTATTATTAGACGATTTATTATTAGAGTATTTAATTATTGCAGTCACCTTTATATTGTCCTTTTGGATGACCATAAGTGAAGTATTAAATTATCAAACCTGTAGTTGTACACAAAAGTTGTATAAGATTTGTAGAGAAGTGTAGAATAATAATCTACTTTCTTTAGTTAGTAGATTATTCCTTGGGGCGAGGCAATAAAAATCCCCACAATTTGCAGCTTTATAGCTGATTTCCAAAAAAAATCCTAATTCCATAATTCCAAGTTCCGTTTGCTTAGTTCTCATCATGTACACAATCTATTTTCGTGTTAAATATGCAGGTCCTCAAACCGAGTGGAATTCGAATTACCACCCTAGGCATACCTCTTTAGCATCATCACACACGACTTAGTTTTCAACCCTTAAGTTATTCCCTATCTAGTTTGCATACACTTCCGAAAATTTTGCATCAGGCACCGAATTCTTTTGTCGCTCACGGTGGTTGTAAGTCACCTGAGTCCATTGTTTATTTCCACTTCCTTTTATTTCTACTGTCAACGCCTCGCTTACTGACTCCGCCTTCCTTTGTCCTTCCTCTAACTTCCCTATTATATCTTTACAGTTTACGATTTTTGTCTCTTGACACAGATCCTGTATGCCTTGTATCATACCCCCTATCAGTTGGTGCTCCTTTTGAATTCTTCCTTTTTCGAGTAGCACCTTTATTCGGAATGTTCCCCGGTCTATATAAACCTCTCCAAGGTCTTCTGTAAATAATCCTGGTTCCGGATTGTATATTTTATACAGTTCTGCATTCATGGGTTTTAATAGTGTTAAAAACATTATTGCGATGAGTAATTTCTTCCATCTTGATCCTGATGTATTCTTTGTTTTTTCCTGTTTTTCTTCTTCTAATTTTATCAGCTTATGTATAGGTCTTTTTGTTATTTTCACGTTTGCCTTTCTCACTGTCACTACTCTGGTTAATCCCTCCACTCCAGGGTGTGTTTTTATTATCCTTGCTAACGGCCATCTGCCTGGAGGTGTATCCTCTTCCTTAATTATGACTATTTCTTCTCTTTTTATGTTTGGGTGCGTTTTATGCCATTTGTTCCTTTGTTGTAACTGTTGCAGGTACTCTTGCCTCCAAATCTTCCAGAAATCTCTTTTTATTTTTTCCAATATTCGCCACCTTGCTGGCATCTTCAAATACGTCGTGAGCTCTTCTTCCCGATTCGGTGATAATATTTCTTTTCCTATAAGGAAGTGAGCTGGTGTAATTGCTATTTTCCCTTCTGGGTCTTCTGATGATCCACATAATGGTCTCGAATTCATACAGGCTTCTATTTGTGTTAGCACCGTACTAAGTTCTTCATATGTTAATACTGTTTCCCCTATTATTCTCTTCAAATGATATTTCATTATTCGCACTGCGCTTTCCCACAATCCTCCGAAGTGTAGCGCATATGCAGGTATGACATGCCACTGGGTGCCTAGTGCAACTAAACCTTGTTTTATCTCGTCCTCTATGTTTTGATTTTCTTGTTTAAGTAAATTAGCCGTTCCTACGAATGTGGTTCCGTTGTCACTGTAAATGTTGATGCACTGTCCTCTGCGTGCCGTAAATCTTTTGAACGCCGCAATAAATGCATCTGTAGACATATCACTTATTACCTCGAGGTGTACTGCCTTTGTTGACAGACACACAAATACTGCAATGTATCCCTTATAACTCCTTTATCTGTCCTTCGGCAGGTCTCCCATTAGCTGTTGTGCTACTTGCCCTTTATATCTCCTACATTTTATACATTTAGTTAGTTGATTCTTCACGGTTCTTCTTCCGTTTATTATCCAATATTTCCTCTTTATGTACTGTAATGTCTGTTGTAGCCCGCTATGTAGATTTCTTGTATGACTCTCCGATATAATTAATTTTGTTAGTGCACTGTCTTTTGGTAAAATTATAGGATGTTTTTCCGCGTATTGTAAATTCGTGTGCCTCAGCCTTCCGGTGACTCTTAGAATCCCTTGTTTATCCAGGAATGGTAACAATGATGCTAGTTTGTTCTTCCTGTCTAGTTGCTGTTTCTTCTCCAGCTTGTCGATTTCTTGCTTGAAGTTGGTAGACTGTGTGAGCTTTATCACTTTTAACAGCGTTTCCTCTAATTCTCGGACTGTGAGTTGTCCTTGACTTTTGTCCTTCTTCTTTCTGCAGTTGTTTGCAAATCTCATACAATATGATACTACTCTTCTTATTCTTTCTAAATTCGAGAATCTCTCGCATATGTCTTCCTTTATCGTTGCCATGTGCGCCGTTACTTTCCTTTTGACTTCCTCCTCATTTGTTTCCGGTATTTCCTCTGCCGTCAGCCTAAGTGCTTTTTTACTTGTCAGCCAAGTTGGTCCCTTCCACCATAACTCTGCTTCTAATAACTCTAATAACAAAGGATCTAAAAAAATTGTTCGAAGTGAAAAAATTATTTTTGTGAATTTGTCTAAAAAAAATTATTTAAACAATTTATCGATCATGGTACTGCCCGGCACCCAGTAGATTTGTTATAAGGACCTCTTTTTGAGTAAATTTGTGCAAAGAATTCGAATCGGAGTAATTATTTACCTAATGGGGGCGACGATAGAGCCTAGACTAATTTGAACTATTCAGTAACATTTAATTTCTAGAATCGGCTGTTTGTGTGAATCAGAATCAACTTTTACTAAATGGCATTGGGAAGAGTATACTTTTCCTAGTTGGAGTCTACTTTTACTAGTAAATGTTGAGTATAAATCTTCATTTTATATTTATAATCAACTTTTACTGAAACCAGCCGTTAGAGTTGACTCCAACTAGTTGGAGTCAACTCCAACTGGATATTCAACTTGAACTGTAAAATATATATAAATTGTATAGAAGTATTTAAATTTAAAATAAATGTTAAACCTATTTTTGGATGAGAAAAAAGGATTTATTTGGCGACCGTCATCGCGACCGTCATTTCTTCGGCGAAATAAATTTTATACGTATATTTATTATGTGTATTTATATATAAATTGTGTAGAAGTATTTAAATTTAAAATATATTATGTAAAATAAATTTTAGGATGAGGAGAATGGATTTATTTCGCGACTGTCATCGCTTCGACGAAATAAATTTTGTACGTTTATTATTATAATGTACGTATAATAATAGTAATATTATTGAAGTGAAATCTTCTTTAAGGACGTTGTGCACTTTTTAGATGGGAAAAAAGCATTGACTTCGCGACCGTTATTGCGACCGTCATGCGTCATCGCTTCGGCGAAATAAATTTTGTATGTATATATATAGATATATATATATATATTATTATGTGTATGTATATATAAATAATGTAGAAGGCAGGCAACGCGTATATCAAGGGGTTCGAGCGAAAACCCGATGAATACCAAAATTATGAAATCCGGTATTTTTATTTCGGCTGTAGTAAAAAGACGTCTCTTACCACTGGTAAATATTATTATTTGATATTAACATTTTTAAGCACAATAACTAATAAAAACCAAACATGATAAAAACCGTTAACTCATATTTTTAAATAACACCAACCCGATATATAACTTTACTGATAAAAATACTTTGTTGTAAACATATTTATAATATGAGAATCCGCTAGAATCATTTATCTTCTTTTTCCTGTGTAAAGTTACTAATTTTATTAGAAATATTTCTAAGTTAAAAACTGATAATTAATTTTATCGGTGATGAAGATTACAAAGTTGTTTATTTTGACCAAATATATTCGTGCGAAAATCCGATAAAGAATTTTAGATTATGATAGTTTATTAAATTTCAGCACACTTTTTTCCTGCGAAATCCCAGTAAAAGATGGGGCAAATTGACAATTGAATATTACGAAAACAAAAAAGGGGTTAGAATGGGGCCCATATTTATAATGAAAAACACTCAGAGCTTCCAAGGTACCACAGAAAATCAATTGTAGTAAATCTTAATTTAAGTGTACTGAAAAGTTGTCTGAAGACTATTGAAACTCTGTAGAAATTACTTGAGTCTAGTCTAGAAAAATTTTTATTATGTACAATATAACTGTCAAAGTAATTAAGATCAGACTTGTCCCTAAAACTTCCCAAAGAAAGGAACGAACATTTAGTAAGAAATGTTTCTTTCCACTAGCTTACCATGAATGAATTCCAGTGTGTCAAAAGTTTTTTAAAAAACGCTGTGTATATTATCAGATGATATTATATTAAATGCTGTAGCTAACAGTGATTCTACTGGATGATATTCTAAAAAAGACAATAGCGGAAAACGGTAACCAGTTAATAAAAATATCAGAAGATATTGGTTTGAAATAAAAAAAACTACTCTACGCCCTAAAAGGCTAAAACAAACTTCATCCAAAAAAGCAACCATAGACTTAATAACTCCGGGCAATTTACCAAAGTTATTTGAAACTACAATTCCAATAAGTGAAGCAAAGAAAACGGATTTGATAAAGATGTGCCAAGAAAATATTTTCCAGAAGAGGTGCATGCTTGAATAACAAATTTAAAAACCGGTAATTATATCGTACATCGAATTTCAGACGTAAGGATGTGAGAAGAATCGGAAGAAGACACATTTTACTTTTTAATTTTCTAAAGAGAATGCAGATTAATTTATTTTTGTTGGAATAATATACAATTAACTTTTATTTTATAATTAAAAAAATTCAAAATAAAAACCAATAAAGTCAAATGTTATACTCATTCAACGAGGTAAAACCCGATAATTATCACGTTTTATTTTTTTTTGTAAATACGATTATATAAGTTAAACTTAAAATAAATTATTCTAACTAAATATTAAATTTTCTGTCATTTGGCTATAACAAATATTTGATAAAACTTCTTATGACGATTTTAAATCTTCTTCAAACTTCCTAAAATCCTTAATCGCGATTATCTCTAAAAAATGGTTTTGTTAGTTATCGGGTTTTTGCTCGAACCCTTCGATATAATATTTTGGTATAACACCTATTTCTGGATGGGGATAAAGGATTGATTTCGCGACCGTCATCGTTTAGTCGAAATAAATTTTGTATGTATATATATTATCTTCTTCTTCAGCCTGTTTGCTTCCACTCCTGTAAAAAGGCCTCCCCATGAGTTCTCCATTCTTCTCGGTTTTGTGATATTTCGTGCCAGTTTCTCCCCTTTTTTGCTTTGATGTCGTCTAGCCATAGTTTTTGTGGTCTGCCTCTACTACAACTGTGCTCGCGTGGTCTCCGACGTACAATGTTTCTCGTCCACGTTTCGATGTATTGTCGTGCCACGTGTCCTACCCAAGTCCGTTTCATTTGCATTTCAACTCTTCCAGTTACATATTCCACTTTCGTCCTGCTTCGCACCTCCTCATTTTGTATATGTTCTCTCAGTGATACCCCTAACATAACTCGTTTGATCGCCCTCTGTGTCGTTCTCAATATATTGGCTGATACCTCTTTAGGTGTCATCGTCTCCATTCTATACGTCATAATTAATCGAATACAACTGTTAAATACCATTTTCTTTAGATTTATTCGTACCTTTTTGTTCTTCAACACATCACTGAGTCTTGCTACTGCTGCCCAAGTCATTCGGATTCTCCTAGTTATTTCTGCCGTTTGATTCTGTTTGCCTAGTTTGATCCTGTAATCTAGGTATATATACTTTTCGACACTTTCAATATCACTACCAACTAAGTCGATTGTGATATATTAATTTGTCATCACTTTTGTTTTATTTGTTTTTGTCCTTTGTCTAACTTCTCTCTCCGTTCTTATTTTGCTTGTTGTTAGACCTTCTGATACATTTATTTGCATAGTTGCATTGTCGTGTGTGTATTTGAGCAGTATTCTATATCTAGAATCAATCCTTGCGTTATTAATTCCTTCTAATACGGCCCAGAGTTCTATGGAATCAAATGCCTTATTGTAATCCACACAGGAGCGTCATTTGAAATTTTGTTGGGGGGGCAAGCACTATATATACAATACATTATATATTTTCTGTAAATTTCAGTCATTTTCAGGGCCAGGGGGGGGCAAATGCCCCCCCTGGACGCCCAAATGACGCCCCTGAATCCACAAATGCCAAATGAATAGGTTCATTGTATTCTTGCACTTTTCGATAAATGTCGTTAATGTCTGTAGTTGTTCTATGGTACTATGTCAACAGGCTGGTAACTATGGAATTAATTTGACAGCCTGTTACTAATTATGTTGGTAAGGATTCTGTACGGATGTTCTGTACGGAGGCTTATTGGTTTGAAATTTTCGCGTTTGTGGTACCTACTTATTAGGTGTATGTATATATAAATAGTATAGGGCGAACGCAACGCGTGTATAATATAGGTATAGAACTTCTTTTTGGATTGAAAAAAAGCATTGAATTCGCAACCGTCATCGCGACGGCGAGATATTAGTAATTTATATACTATAGCTTGAATTGCGTATGTATAAGTTCGAACGAAGTTATAATGGTTGGAGGAGGGATAGAGTGTGTACCCGAAGGAGCTTGCGAAGCAAGCGTATAAGGGGCCACACGGTCCCTACTCCAATCATGATAAGTGATTAATGTTTAAAGTATTTTTGAAGAAATCCTTTACCCTCCCTCATATCATACATTGAGAAGAAGCAAGTATTTTTTTAAGTGAAAACTTCTGTAGCCATTTTGTGCACTTTCTGGATGGGGAAAAAGCATTGAATTCGTGACCGTCATCGCTTCGCCAAAATAAATTCTGTAGGTTTATGTATTATGTGTATGTATATATAAATAGTATAGGATGCACCCAATGGGTATATAATGTGGGTATATCACTTCTCTTTGGATGGGGAAAAAGCATTGAACTCACGATCGTTATTGACACGGCAGATATTAGTAATTTATATACTATAGGTTGAATTACGTATAAGTTTGACCGGAGGTATAATGGTTGGAGGAGGGATAGGGTATGTACCCGAAGGGGCTTGCTTCTTAAGAAGTTTTCACTTCTGTCGGCGCTCCCACGAGTGCCCTAATTATTTTTTTTATATTTCTGTAAATGAGTCGTTGGTCATACTCAGCCATTTCGGTTAGCTTTATATAGATCCCAGTATCTGTGTGGAAGTGTCGTACTTACATACATATCTGGCATTCTAATTAGTTGTACCCTTGCTAGTCCTATAGGATTGTTACTCCAGATTACTAGCCTTGAGTTAAGACGTATGCTTTTCTCTCACGGACTTTGATTGTTTTTTTACTAATACCTATCTTTTCTTTGCACAATTGTGGTGGTACTTTATATAAACACACCGGCAAAATTAGCGGAACACCTTAAAAATGGGACATGTTTGATGTCTTGAATTTCCTAAACCACTGGTCCGATTTGAGTGATTCTTTTATTATGTTGTAACCTTATTATTAAATAATATCGTTGTAATAACATTGTTGCTAGACAGGTAAATATCATTTTATACCGCGTGTACCAATCATACTGTGTTTTTTTCTTAAAGTTTGGAACACCCTGTGGAATATTCCAGTATGCAAAATATTAGAATTAATACTCGATTGTAGACTTTGGCTTTCTTAAGATTGTCTTTTTTGATTTATTTACTTATGTGAGATAATAAAAAAGTTATGTGCGTTAACAACTATCCATGTTTTTCATCAATAAATCCTCATAGTAGGGGAGGAAAGTATACTAAATTTGCAGTTACTCGAGCGTTATGGGGACCTATTGGATTGTGAAGAGTATGTGCTAAAATCAGAAAAGGGTTAAGTTATGTTTTCCATACAGTGGAGGACTTTTCATTTTTTAGTTTAATTTTCCATTTGAAACAATCATTTTTCTCCGATTATAGCGGTATCTATCCATAATTCGAAAAAATGTGTCGAATAAAAGTTGCTTATTTTTACGTACAGAATCCAAATGTGCAATAGAAATTGGGGCTCCTATTTAAGATTTTAAATTAAATCCCAGACCCCACCTCCGTGGGGGCTCGTGACACTCCACGGAGAGGGGTGAGGGGTAAATTAAAAATTTTAAATACGAACCCTGCGATATGTCTCGAAATAAACATCAGATCGTAAAACTGTAAAATACAGCTATTTAATATTTTTCAAAAATCTACCGAATGGCACCAAAAACGACCCCCTACGGAGGTGGGTGGGGGGGTTATTTTAAAATCTTAAATAGGACCCCCCAATTTTTATTGCAGATTTGGATTCTTTATGTAAAAATAAGCAACTTTTATTTCACACATTTTTTCGAATTATGGATAGATAGCGCTATAATCGGAGAAAAATGATTGTTTCAAATGGAAAATTAAATTAAAAAATGAAAAGTCCCACACTTTATGGAAAACTTAACTTAACCTTTTTCTTATTTTAGCACATACTCTTCACAATCCAATAGGTCCCAATAACGCTCGAGTAACTGCAAATTTAGTATACTTTCCTCCCCTACTATGAGGATTTATTGATGAAAAACATGGATAGTTGTTGACGCACATAACTTTTTTACTATCTCACATAAGTAAATGAATCAAAAAGGAAAATTTTAAGAAAACCTAAGTCTCCAATCGAGTATTAATTTTAATATTTTACATATGCTAGAATATTCCACAGGGTGTTCCAAACTTTAAGAGAAAAACACAGTATGATTGGTACACCCGGTATAAAATGATATTTACCTGTCTAGCAACAATATTATTACAACGATATTAATAAATAATAAGGCTATAACATACTAAAATAATCACTCAAATCGGACCAGTGGTTTAGGAAATTCGCGACATCAAACATGTCCCATTTTTAAGGTGTTCGGCTAATTTTGCCGGTGTGTGTATTTGTCCTGGCTATTAGGTCCTGGTGTACCGTTTATTCCATCACGACTGTTCTTATATTTGTCAGTTCATGTATATAGGGTGAGGCAGATAACTGGCCTATTAGAAATATTTAGAGAACTAAAGGCAACACAATCATGAAAATTGGAATGAAGGGGTTTTGAAGGGTGATCTATTTAATGAAAATATTTCCATCAATTTTCCACTTCCGGTTATACCGGAAGTTGCTTAAAACTTTAGGAAGTTTTTTTAAATGGGACACCCTGTATATTTTTACATTTTTAGATTCTACTCGATGTCTTCTTTCTTAAAATATGCGGTTTGGTAATGTTATACAGGGTAGTTTAAAAGCTAATTACGTTTTTTTATTAATTTCGTAGCAATTTTCACACCCAGTAGAATTGTAGTAATTGGATATAAAAAACTCTATTTATGTTAAAATGATTTTTAATATAGTCTACTATTATTAAAAATTATTAGTATAGCTAAATGTTAAATTTTAGTATACAGGGTTAGTCGAAACTCGGAATGAGGATTTTCTGAATTTTCTTAAACGGATCACCCTTTATTTTAGTATTGCAATGAAAAGACATTTTATGGTACTTTTTTATTTCTTAAGCATTCCCTACACCTAAATGCTTTAATTTGTGCTTAATTGTTAATCGCGCCAAGAATGTTAACTACGTAGGTATTTTGATAGCTCAACCATTATATGCAATTTTAAAGATTAGTCTAGATTAATATGTATTTATTTCCGAAAAATTATTTGTGATTGAATGTTTTCACGGCCAACTTAATAAAATTTCATGTATTTTTGTTGAAATTAATGTTTGATTTGAATCACCAATAACTCACAAATTAAAGCAGTTAGGTATAGGGAATGCTTAAGAAATAAAAAAGTAGCATAAAATATCATTTCATTACAATAATAAAATATAGGGTGTCCCATTTTAAAAAAACTCAAAAAATACTCTTTCCGAGTTTCGACCAACCCTGTATAGTACAATTCAACATTTAGCTATACTAACAATTTTTAACAATAGTAGACTATATTAAAAATCATTTGAACATAAATAGTTTTTGATGTCAAACTACCACAATTCTACAGGAGTGAATGTTGCTAGGAAATTAAGAAAAAAAACGTAATTATCTTTTAAACTACCCTGTATTACAAAACATCATATTTTAAGAAAGAAGACATCCAGGAGAATCCAAAAATTTAAAAATATACAGGATGTTCCATTTAAAAATACGAAGTTATAAGCCACTTCCGGTATAACCGGAAGTAGCAAATCGATGAAAATATTTTCATTAAAGAGATCACTCTTCAAAACCCCTTCATTCCAATTTTCATGATTCTGTTTCCTTTAGTTCTCGAGATATTTCTAATAGGACTTTTATCTGCCTCACCCTGTATACATGAACTTATTTCATGTATATACATAGATTACTTTATACATTACTTTATGTGATTTAATATTTATTATCAATAGATTTGTCATTAGTACTTTTGATTTTTTATTTCAACCTCTATTAGCAGTATATACAGTAAACTCTCTCTTAACGGACACCTCTCTTCGCCGGACACCTCCTCTATACGGACGATTTTTAAAACATAAATTATTCGGTTATATATGAAACTGTACCCTTTAACTCCCTTCGACGGACACTCTCAACAACGGACGCGGACAGTAAATGATGTGTAAATGTGGACAGTAATTGAAAAAATTTAACTTTTTTTCAAATATTTTACGATATAGTGGAACCCCGATAAGTCGGCCCCCGATAAGCCGGAAGTCCGGCTAACCCGGACCGACTTTCATCAGATAAACATTTTGATTTTCAATATTTTGTATTTTTCAATTTAGTTGTGGCTTATTTCCCATCAAAATAGTTAATTATCAGACAAACCGTTCAACAATAAAAATGTATGTAATATAATATTTGAGAGATAATGTGTATGTGTGTAATTTGAAGACTTATTTATTTATACTTTATAGGCATTAGTACGAGGAAGTCCAATTACTTATTTGTCGTAAGAGATGAAAAAAAAAATATGTAAGTACAGTGGAACCCCGATAAGTCGGCCCCGATAACCCGGAAGTCCGGCTAACCCGGACCGATTTTCATCAGATAAACATTTTGATTTTCAATATTTTGTATTTTTCAATTTAGTTGTGGCTTATTTCCCATCAAAATAGTTAGTTATCAGACAAACCTTTCAACAATAAAAATGTATGTAATATAATATTTGAGAGATAATGTGTATGTGTGTAATTTGAACTATACGATATTAAAAATGACTCATAGCACACGCCGCAGAAACAACAGCCACCTGTCTGTAGTACCTATTCCTTTTTATTTCAAACTGTCTTAGCATTGTTTAGGAAAGACTATTTAAAAAATTCTTTTATAAACAATTGTCTTTAGTTTTCACTGTTCTTAAATAACATTACATCGTTGTGACTGTATTGTGTGTCTTGTATTGTTCGCTTCCGTTTGCTTACGTTTGTGTTTGGTGTTTTTTTTAGTAATTTTAATGAGTAGGTACTGTGCATATTTATAAATATATTTCATGTTATTTCAATTCTAACGGAGTTTATCTGTAAGTATACCGTATTTTATTAATTTTTACCATATTCTCCGGCTATCTCGGATTTTCGATAACCCGGATCGGCCGCGGTCCCGATTAATCCGAGTTATCGAGGTTCCACTGTAACTATATGTATATAATACATTTATTATTTATAATCAACACAGATGTCCACGACCTGATATCTGTTTATCAACACTGCATAAGTAATAAAAATTTAATGTTTTTGTTGGTCGGTGAAAGAAATGATGCCACACCAGGAAATTGTTAATTGTGTTTTGAATTAAACAAGAATTTAAGAATTTTAACCGGAACGTGTGATTAAGCATATCCAAGCTACGACGTCTTTGTATTTTTATGAGTGTTTTCTTAAAAATCTTATTTTCTGATTAAATTTTATAATAAATTTTGTTTAATTTTAGATTTTTTAAGTTTGAAAGAAAAAGTCGATGTGGTTATGGAGAGAAGCATAAGTTTAGTGTTACCTGAAAAATTTGGAATTGGAAAACCTCAAGCCAGTGAAATTTTAAAACATAAAAGTGATTTAATCAATCAGTTTTCTGAGAACGGAAACCTGGAAGCGAAAAGAAAATTTTTGAAAACCGATGGTGCTGCATTATACCTATAAATAATTGGTTTCGATTGGTTTTGTGAAGTGCGGTCTAAAATATTCCTGTTTCTGGTAAACTTATTCAAGAAAAGGTATTAGAAGTTGTAAGGGAACTAAGCGTTGATATGACAGCTTCTGGTGGATTGCTCGAGAAATTTTGTAAGCGACACAATATTCCCTTCAAATCTGTATGTGGCGAAGCAGCTACTGTAGATGTATCAGTAGTTTTTAACTGGAAGAAAAAACTGCTCATTTGAATTACAGTATAGGTAGGTACTCTCCGCGAGAAATTACTAACGCAGATGAGACGGGATTATTTTTTAGAGTTTAGAGAAAACTTATACCCTGAAAGGAGAAAGGTGCATTGGAGGCAAGGCTTCTAAAGATAAGATCATAATTCTATTTTGTACCAATATGATATTTTGATAGAAGAATGCAGAGAGAAAATCGAAAAGTTCAGAATCGAAAAGTTCAATAATCAATGTTCAAAGAAAATGCTGCGTGGTCATCCACAACTTGTGTTATGTAATAGTAAACTAGTATCTCTTTTTATATATACATACATACATGCACTTATTTTTAAAAAAATTAAGTTAACATACAATTTTTTTCTCTTCAACGGACACCTCCTTTAAACGGACACTTTATGCGGAACGACTACTCTCCGTTCAAGGGAGAGTTCAATGTAATATAGCAAGACAAGGTAAATATTGAGTATTTTTTGTATTTCAGGTCATTTTATAAAGTGTCATTTATTTCCTGTCGTTCGTTACTTCAAAGTCTCGAGCTGGCGCCCTTCTTCTTCTCTCCTTGTCGTACTTTTCATACCATTTTATTTCCAGCGTTCTTATCTAGATGCTTTCAATTTTTGTATTAATAGGTCTCATTTTCTTCCTTTTTTCTATCTTTTCATTATCCCATATCATTTGTCATTCCGTCGTTTTCGTGGTCTTTCTACCGATCGTCTTCCTATTAGGAAACCGTCTCTCGCCGTATTTACTACTCTATGTGTGGTCATTAGGCTTATGTGGTCGTTCCATTCGAATCTTCTCTTTTTTGCCCAGCTGTTGTCCAGCTTGCATCTCCGTCGTTTATCTGCTCTGTCCCATTGTGTCTCACCATCGATTTTTCGAAGGGTATTCATGTCTGCTATTTTTGGCATTCTTTTTGTCCTCTCTTTATCAGGTTGTATTTCTGCCGCGTATGTCATTATTGGTCTGATGACTGTTTTGTAATTTCTGCCTTTCACATTGTTGCATTCATGCAACCTGCGGCTCTGTTTGCTTTATTAACTTGATCTTCCACTTTTGTTTCGAGCTTTTTGTAGCTATATAGTGTAATGCGTAGATAGTTAAACTCAATGACTTGTTCTATTATCTAACCCTCCAGCTCTAATTTACATTAGATTTGCTGTTATAACCAAGCATTATAACACATTTTTGGGAAAACTAACATATTAAATTTTCTAGAGGGTATAGTTATATAACCATACGTTGTAAATCATCTTCACTTTGAGAAATTAGTCGTCTGCATAATATAGTAGGGGAGCAAAGTATGCTAGATGTGCAGTTACTCGAGCGTGAGATGGGGACCTATTGGGTTGTGAAGAGTATGTCCTAAAACCAAAAAATCTTAAGTAAAGTTTTCCATTTTAGTGGTCGCTTGCCATTTTTTAATTTAATTTTCCATATCCAACAATCGTTTTTTCCGATTACAACGCCATCTATCCATAATTCGATAAAATATTTCGAATAAAAGAGACTTATATTTACGTAAGGAATCCAAATCTACAATAAAAAGGGGCTCCTATTTAAGATTTTAAAAAAGTAACCCCCACCTCCGTGGGGGGTCCTGTTTCGGGCTATTCGATAGATTTTTCGAAATATTGAATAAGTGTATTTTACAGTTTTTCGATCTGATGTTCATTTCGCGAAATATCGCCGGATTCGTATATAAAATATTAAATTTACTCCCCACCCCTCTCCGTGGGAAGTCGTGTTTGGTATCATCGATAGATTTTTTAAAAATATTGAGTACATATTTTTTAGTTTTTCGATATATATTATGTCATTCATTTCGCGAAATATTCGCTTTTTTCTTGTGAAACTTTGGGACTCACCCACTTCCTTACGCCCGGCTCAAATCGTCAGATTTTTGAAATATACACTATTTTGCATGTACTTAACTTACCTTATCTTAATCTGACAATTTCAAGTTTTTTAAGGATAGATTTTTTTTCGGGTTTCCTTAATGAACTCCCCTGTGTTAAGAGCAAATATGGAGGGACATCTGCAGGGTACCAGGTTTCTCCCCATATGATAATCTGATGCGCTAGAGTATCTGTAAAAATCCCTGCTTGGGCTTCCCTACCATAGCAGATTATTATAAGTTGTTCTTCCCCCATTTGGTATCTTTTTTTAGTTTTTTTGTTATTTCATCCATGATCAGGTTGAACAATAGATGACTCAGGGAGTCTCCCTAGCTTATCCCATTTACAGCTTCAATTGGGTTAGTAAGTTCTTATTCTACTTTTACTTTTATTGTGTTATTTTGGTAGATATTTCCGATCGTTTTAATCATTCCTAGAGGTACCTCTCTTGCGAACAATAAATAGATAACATCCTTTAATTAATAGACTAGGGCATTTAGCACTAAAAACACCAGAATAAATAATTTTTTAAATACAGCACCTAGAGACCTGCAGTTTTTTGCATTACGTTGAGGATGACGCCAGGAGAAAAGTCTACTATTCAAAAATGGGTGGAAATGCATAATTGCACTGTAAAGTGCATAAAATGCATCAAAAATTGCATAAATATAAAAATAAAGTCAAAATCAGTATACTAAGGAACAAAATTTATTATTTGGGGGGTTTTTGGGGTCACTGAATACGATTGCGGCATCAGAACTGACCTCCGGATCACTGGTGCACAAGGTCACTGCAAGATACGTCATCTTCTGGAGTTTCGATGGTTTTTGGCATTAAATCGATGCAAACGCGTTACTCGCCGGTTTTAGGGGTCGCTAGGTACGAATATGCCATCAGAATTGACCTTCGGAGTACCTGGTGCCCAGGGTCGCTACTAAGGCACGTCATCTTCTGGAGTTTCAAGGGATTTCGGCACTAAATTGATGCAACTGGACTATTCAGGGGTTTTTGAGGTGGTTAAACACGAATCTGCCATCAGAACAGACCACTGGATCACCTGGTGCCCAAGGTCACGGCAAGGGACGTTATCTTCTGGGGTTTCGACTGTTTTCGGTGTCAAATTGGTGCAAAAGGATTACTCGGGAGTTTTTGAGGTTGCTAAACACGAATATACCATCAGAATAGACCACCGGATTACCTGGTGCGCAATGTCACTGCAAGGCAGGGGCGGCCCTTCGGGGTAGGCAAGGTAGGCGCCGCCTACCCTCTTCAAATGTAGTACAATAATATAAATTATTAATATAAATCACTTATTTCAAAATTGTAATTTATAAATTTTGACACAATACCTACAATAAAATAGCAAAAATTATCCAAATTATTTTTAAAAATATCCAAAAAATTTTCTCCGTAGTTATAATTATTTTACGCTCCTTGTAGTATCAGTAGTACTGTTATAAGATTCTATATTATTCTTCCTTGGTCAGGCACTTGAAAACGTAGCCTGAAATAGAACGACGCCAACACCGAATTGACGTGCGATCTCTGTTTACGCGAGCAGGCCTGCTGCTAGCCGGACCTACAAAATTTTATCAGTTGCTTCTCTTGTGTCTTGTGAAACTGTTTTAAATAATTATTTTTTTTTTATTTTGGCTGTTATTAGTAGGTTAAGTATTGAATAAAACTAGGTAGGACAATTTAAATTTGTTTATGAAAACTGAATAATAAACAGGTAAATTTGAGATCGGTCTATTGAAGGGCATTTTAATTTTATATTAATTTAGTAATAATTCACTAACGGCAAATAAATCTGTGAGTAGTTATTTGTCAGTCGTCCATTATATTTTTATTGTGTTTCAATACAATTTGGATAATTTAAAGTTAAACTGACGAATTGTGTTATTAGATTATACCTCGTCCAATTTACTTACCGTTGCACGTCATCCGCGCCATAGCCTGTGACACGATACCAACATGAAATATTTAGGCGGTGGGTGTGTTCTTTTTTAGAATCAAAATGATTCTAAAGGGGAACACATTTACCGCCTAGATATTTCGTGTTGGTATCGTGTCACAGGCTATGGCGCGGATGACGTGCAACGGTAAGTAAATTGGACGAGGTATACATAGATAATTAAAAATTTAAAGTGAGGTTAATTGTTAACTTATCAATTTATTCGAAGAGTAAATTATTATTTGATACATAAATAAAATAAGTAATATTTGACGTTGTTGAAACGTAGGTGTGTTAATTTTATTGGTGGAAAAACTTTAGTCATCGAATATGAATATTTTAAACGATGTAATATGCAGCCTTTTTCAAGGCGCCAAAATCAAGAAAGATCAGAAATTATTTCAATGGGCCGGCCTTTACCAAATTTAACAATTTTATCCACAGATAAGACAAAAGACAATCGACCATTTTCGAGATCCTTTAAAACAATATGGTATGAAAATCATAAATGGCTAAGCGGAAGTTATTTTAAAAATTCACTTTTCTGTTGGCCTTGTCTGTTGCTCTCAATTTTGAAGCAAAATGTTTGGGTGAATCAGGGATATTCAGATTTGAGAAATTTATCAGCTAGTGTAAAAAAACATAAATCTTCGAAAGAACATTTAAACAATTGCTTAGGTTTAAAACGGTTAGAAAAAAATAAACAAACTATTGACAGTGCTTTAGCTGGACAAATTTCTCTATCTAATAAGATATATAATGAAGAAGTTGAAAAAGATTGAAGAAGTTGAAGAAATTGATGTTACAATTCTGTTAGTAAAACAAGAACTTGCATTTCGCGGTCGTGATGAGAGCCATAATTCTTCAAACATGGGTAATTTTAAAGAAGTTTTTAATTTAGTAGTTAAACGCGATCAGGAAATCCAGGATCATGTTAAAAAAATAGAAGGGGTGTTCACGGGTTTGTCAAAAACAATACAAAATGATTTAATAGATTGCCTTGCCAATTACGTAAAAAATGAAATTTCAACAGAAATTAATGAAAGTCAATTTTTTTCTATACTAAAGGACGATATTACTGATTTAACCGAAAAATCACAGTGTACTTTAACAATCCGTTTTGTTAACAAAGTTGGTCAGGTAACAGAAAGATTTTTAGGGTTTTTTAATGTTAGCGAGAATAGACTTGCAGACGCTCTATATAGTTTAATTTCAAACGTGCTTGAGCCATATGATGACAAAAATAAATTAATTGCTCAATTTTACGATGGTGCAAGTGTAATGGCTGGCTCTTTAAACGGATTACAATCAAAAATTAAAGTAGATGCTCCAAAAGCAATTTTTACACATTGTTGCGCTCATAGATTACATTTAGTATTGCAAGACGGCTCAAAATGTATTACAAATTGTAGGATATTTTTTGTCGCCTACCCGAAGTATATGTGTAGTCTACCCGCATACTGAGGTCACGAGCCGCCACTGCTACAAGGGACGTCATCTTCTGGAGTTTCGAGGGCTTTCGGTATTAAATTAATGCAAATGGATTAGTTACGGGTTTTTGGGGTCGCTAAACACGAATATGCGATCAGAATTGAACTCCGGAGAACCTGGTACCCAAGATAGCTACTAAGGCACGTAATCTTCTGGAGTTTCGAGTGTTTGCGGCATTAAATTGATGTAAACGGATTACTCACTGATTACTCACTGGTTTTTTGGGGTCGGTAAACACGAATATGTCATCAAAACTGAGCTCCGAAGTACCTAGTGCCGAGGGTCGCTACTATTATACGTCATACTCTGGGGTTTCGAAGATTTTCGGCATTTAATTGATGCAAATGGATTACTGGAGAGTTTTTGAGGTTGCTAAACACGACTATGCCTTCAGAATCGACACCTTGTACACCTGGTGCGCAAGGTCACTGCAAGAGACGTCATCATCTGAAGTTTTGAGGGATTTTGGCATTAAATTGATGAAAATGGATTACTCGGGGTTCTTTAAAGTCGTTAAACATGAACATGCGATCAAAACAGACCATCGTAGCACCTGGTCCCGCGGTCACTCCAAGGGACGTCATCCTCTTGGCGAGGTTTTTCGGTACTATATTGACGTAAACCGATTACTTATAGGTTTTTGGGGTTGCTGAACACGAATATGCGATCAGAACAGACACCGGACCAGCTGGTACCTAGGGCAAGCCATCTTCTTGAGTTTCGAAAGTTTTCGGTACTAAATGAATTCAAACGGATTTCTAATGGCTTTTTGGGGTTGCTGAATACGAATATGCCGTTAGAACACACACTGGAGCACCTGGTTCCCAAGGCACGTTATCTTCTGAAGTTGCGTGAGTTTTCGGTATCAAACTGATACAAACGAATTACTTTTGTGTTTTTGGGGTTGGAGAATACGAGTATGACTTAGATGAAGGATTCTGGAATATCTAGTGATTATGATGATCAATAATAACGCCAACGCATAATAACATTGTCATAATAGAATATAGTAAATCGATCTGGAAATAAATAAAGAAAAATTATTGTCAGACATAAATAAAGTTTAAATAAATTTTATATAAACAAAAGTAAGAAAATTGAATAGCACAGTCAGTCCTTTGCAGTGACCATGATCACCAGGTGCCCCATGGGTCTGCTCTAATGGCATATTCGTGTTTGGCGACCTCAAAAACCTCCGAGTAAATCATTTGCATCCATTTGCAGAAGATGACGTCCGTTGCAGTAACCTTGAGCACCAGGTGATTCGGTGGTCTGTTATGATGGCATATTCGTGTTTAACGACTCAAAAACTCCCCGAGGAATCCATTTTTATCAATTTAATGCCGAAATCTCTCAAACTCTAGAAGAGGACGCCCCTTGCAGTGAACTTGGGCTCCAGATGCACAGGGAGTCGGTTTTGATGACATATTTGTGTTTAACGACCTCAAAAACCCGTAAGTAATCCGTTTGCATCAATTTGATACCGAAAACCCTCGAAACTCCAGAAGATGACGTCCCTTGCAGTGACCTTGGGCACCAGGTAATCAAGAGGTCTGTTCTGATGGCATATTCGTGTTTAACCACCTCAAAAACCCCCTGAATAGTCCAGTTGCATCAATTTAGTGCCGAAATCCCTCAAAACTCCAGAAGATGACGTGCCTTAGTAGCGACCCTGGGCACTATGTACTCCGGAGGTCAATTCTGATGGCATATTCGTATTTAGCGACCCCTAAAACCCGTGAGTAATCCGTTTGCATCGATTTAATGCCGAAAACCATCGAAACTCCAGAGGATGACGTCTCTTGCCATGACCTTGGGCACCAGGTGATCCAGAGGTCAGTTCTGATGGCGTAATCGTATTCAGTGACCCCAAAACCCCCCAAATAATAAATTTTGTTCGATTTTGACTTTATTTTTTATATTTATGCAATTTTGGATGCATTTTATGCACTTTACAGTGCAGTTATGCATTTCCACCCATTTTTGAATAGTAGACTTTTTTCCTGATGTCATCCTGAACATAATGCAAAAAGTCTCTAGGTGCCGTATTTAAAAAATTATTTATTTTGTGCTAAATACCCTTGTCTATAACAACGTATCTAGAAATTGAGGTCATGGCTAATGAAAAGTGCAGGGGAAAAACAAGGAATGTCACTTTTTCATAAGTTTTGGCTTGCCTCGCCATGTGGTAGCAAAAACTGAGGACTATCGACTAACCTATTGATTCACAACAATAAACAGAACGGTCCGTCTATAAAAAAATTCTAAGAATTTGTATCCAGGAGAACCAGGAGGATTGTCCTCCGCTACCAACAAAAAAAGCAAAGCCAGCAGTTTTTTGTGGAATTATTAAATTAGGTTTAAATTATTAAGTTAATATACATAGATTAATATTATATTAAGATTATAGAACAAGAATTGCTAGAATTGGGCTAAGAATCTACTAAGTAGTTTTTAGATATCAGAACAACTGATCCTTTATTGGTGTTTATCTCAAATGTATAAAATGTAACATCCCTTGTTTTCCTCTGTACTCTTCAAAAGTTAATGATTTACGATTTTTGCGAAAGATGCAGATATTTCTTGATTACAGTTTGTATGGAAGTAAAAAACGAAATCATTTTTTGCAGAAACAGTTACGGCAAGATACACCTTCTAAATAAATATACTTTAACAGTTGCCAATGTCTTTTATAACTAATATCGAAATTCACCTTAATTATTTGTAATCCTTAAGACATAAAAACAATGCAAATCATTGATGAAGAATGGAGGAAACTTCAACAATTCCAAGATATTCCAATACAATTCAAAAATCTAGATGATTTCTATTTTAAAATGGTTTAACTAAAACATTGACGCATAGTAGTAGGGGAAAGTATGCTAAATTTGCAGTCACTCGATCGCTTTGGGGATCTGTTGGGTTATGAAGAGGAGGTCCTAAAACCAAAAAAAGTTAAGTAAAATTTTCCCAACCCCTCTCTGTGGGCCGTCGTGTTAGGTATCATTCGATAGATTTTTAAAAATTATTGAAAACCTATTTTTTAGTTTTTCGATCTGGCATTCATTTCGCGAAATATTCGCTTTTTTGTGAAAGTTTGTGACTTATCTATTTCCTTACGTCACGCTGAAATCGTCAGATTTTTTAAATATACAGGGTGTTTCATTAATAATTGTTCATGTAGTAACTGTAGAAACCTTAGCACAAAATACGAAGATTTAAACTAAAAAAATTTAATAAAATGTGGTTCCTTACTGAGTTAGAGGGTGTTTTATCTAAAAATTTAAAAACTGTTTTTGCTCAGCATTTTAAAACTATTCGACGTATCCTTTTCATACTTGGCAGAAAGTGCGACTACTAGACACCTTACTAATTATGATAAACAAACGTTTCTAGCTCATACGAGAGGCGTTCGACAGGGGATGGTGAATGGTTGACCCTTCTCAAATTTTACGCCACTGGAGGATTTGCTATTTTAGTGCCATTTTTATATTCTACAATACTTTCTAAGTAAATAATATAAACGCTTCTAGCTACCACCAGAGCCGTACGACAGGGGATAGTGACTGGTTGACCCTTCCCAAATTCTAGGCCACTGACGAAATTGCTATTTTAGTGTAATTTTTTGATTTTGTAATACTTTTTATGTAAATAATATATTCTTCATTCGTAACGATAAAATGATTAGTTTTCGAGATATTTGAAATTAAAAATGAAGCGACACAATACACTGATCAAAATAACCGTGTCGTTTCATTTTTAACTTCAAAGATCTCGAAAACTAATGGCTTTATCGTTACGAATGAAGAGTATATTATTTTCATAGAAAGTATTGGAGAATCCAAAAATTGAACTAAAATAGCAATTTCGCCAGTGGCGTAGAATTTGGGAAGGATCAAACATTCACTTTCCCCCGTCGTACGCCTCTGGTAATAGCCATAAACGTTTGTTTAACATAATTTAGTAGTTTTTACAGTACCTATACCTCCTGCCAAGTATGAAAAGGATACGTCGAATGGTATTAAAATGCTGAGCAAAAATATTTTTTAATTTTTAGATAAAACACCCTGTAACTCAGTAAGGAACCACATTTTATTTAAGTGTTTTAGGTTAAATCTTCGTATTTTATGCTAAGGTTTCTCTATTAATGAAACAACCTGTATACTCTTCTGCGTGTACTTATGGGCCATTCGACGAACATACGCCTGTTTTGGATTACTTCGACAACGAATACTTTACTGTGCAACATAAGAAGTACTAAAGTAAATGGCGCTAATAATTATTCCAATAAACAACAATGTAATTTGCAATTTACTTTCGTTCTTCTTATTTTGCACAGTAAAATATTCGTTGTCGAAGTAATCCAAAACAGGCGTATGTTCGTGGAATAGGGTATAGCTTACCTTATCTTAATCTGACGATTTCTAATTTTTCTAAGAATAGATTTTTTGCGGACCCCCTAAACGAACTCCCCTGTATTAATAGCCAATGTAGAGGTACATCTACAGGGTACAAGGTTTCTCCCCATATGATAATCTGACGTGCTCGAGTAACTGCAAAAATCCCCGCTTGGGCTCCCCTACAATAGAGAATTGAAAAAAAAGCAATTAAGTAAAAATGTAATTAGATGTATGATGTAAGTAGTGCGGTTTTTTCAAACTTGTAGCCCTCCGAAATTTGAAGAAACCAAACTAATAAGAACACGTATTTACGTTTTAATTTGAGTGCTTTTTCTTTTTGTTCTTTATTATGTATCAGGGTTGATATAAATTCTCCAAACATGGCATAATATAATTAAAAAAAATATTTATCAAAATTTTTGGAATGTATGGTGTCCATTGTCTTTTGTTTTTTAATATTTGTGTTATTGAAACATGTTAAGTGCCATCAAGCTTATTTAAAATAATCTCGCGACTAGTAAGTGTACCTACTAATACAATGTAATATTTTGTCAGTATTTACATTTTGTTTTACATGATAGAATCTTGATAAAGGGATCAAACCATCCCGAAAGCTAGAGAAAAAGTCAAAATTGTGTTTGTTTGCTATCCTGGCCAACCTTCTGACTGCAATCCTAATAAACTAGTTATTTGTTATATAATATATTTATATTTAAATAGTATTCCTATTTTATTAATCTGGCGTTTTAGTAATGTAAAACAAATGTCTCTGCAGCTGTCGACATAGAACCTTTGAAATCGTTGTTGTGCATAACTGACTTACAAACAGAAATAAAACAATGAAACAAACGAAGAGAAACCCAACCGTCACCGCAAACCGCAAATTCAACTGCTATAAACTTTCCCGCAAACAAAGCGTTTAGCAACCCGAAATGATAAGTTCTGCACTCGGTATTCTGCTGTTTATAACGTATACAAAAAGTGAGGTGTCATCTTTTTTTTTTCTGGGAGGTCTACAAACAACGTTTGACATAATATCGTTTTATAGTAAAAACCGCATTGGCTACTTGTGAAAATCTATCAATTTTACTGATATTTATACAATAATCGGTGGGTTGTTAGTCCGGGTTGTGAGGCCGCTCTCGTAGGAAAAATTTTTCTGATTTGGTTTCTGTGCGAATTCCTGTTCAAAAATGTCCCCTTTAAAGAAGTGTGTACAAATCTGAGAGAAATTGTTTAAACAATTTTTAGAAAAAATTCCAAAACTAACCTTGTTCTGCTCCAAAAAACATGTTCTTTAGAAAAAACGACTAAAATCCTTTATAAAAGGCATATTTGTTAAAATCCCTAAAAAGGGCTACACCACGGAACTAGTTTACGATCCGAAGACCGATCATCATCAATGCTTACCTAAAATGCGTATAACCTGATAAGATAATGCAAAGTTTTTAAATTTTACTAGGGTTTTAAGAAAAGTTATAGCTTATACTCACGTGATTCTAACATGCTAACCATCAGAATATAAAAATATATGGGTAAAAACTCTTTAAAATTGGTCCGTCATAGAAACATAGATAAAATATGTGAACTTAAACACGGATGTACAAAATATCCCATGTATTATGCTCCAGATACCATTTGAGCCCAAAATTGACTCGTTCACATGTTGACTAGACGATGGCAAGTGAAAATGATAAGGGAAATTCTCTACGATGACATGACAGAAATGACAGTTCCACAGGAAGTTGAAAAATTTACCTGTTAGTTATGTAGGCTCTGGTGTAATGCTTGTTAAATTGAGAACAGTAACGACAATCACTCCACTGTGATAAATAATCAATTAATGTGAAACTAAACTTGATGCTATAGTTATGAAAATGCAGTCAAGTATGTTGTCAATGAAGGTGGTAGGCAAAGCACATTACACATAGAATCGATAGCCGTGAAATCGATAATAAATCCTCTTGTGATCAGACCTAGGATTTAGAAAAGCATTTTATTTTGGTTTAAAGTTATAGAATTTATTTAAATAGTTGGTAGTTATTGAAATTTATGTAAGTTCAAGAAAAGATTACAGTAGGGGTGATAGAAGTGTAAAAATGTCTCAAATAATCTAGGGGGATATATCATTAAAAAACAAGCTCAGACTTAGGCGACTAATTCCCAAGGACCCCGCAGGCTACCCGGTACCCTAAGGGTTCGAAACCAAACCGTCATAAGATGTGGTTAACAGTAGGGGGGGGAGAGGATGGAATATAAGATGTGTATGAGATAATTAATGAGAATGAAATTTGAACGGGACCCAGAAAGAAACAATAAGACTTGTTGATTTGGTTTTAGTATGAATGAGTGTTATCGACTGGTATGTTATCGTAATGGCAGATTAAATAGATGTGGTGAAAATAGTCATATTATTCAGAATTAAGGGGGGTGGATTGTATATAGATGAAAATTTAGATAATGGAGATGTATGTGGATGATAATATTAGTAATTTATATATTATGTATGTCACTGGATAGATGATAGTGGTTTGATGGATGAAGATGAAAAGATCATTGTGGATTGTACCAAATCAGTTATAAGTGTGAATGTGAGAATATGAGAATGTGAAGGAAGCAGTAAAAGGGGTGGAAAGTAATATGTATTGTAATTGTGTTAAGAAAAAGTTGTCGGTGGAGTGGCTGAAAATCCCGGTTGAACGAAACATGGCGGTTGACACAGTTCGGATTTTTTTGTTTTTCTTTGATTATTTCTAGGTCCTCGTGCAAGTCCAATTTTAAGAAGTCTTTCTGTGGGATGTTGTGAAGTAGATAGACATCATATGGGATATTCAAAGTATGATTTTTATGTTGAAGATGTTGTGAAAAGGTAGAGGTGTTCTCTCTTTTGTTTAGGTTTATTGGCTCATTTTAGGGCAAGTTCACATGGCAGCGCGCGGTTCGGTAATGCGAGTTTACAACTATATACATACAGGGCCGCATTTAGGTCAATTGACGCCCTAGGCAATTCTCTATTCTCAATTTTTTTTATTTAAATAAGAATATATAAAAGATGTCA
The DNA here is from genome assembly GCF_917563875.1 of Diabrotica virgifera virgifera. Taxonomy (NCBI): domain Eukaryota; kingdom Metazoa; phylum Arthropoda; class Insecta; order Coleoptera; family Chrysomelidae; genus Diabrotica; species Diabrotica virgifera. The sequence continues at coordinate 133,903,429 of NC_065446.1, forward strand.
TTCCAGTTCGATCACATCAGATTTCTTTATTGAGTTTTCTTTGAAAATTCATTTATAATGTCGTCATAATTTATCGTCTTTGTTACGTCACTTTCTATGGACAAAATCGACAAATTGTTAGACGTTCTTGCGTCATACTTCATCGGAAATTATCTTCATCACTATTTTAAATTCTTAAACTGGGAGGCACAAATAAATGCGCAAAGCAATATCAAAATGACACTTTTCTCAGACTGTTTTTTGGGAATACCATAAAAATTGTGCATCTAACGAAAAAAACTATATAAAACATTTTTGTAGTTTATGAAAAATCAGAGAGATTCAATATTTCCTAAATCTTCTAGTTTTAATAAAATAAGAGATGGTAGGTGAAAAAAGATTTTTTTTTGCTTCATGCTCAAATCGGTGTATTCAACTTAAAATAACAGAGAAATTGTCGCTTTTATGAGTATAATGCTACGGATACCTTTTGTAGTACTTGCAAAGACCTTTAAAACGAAAACTGTTAAATGTCGGTTACATTCAAACTAAGCGAGATATGGTGCAAAAAAACTTATGACTAATGTATCTTAAGGAAAAATGAGAAGTATATTTAACCCCTCATCCATTAGAATTAAAATGCATCGTTTTTCTTCAACAATACCTTCTAATATAGTATTATTTCTATATTAAAAAAGTTGGACGGGTTTAAAGTGAATGGTTTTTGAAAAGAATAAGATCAAATTATAGAGTGCGTTTTTAAATTTTCTTAAAAATCTTCCTTTTTCTCCATGTAATTCGAAAGTGATAAGGCGATACGTAGAAAATACCTTAAAAAATGCAGGTTTTCTTTTAGATAACAATTTTATTTTTCTTTCATTACTGTAACTCATTATCATTTTCGAGTTACATGGAGAAAAAGGAAGATTTAAAAAAAAATAAAAATGCTCTTTCTAATTTGATCTTATTTTTTTCAAAAATCATACATTTTAAACCCATCCAACTTGTTGAACATAGAAATAATTCTATAGTAAAAGTTATTGTAGAAGCAAAAAAACGATGCATTTAAATCTGGTGGATGAGGGGTTAAAATATACATACTTCGAATTTTATCTTAAAATAAATTAGTCATCCTTTTTTGTTGCATCATATCTCGCTTAGGTTGAATTCAATCGAAATTTAACAGTGCGGTCGTTTTAAAGGTATTTTCAGGCAGTACTTACAAAAGATATAGATAGTATTATAGCCTTAAAATCGACCATTTCTCTGTTATTAACTTGAACACACCCATTTGAGCATGCACAAAAAATTCTTTTCACTTACCATATCTCTTATATGTTATCACTCTTATATTATGTTATCACTAGAAGACTTATGAAGGAACGAATCTCTTTGATTTTTCATAAGCTACAAAAATGTTTTATATAGTTTTTTCGCTAGATGCATAATTTTTAAGGTATTCCCAAAAAACCGTCCGAGAAGTCAACATTTTTCAATGAAAATGGCAAATTTTCAACCACGAATAACCCAAAAGGATTCAGTTTAAAAAAAATTATAAAACAGTGCGGCTGCCGCCTTTGCGGTGCTGCCGATGGCCCAATAATCCCTAAATTTACAACTTCTGTCCTTTTTGAATGAATAGTTTTAAGAAAATGCAATTTGTTTCTATAATCCTACTTATATTCCCTTGATAAATGTACGATGTACTTAAATGTTATTCGATTTTAATTGTTACATACAAATATTTTTTGTACAGTATTTTGCCGCCCTCTCAAAATTTGCCGCCCTAGGCAACTGCCTATATTGCCTAATGGATAAAGCAGCCCTGTATACATACATTTTTTTCGGGCCGTACACATGTTACCGAGCGTTTTAATGAAGCGCGCGGTGAACGCTCCTTGTAACCCGATTGTTGTTAACGCGCGCTTTGGTATCATTGATTTTCTGGGTCACCATTCAGTTGACAAGTAGCGTAGCTGACAGGTCCCCAGGCCCCGCAAGGCGGGGGGTCGACGTTAGGAGGGGCCCCTTAAAGCCTTCAAGCTTAATACATTTACTTTCTTTACATTAGGGACCAAAACATATTTTCCTAGTAAGCATCCAAATAGAGATTTTGGAAGGAAGTAATGAAGCGAGTATCTAATTGACGTTACTCTTTTTGGGTTCAATTTAGCGTTTCGTGGACATGTTGGTAGTTTAGATGAAAGTGAATCCCAAAAAGGAAATTTTTTGTCGGTGGTTCTCTTACTAGCTAAATATGATCCTGTTTTAGCTAATTTAATCGATAAAAACAATAACTAAAAACCAGTTACTTGAGCCCCCAAATAAAAAACGAAGTTATAAATTTGTTGGCTCAAGAAACTGAACCAAATTAATTAATTTAATTAAAAAAAGTTGTTTTTATTAAATAATTATTGATACTACTCAAGATATCAAAGCAGAAGTCATTGAAAAAATTTTGAAATTTACTCGCATATTAGACCAAAGTGCAGAAGGTCTTGTAAATGAAATTTTAAAATCTATACAATCAAAGCACATTTCCGTAAACAACTGCAGAGGAAAGAGGTATGATGGGGCAAGCGTTATGAGTGGTGTATAATATTCAGGCGTACAAAGGCACCTCACATTGAAAGCAACAGCTTAATATGTTCATTGCGCATCCCATAATCTGAACCTAGTGTTAAAAGCTGGCATTGCTGGTTTTCAGGAGTTGGTTTTTTTAGGATATAATTAAAAGATTATGTTTTTTTAGTGCAAGTATTAAAATAATGTACCATGTACTCTTATGACTTTGGATTCATCGCGTTTGCAACACTTAAAAGGTTATGTGCAAAGTCAGGCAAATATGCAGGCTGAAAAGTAAGATATATGCGCATATACATATATGCATAATATTTTTATCAAATATGCATGCATATTGCATATGCATTTATTTATGTCAAATATGCATGTATATGCATATATTATTTGTGTCAAATATGCATATAGATGCATTTATTTATACAAAATGTGCACTTCATAATCCGTTTAAATACAATTTTTTTTACATAACTGAGTTCTTGTTCTTATAGGTGCCAAGAAATATTTCTTTCATAATTGAGATTAAATTATTAACATGAGGAAATTTATTTCTAATTTCTTCGTGGAAACGTGGATAAAAAATTTTCAAATTGTTTTCTACTTTAACCATGTAAGGTGGAGCATCTGAAAGAAAAAGCAAAAATTTGTCGTTGGGAACAGTTGTTAAGGGAAGAAAAAAATTTGCTAAACTGTATTGCAAAAACCTTGAAACTGTTAGTGCGTTGGTTTTATCCAACTGCTGGGAAGCAATTAAATGTCATTTACAAGCTTGCTCATTCTTAAGAGATCTGATTAATAAATGTGCGATGTAACGTCTAGAATATTCTATTGTTTCATCCACACATACATAAAAATAATTGTCTCCTATATCTAATTTTATTTTACTCAGTACCGCAGAATATACAGAATCGACCTCGTTTCATCTTAAGCTTTTTTCACTTGGAATATTCCATTTGCAGTATTTTCCAAGAAACATACGCAAAGTTTCATTTGATAATTTGGACAAAGATATATTTAAGCTTAACAATGCTTCGCACAAATCATGGTTAAATATCCCTTGCTCACTTGATTTCCGATTAGTTGATCGTAAGCACCTAGATATCGAATCTTTTGCTTTTTCTCCCACGACTCTAAATTCTTTTTTTTTTTGCCGGTGTGTAAAATAGTTTTGCAGTATTTGAAATTTTTTTTTCGGATGGTATCTGCAAAAAATTCCCTAAGTAAACTAAGTATAACAACCAAAAATGTATATTTTTTGGTTTTCTGATTATTTAATGCAATTTAAAGTACTTAGGTTTACTTGTTAGTTGTAATTGTATTTACTTACAATTTTACTGCATGCTGAGCAAAATACTTTTCTCATATCAATGATTTATTCTGGATATGTCTTGATCTATGCAGACACATTCGCTTCTTTATACATTTTAACTACACTAGATAAAACTTCTTATTATTCTGTACACACCAAAAGTAACTGCTTAAGTTCAATATATAAACTACATTGACATTTTCCTTAGCAAAGTTAAAAAAAGGCCAATAAAAAGCCCCAATAGGCTAATTCCTGGAAATTTTTACTTTCTCTTTTCAAGTACCTTTTTAGAAATTGTTAAAGGATTAAGATAAGAATAATATTACATATTTTGGAAATATCATCTGCAGGTGTTTGAACCATAAATCAACAAATAAATTTGTTTTGAAAACCTATTATATGCACTTTATTTTTAAATATACCAGTATATGCAAAATTCAAAAGAAAATAAAAAATATGCAAATGCATATTATGCATAATATGCACTCTTGCATATTTGCCTGACTCTGGTTATGTGAAACCCGGTGGTCATCCAGTCATGATGCTGATACGGCTTTGCGTCGAGTTTTCCGACAAGCAATGAAATCTTTAACGAAAATTTCATGATTCGAGAAGTGAGAAATTCATTTTTCGAAACTTTAGCAGAAGCAGTAGGAATAGCAGAATAGTGGGGTATTATACCGGAATTTAAAAATAAACGGATAAAACGTATAAAAAAACGATTAGTTCAGCTGCGACGAAAAATAACTTGTAGCAAAAAAGTTTTGAAGTTAATGTTTTCAATGTAAATTATTTAGATATAATATTGCAACAATTTACTAATAGGTTTGTCGGATTAAAATAAATGTATAAGCTTTCATGTCTATTCCCAAAAAATATATTGACACTAATTTACACATATTTTAGTAATTATGTTGTTATTAGTTGTCGTTGGATTACAAGTTGGATTAAAAATCTATCATGACAAATCTGGTAATTAGTTCCTAGCGTTACAATTATTATGTAACAGCAAAGTGGTGCTAACTAAATAGATCCACTATCGCATATGTCGCAAATTTTCAGTTAAAATTAGGTTAGTTCTTGTCTTAAGGTGATATTGTATACATTGTTTTAAATGCACGATTTTTTACAACTTTGTTTTGAATCTGAGCGTTGATAAAGTATAACAAAAAAAATAAAGATTTAAATAATGGACTTCGTTGACAAAGAATAAGTATATAAATATTATTTTGTATAATAAAGATAATATTAGAAAACAGATAGTATGAAAAAATATAAATAAATATTTTTTGTGTAAAAAAGCTTTGATATTTTTTCAAAGAAAAAAGTTGTTAGCTTAGGAATTTGACTGTTACATATTTGTAACGCTAGGATGTAATGTAAGCATATTCAAAAAATAATTGATGGATTCGACCGTTACTTGATGGAAGTTCATTTTATCTAACAATAAAACACGAAAACGTTTGTTTTCTATACTTCCACAAAATTTATTATAACTAAGTGACTACAGCTGTTTCGGCGGAGTGCCTTTCTCAAGTGATATAGTTTACAATGTGTTTGCCTTTTTAAGTCTTCAACTGAAGAGGTTGAGGAGTGGGGAGCTGTTTGTCTCGAGTTGGTCATTCAGAATTATATCTGTATTTTTCAGTTTATTAATTTCCATAGATTCTAAAAAAGATAGCTTAAGGCCTTTATTTTGAATATGTAGAATTTGAAACTCTTCATTGAAAGAATGATTATGATCTAGAAGGTGAAGTGCGTATGTAGAAGTGTCTGTTTTTCTATGGTTGAATGCCCTTTTGTGTTCTGCTATCCGTTTGTCAAAAGTTCTGCCAGTTTGACCGATGTACGTTTTCGGACAGTCACCACAAGTTAGTTTGTACATACCACTCTGTAGTTGCTTTCTCTTTCGACTTTTATTGTTCTTAATATATTTGCTTAAAAACCAGAAATATTTGCTTAAAAGAAAGGAATAACACCAGCTTTCAGAACTAACAACAACTTAAGCAAATATATTAAGAACAATAAAAGTCGAAAGAGAAAGCAACTACAGAGTGGTGTGTACAAACTAACTTGTGGTGACTGTCCGAAAACGTACATCGGTCAAACTGGCAGAACTTTTGACAAACGGATAGCAGAACATAAAAGGGCATTCAACCATAGAAAAACAGACACTTCTACATACGCACTTCACCTTCTAGATCATAATCATTCTTTCAATGAAGAGTTTCAAATTCTACATATTCAAAATAAAGGCCTTAAGCTATCTTTTTTAGAATCTATGGAAATTAATAAACTGAAAAATACAGATATAATTCTGAATGACCAACTCGAGACAAACAGCTCCCCACTCCTCAACCTCTTCAGTTGAAGACTTAAAAAGGCAAACACATTGTAAACTGTATCACTTGAGAAAGGCACTCCGCCGAAACAGCTGTAGTCACTTAGTTATAATAAATTTTGTGGAAGTATAGAAAACAAACGTTTTTGTGTTTTATTGTTAGGTAAGCATATTCTCCAGTTATTTTGTAGCAATATATCATGTGTTTTGTTTTCATTGCATGGTATTTTTAGTAACATTTTTTTCGAAGTATTAGTATATAGAGTGTTTATAAAACTTAAGGGAATTTAGAACTGCAGTATGAACGTACTAAGTTGTTTTACATCAGGGGCCTTGCTGCAGTTCTTCCTTCAAAGAGGCCTGACTGTTCAAGAAGCTATTGATATAGCCTTTGGAGAATATGACGAGATCGATGACTTTATAGAGGAAGTTTATATAGCGCCACCGGATCTGGCTACTCTGACGGATGAGGATTCCAGAGATGAGGACAAGGGCTGTGATTTGGAAAATTTTAGCAAACGTCAGCTACTTGCCGATGCAGAAGTTTGAACTTGAACTGCTGGTGGAATTATAATAGGAGAAGATATTCTTATTCAACATATTTTTCATCTTTTTTTTTGTTTTTTTTTTCATCTTTTATTTTTTAAATTATGACCAGGCATCTAGAATCTAATCCTGGTCGGATTACATAACAATTAATTAATTTGAAACATACAATGAATTTTACTTATAATAATTACTAACTAACTACAAATTACTTTCCCTAACTCTATAAAAAATAGGCCCTAATCAACTAGGTTGAATTTTTGATATTTAAGTTTTCTGCGATTATTTCGCCTAACTTTTTATACATAACATTCGGCCTTTAAGAATGTTTAACTACACTAGAAACTATATCTAAAAACTATTACTAATGACTCTACCTTGATTTCAGCCCTCACCCAAAACGTGAGCTCCACTACTCATCCTCAGGTGAGGCCTGCTATCAGGCATTAGTCTTGCATATCTGTTATAGTTCGAACTCGCTTGAAGTCCGCTCGAGATTTCGCATTTTTCCGAATTGTTCCGAGAGCTGTTTAAGTATTTTCGTTTCATAGAGCAGTCAAATTTGCTCAGTCTCATTTATACATCATTATTTAAGTTAGATGTTCATGGCTCCTCTTACTGGTCTCCATCGTTCGTTATAGAGCTCCAGGTGTTTTCTGGAGACTTTTCCAGCCAGATAGTTAAGATCTGCAAATAACTCTTCTTCCTGTAATATTGTTATGATATCTCTTCCATTTAGCCGCCGTCTCAGTTCTCTAACGTTTTCATACATGTTGCAGTCAAACATGGCATGCTCAGGAGTTCCAAGCTGTCCACATTCACACAGGTCATCCTCCTTGAGGTTGAACCTGTGCAAATAACTAGGGTATGGGCCGTGTCCCGTTAGGAAATGTACTAGTCCCGGTTTTGGATTGAAGTGTACCGGGATTTCATTCAGTCTCGGTAGAAACCGATGTAGTCTTCTAGCTTTACTAGACATTTCCCACTCGGCCTGCCACTTCCTTATCACCTCATTTGTAATTTCCATTTTCGTATTTCAGTCAGAATCGACAGTCAGAGACAGTCGACAGACAGACGTATAACAGTCAGAATCGACAGTATATAACATTTTTTTGAAAAATGATATCGATATTACACCTGCTCATATACTATATCCAAAAGTTTCTGCAGCCGGGATTGAGTTTCGTGAGATTTCACATATAACGAGAAACAATTTCCTGAGTCATATTACTCACTGTATGAAAACAAATCAATTGTTGATATATTCGAAATGTTCATAGATGAAGAATAGAAATCGTTTTATTCCTGGTACGAGAAACAAACCAATATGCTACTTTCAAGAACCTACCCGACCCAGGAGTCTCGCCAGAGGAAATGAAATGATAGGATAGAACACCTAATGTATACAATTCCAAACAACAATAGAAAGCGTTGTGGTGGAAGATTTTGAAAAATATTAATACGCACGAAGTGTATGTGTATAAAATGTAACGTAGGTCTCAGTATTGATTTTTTGTTACCTATCACACAATTAAAAATGTTTAAATTCCTTTGTCTTTATTTTCAGCTTTTAAATAAATAGAACTAATTACAGTTTCATTTCGCGAAATATTCGCTTTTTCCTTGTGAAAATTTGGGACTCGCCCATTTCCTTACGCCCGGCTCAAATCGACAGATTTTTGAAATATACACTCTTTTGCATGTACTTAACTTACCTTATCTTAATCTGACAATTTCGAGTTTTTTTAAGGATAGATTTTTTTTTCGGGCCCCCCTTAACGAACTTCCCTGTGTTAAGAGCCAATATATGGTAGAGGTACATCTACAGGGTACCAGGTTTCTCCCCATATCGCACCTTGAAAACCATATGGCAATATCTGCAATTTTTTCATGAAATGACCTTTGAATGCAGTCTAATAGGAAAAAAAATCTATTTTTTAATGCTATATAGCAGCGTTTGGAAAAAAATTTAAGTTCGGCACCAGAAAGATACATCTCTATGGCTTTTGTCAAAAATCGATTCTTCTTTTTATACCATCAGGCATTATCTGCAGTAGTTGATGCTCTACGGTTCTAAAATTGGAACAAAACCCCAGATCTATATGGCAATATGTGCAAAAATGTGACCCACGCTCGTAAAATGAAAGCAAGATCTACTAAGGAAACATCCTTTGAATGCAACAAAACATAGAGTGCTGCATAGAGATTTGATTGCAACACTGGAAATAAGCGACAAGGCTATAACAAATTTGATATACAACGTCGTACTGCAGATGGGTTTATCCCAACGAAAAGAACAAGCGAATTATAACCGACAGACAATATATAGCGACAGATTATAATATGCAAGACTTTGATTAAGTGTTAACACTAAAAAGAGGAGAGAGAGAGAGAGAGACGGAGAGAGAGAGATGACGAGAGAAGAGAGAGAGAGAGAGAGAGAGAGAGAGAGAGAGAGAGAGAGAGAGTGAGAGAGAGAGAGGAGAGAGAGAGAGAGAGAGAGAGAGAGAGAGAGAGAGAGAGAGAGTGACGAGAGGAGAGAGAGAGAGAAGAGAGAGAGAGAGAGAGAGAGAGAGAGAGAGAGAGAGAGAGAGAGTTATTCTATCAAAATAAATTAAAAAAAGTTAGTTTTAACATTGCAACATCCTTTATAGACGTTGACATATATGATTAGACCATTGCAGATTTGTAACCAACTTTTATTCTCAACTAGAAGGGCTACACAATCTTCATAGAAATGAATGGTTATATCCCTGCGGCTTACTTAACATCACTTCAGACGTCGAACTTTTGATAACAAAAAGAAGAGGAGCTAAAGCAGTCCACCGCCGCATAAGATTCAATTCTTGCTAGAGATCAATTAATATTTGTTTTGAGAACGCCTAAACAACATCCGCTATGCAGACGACACCGTTATTTTTGCAGGCAGTTTGAACAGTTTACAGAAATTATTAAACAAAGTAAATGAAGTAAGTGAAAGATTTGGACTACAAGTTACACATATCAAAAACTAAATTTATGGTAATCAGCAAAAATAAAATTAGAGACGTCCAACTCCTTACAAAGAATACACCAGTGAACCGAAACAGTATACCTATCTTGGAACAATAGTAAACGAACAATACGATCACTCACAAGAAGTAAAATGTAGAATAGAGAAGCCTAGGATTATATTCAACAACATGGCCACACTCTTTAAAAGCCACAACCTTAATCTGGAGATAAAAGTAAAGCTCCTACGATGTTATGTCTTCTCAATCTTTAGCAAGAATCATATTGTCATGCTCGCACTGTTCCGGCACGTAGCATTGTCTCCGAGAAACCTGATTTTACAAAGGATTGTCTGATACTATACTCTCCGGACAGTATGACAGTATAGTATCAGAAATCCATGTAAAATCAGAGTTTTCGGAGACAATCGCTACGTGCCGGAACGGGTAATAAGATTCTTGCTTTATACAATGGAGTTGAATCCTGGACACTCACTTTCGGGTCGTGAAAGTATGTCAAATGTGAAATTATGACTTGTCGTGAAATTATGTCCCTCGGGATACAAATCGATAATTTTAGAGCACTCATCTAATTACTAATGAGAATAGAAAAAAAAACTGAAATTAAGATACCAAAGTAACTATAAACAGGTAACATCATGTATGTCACAAATACTAAATCCTAGAAAACACAGCGAAGACAGCTTTGTAAGATATCAGGTATCAGGGGTAGTATTTGTCGATCTAAATGCCGCTTATTGCTTAAATTAGAGGACATTCTCCAAATGTATATATGACATTTCGGTAGACAATAAACTCACTTCTTGTATTCTCATACAATACTGAAGATTTTTCGTCTCACTCAATGGTGAGAATAGCATGGGACACCTGAGAAGAAAGGTGTTGAATGAGGCCGTGTAAGGGCACATTAAGAGTAAAACAGAAAATCATTGACAATCTTAAACCCATTATGTCAAAAAATACAAAGTTTAAAGACATTAATGAAAATTTAAGACAGATTCAACAAGCTCTAAAAGAAGCGGGAGAAGAAATACGTTGACCAATACAAAAGAAAAGGCTCTTGGATGACAGACGAAATACTAACTCGCATGAATGAAAGAAGACAATATAAAAACAAAAGCATTACATAATAGAAATCCTTAAATAGCAGGTTTAGAAAAGACAGTATAACAGCAAAAGAGAGATGGTTAACAGAAGAGTGTTAAGAAATAAAGGAATATGAAAAGAAATATGAAAGTTTCAATATTCGTCAGAAAGTAAAGGAATTGAAGTCAGGAAAGTAAAATAATATACAAATAATATACATAAATGTTATAAAAGACGCGAACAGTAACATTCTCACAGAATTTAAAACAACAACTAAACAGATGGAGAGAATACGTAAAATAACTATTTGGGGATGACGGACAATAAAGTATAGCTGAAGAATCTGAAGAATCGGGACCAAAAATTTTAAAACATGAAGTTAAATACGCATTAAAACAGACAAAAAGGAAAAAGGTCCAGATGAAATCCCGATTGAGTTTCTTAAACTGATTGATGAAGATATGATAGACATTTTAGTAGAACCACGTAGAACTATAAATAATCATATTTATCATGAAACGAGTATTTTACCAAAAGAATGGTTAGTATCAATATTCGTAATTATTCCTAAGAAGCAAAATGCAAAAGAATACTCAGAACACCGTACAATTGCGTTAATGAGCCATGCTTTGAAAGTATTTTGCGGGTAATCCACAAAAGAATTTATAGAAATCTGGATGATGAAATTAGAGTGATAACCAATTAGGCTTTAGCAACGACATAGGAACTAACGAAGTAATATTCGGTATAAATGTGCTCATGCAAAGAAATCTAGACATTAACCCAGAAATGAGGTACACATGCTTTATTTATCTCGAGAAAGCATTTGACAAGGTACAGCATGATAAAATAATTAATATCTTAAAATTGAAAAACATCGACAGCTGCGATATCATAGTAATTTCAATCCTCTACTGCAACAAAATGTCAAAATAAGAATTGAGGATCAAATACCGGAACCAATAGAAATTCTTCGGCATGTGACACAGGGCTGTATCTTGTCACCACTGCTGTTTAATATATATAGCGATGCCGTCTTTCAAGAAGCTTTAGGAGAGTGTAAGGATGAGGTGATCAGAACTGTTTAATAATATAAGATATGCCAATAACACTGTCATATTCACTTCAGCTCTACAAAGTCTGACAAACATACTGGAACGACTGAACTAAAAGTGTGCCATATATGGTATTAAAATGAAATTAAAGAAACACAAAATTCATGGTCATTACAAAACACCCAAAAGACAACGAGACACTTCATATTAATAATATTCAGAATAGGAACATTGGTTAGTCAAAACGCTGAACAAACACAAGAGATTAGAAGCCGTATAGAAATAGCAGGAGCAAAATTTGTGAAAATAAAACATCTATTATGTACTAGAGACCTAAGAATGGATCTAACAATAAGGTTGTGGCATGGAAGCTTTTGAACGAATCGAAGAATGCTACGAATATCATGCGTAGACAAAATTACCAATATTGAAGTCCTTGATAGGATTAATAAGAGGGAAGAAAAAATTGACATATTGATATCCAACCTTAGATAGAAGATAAAAAATTAAGCAGAAGGGCACCTACACTGTATAAAATTTACACATACTTACGATCAACAAACGTCAACATACAGACGATACGAAGTAAAGAAAAATCTAAATACCTTAAACACAGGGCCCATTTTACCACTAGGCCAGTGCGGCACCTGCCTCGGGCCAGCATCTTAATGAGGCCCGCAAAGATCATCAAAAATTTTTTATTGCAATAAAACAAATATAACTCTATAAAATTATACTGGCGCCAAACAGCGACAGCTTGCATAAAAAGAAAATGAGGAAATATGCAAAATACAAAGAGGTGTCAGACAGGGTTGTATACTGTCCCCACTGTTATTCAATTTATATTCAGATAGAATATTTAAGGAAGCACTCCATATTTTGGAATGGGGTGTGAAAGTTAATGAAATTCTGATAAATACAATCAGATATGCAGACGATACAGTTATTTTAAGTGATAATATGAATAGATTACAACACCTTTTAAATGCCATTGACACAGTGGGAAGAGAGTTTGGCCTAAACATAAACTGTTTAAAAACAAAATATATGGTATTTAGCCGTTTGGTCCATCAAGATTCATGTTGATGGTCATATAATTCAAAGAGTACCCAGTTTTAAATATCTTGTTTGCCGTATTACTGAACAACTAGATTCAGATAAAGAGATAAAATATAGAATCGAGATAGCCCGCACGACATTTTAAAAAATGAGGTCATTATTCTGTAATAATAACTTGGAATTTAAACTTCGAAACGCATGATTAAATGTTACATTTGGTCAGTCCTCTTGTATGGTGTCGAAGCATGGACATTAAAAATATCGACCATTAATCGTTTTGAAATCGCCTTTGAAATGTGGCTGCACAGACGTACACTGAAAATACCATGTACGGCTACTCTGACAAGTATGGCAGTCCTTAAGAGAGCAAATGCTGCCCGCGAGCTGCTTGATAACATCAAATATAGAAATATGGCCTATTTTGGACACGTAGTAAGGGGAGACCGGTATAATATTCTTCAACTTATTATGATGGGTAAAATCGGCAGAGGAATTGGTAGAAAGCAGGCCTCTTGGTTGAAGAATATCCGGGAGTGGACAGGAATAAAGAAAGCAGAACAACTATTTAGAATAGCTCGAGACAGAGACAGTTTCGCCATGTTAATCGCCAACGTCAAGAGGACTTGATAGGGCACGTTAAGAAGAAGAAGAAGGTCTTAGAACAATTAAAAAATTTGAGATCAATATTAACTAATTAACTTAATTAATATTATTATTAAATTATATTTAGGGACCCGAAAATTATGTAGTGCCTCGGGCCTGGTTTGAAGTAAAATAGGTTCTGCTTAAACACAATGAAAATAGACTAAGAAACAATTATAAGTCAAACCCAGGAAAAATGAAGGTCATGAGAGCCAGAGTGGCCTAACTGATTTTAACATAATCGAAGAAAATGATCAGAAGCTAACAACCTCACACTGTTTTAGTAGTTTTATGTTGACCAAGATTCATTATTGGTCAACAGTTAACATGCAATTACTTAACTCATTTTCTTTGATTATGTAAGGCAATTTTAAAATCAGTTAGACCACTCTGGCTCTCATCGCCTCTATTCAGGTGTGCTCCTTCAATTTTCCACAACAGAGACGCGTTCACAAAACTAAACACTCATCTGATGCTTAGATTTATCTATAAATTAGTCAGAAAAATCATCAGGGTATTTGATACGATTTACATCCATATATAAGCCTACCTTATCCGCCTTATCGTAGTTATCACTTCACATAATAGCCGAAGATACGTAGCTGGAGAACGAAAGAAACCAAGTCTAGATTTGAAAGATTCACTCCACGAATACCAGCCCATTGTACAACAAAAAAAATCGAGGAAAAACTGGCCTCAAAAAATCTGTACCCTCGAGAGGAACATTTTTCTGGTAGTTATCTTATTTATTCTGCCAAGAGGTCTTTTGACTGCAAACACGAATAACCTGTGTAAATGTGGTACAAGATGCATCAAACCTTCTTAGATGTCCTATGCTAGATGCATAGCAATTGTGACTTTGCCACTCAAACCGCTCTTTTCTGAAGGGACAAGGTTTAAGTATTTGAACTGAATATATAAAGTACAGTCAGTAGGCTAATGCTTTTAACCCTAGCTAGAACCACAAGGTGAAGTCACCGGTGACCTCACTGCACAAATGTTTTTGACATGTGCGTGACTCTAATGAACCTGTATGTTGTCTGCCCATCTACCTTCAGTATTTCACATGAGTCGTAACTGGTGATGCGTGTTTGTATAAAATTCACGTTTAGTCGTATTTGTAAAGCAATTCTGATTTTTGACCCCACCGTATGATAGAAAAGTCACCATATGTGAGTTTATGTACTGTGCAAAAAATATGCATGGATAACATCAATTTAGTATATGAAAAGATTGTAAATAATATAAAAATAAACTATTCAACTCCTAACTTGGTTTTTAATTACCTTTGCCATACTAATAAGTATAAATACGTCACTTATAAGTGCTTTTATATTGTGCCTCACCCTGTATATTAGTTTTGCTTATTATTATGTAACAAGACATTTTCTGATGAGAAATTGAATCATTTCGTATGACATATTCTTGTTAGATAAATTAATCATTCTTAATTTTTTTACATAAGCAGTACTACCCATTTTAACACAAATATCTATTTTAAAACTAAATTTGAGGTAAATCAAACATCATTTTTAAAATTGCAGAGGCCATAAAATGTCCCGCAAGTAATATTCCATTAAGTAATAACTTCAAACCCTCTTGTATCTATAAACCTTTTTCTTAAAGCGCCAACTACCTAACAAAAGTAGGTAATTCATAGAATTCAGTCTTACCACCTGTTACACACTGTAATGCGTACAACAAAAGTGAATAACAAAATTGTGGAGGCCACTATAACCGGCTAAAGTATATCTTGGGATATACGGCATCAACGCAGTGATGCCAAACTCTCGGGAAGATCTCGGAGGTCATATGAACCGAAAAAATGATAGTTTAGATATACAGTGAAAAAGATCTGAACGACCTCTATAATATATACACGTGAACTACACAATATACATCAACGATACAGAGGTACTTATGAGCTCCACAAAATTTTTAAAAATTATGAAGCTGTACGTATTGACGAATCGAGAGAACCATTATTAAGGAATGGTCAAGTGGGGTCCGTATATCGGAGTTCAGTTGACCACGGAGCTCATTTAAACCTGGATTTAAACATGGGTGGAGTCCACTTTATGCCGTAGTATATATATAATATATATATATATATATATATATATATATATATATATATATATATATATATATATATATATATATATATATATTTAAAAACATAAGATGTAGATCTTTGAAACACACTCAGTGAACCAAAGATCCAAGGTTATTGGTTTAACGACCACTCGTACGAAATCAAATAGATGAAATAGAGAATGTGGAAAAATCCCCTTTATATATATATATATATATATATATATATATATACGTCTTTAAATCAAGGCGAGATCCGACTAAATCGAGGACAACCCGAGATCCACCAATAGGAAATTAATTATTGGAGTATATTGTTCACAACTATCTTTATAATTAACATATTAATCATGGCACACTTAGAGGGGAAAAGATTTTTGTACTTAAATTTTTCTGATAAATTTACAGCGAAACGAGATCCGTAGATGAAAAGTAAAGGGGAGGACTTATATACGAAATTTTAGATATTTACCGATCAACGCGAGATCACACACTGATGCCAGCTCTAAAGAGTATTAGTCGAGCGATTGGAGCTCGTGTTGTATTGTATATTTCCCACGATATACAGATATATAGCGGGCGGAGTCAATGACGGCACCAACAGCGTTGTCTCGAATTCTTTATGTAACTTTTAAGTATCGCTTCTTTTGTGTCTTTAACGTCTACGATTTACCTTTCAGAAAGTACCTTAGTTTTGTTACATACATAAGGGTGTGAAAAAAGAAAAAGAATACTTCACAAATAATAACCATTTAATAATGATAATTATTTGCAATACAATATTTTAAAACTATACATTAATATTCTTAAAAAACACTTACTACGAAACCAAAATGTAATTATTATATTCTTAAATAATACAAATTGTTACAAAATAATTATTTAAATGATTGCTTGTTTTAGAAATACATTACAAGAAAGTAAAAAAATTTATAATTATTATTAAAGTTTAAAAAATAAAATAACTCAATATGTAATTATTATTTGGTAGTTAAAAAATGATTTTAAGTTTAATGATTTAAAAGATAAAAAGAAACACACATAATTTTCAGGGTCAACTCCTAATTGCATGAAAATTTGGATTTAGATTCTACCCATCCCCCACTTCAAAGTTGAATTTGTGCCGTTGATTGCTTTTACTTGGAGGGTGAAAAAATTTACGTTTAAAATAAGTCCGGAAGCAGATCTGACTAACTTTAAGCAACTTTCGCTCTATAGAGTTTTTTTAACTTAGGTACAAGGTTAATTCAGTGGTAGGTACTAGAGTCACTTGCGACTAAAAATGTTTACTTTTCAACAAAAAAAAAACACGTTTTTCGGCGGTTTTTCGCAAATACTCAAAAAGTAAGTATTTTATCGAAAAAATATTCTTGGAAAAAATGTAGCATATAAAAAAAAACGAAAAAAAATGGTATATTCTTAGTCTATAGAACCAGTAAAAGTAAATTTGTAGCTAATAAAAAGACGATCTTATCCTTCAAATTCCAAATCAAATATTTTAACGTGATACATAGTACCAAAAAATGAAGCTCATGAAATGAAATGGGAAAACCCATTAAAATTTTTTTAAAGTGTTTACAAAAAGGTTTATTATATTTTATACAAGTTATATACGGGTAGGAAAGACAACGGAACGAATTTTCGAACGTTTAAACAGACGACATCCCAGATTTACCAATTTCTGGACAATTGATCCAAAGGCTGGATTCCAACAACGAAACAGTTGTGGATTTTCAAGTTCTCAATGAGAGTCAGAATGAAAAAACATTAGTGACCTCGAGTATGATGGTTTGGAGAATTTGGCTGGTTATATCTGCCATAAATTGAAGGACTCCAGTATTCAATCCGAAGATGTTTCAACGTACACGTGGGTTGATCATTTGAGTAAGTGTGGTTTATGTAAACCATCAGACACTCTCTTGTCATATATTAAGTATAACCTATTCCACGAACATACGCCTGTTTTGGATTACTTCGAAAACGAATATTTTACTGTGCAAAATAAGAAGAACGAAAGTAAATTGCAAATTACATTGTTGTTTCTTGGAATAATTATTAGCGCCATTTACTTTCGTACTTCTTATGTTGCACAGTAAAATACTCGTTGTCGAAGTAATCCAAAACAGGCGTATGTTCGTGGAATGGCCCATAACTGGAGACAATTTTTCCTTCCACATGAATGGTGATTCCATTTTGGTAACTAAAAATTATTTAGAAAACCTTATGTCCAAAAGTGTAACTGTAGACTGTTCTAACAAAGCGAACAAGTTATTTTTTAGGTCTCGGATGTACTTCCGAATTAAAGAATTAAACAAGTCTCTTAACAACCTGACATTGCGTAAAAGAAAAATTATGAAAACTGCTACATAGTTGCTGTATGTACATCTATTTCACATGCACAAAATTTAAATAAAGTGCATGGCATGAAAACTGTAAAACTTGTTTTTGTCTTTTCCAAGCCTCTTACTTAAATCTGATGAAATACATTATTTAAAAAGTAAAAAATTTTGTTTTTTATCAATCCATTAAATTTATGGTTTTATTTTGGGGCTTTTCTTCCCCTTGGTAAAAATTATATTTACTAATGTGTAGGCCACTAATCAATTTTTGCCAACTAACGAAATATAATAATTTTATTAGATATCGATTATATGAATATTTTTATTTTCCGGATACCAATATAATCAAGAAATTGGGAACTTTACAAATAACTGAAAATCAATTTAAATAAAAGTAAATAGTTTAATAATTTTCCTCTAAACTATAAAAACCACGTAGTTTCTTTTAGTCATAATTCATTCATTTGTACTATTCTCAAATTTCATTCGCGTTTGTAAATTTCATTCGCGTTTGTATTACGAACGCATAGACGGGACTATGCTTTACCCTGTTGCTGACGTCATGCGCCAATCGGACGAGCTTACGTAACTAGAATATCAGGGTGTGCATATTTCCGCGTCCCGGTGAATTCGTATCTATTTTAATCCCCCATCCTAATTACAGGCCAACTGGCAACTCTGGTGCGCAGATAATTTTTAGATAACCCATTAACTACCGGTGAATTGGTAACTTTCATTTTTTAAGTATTGTTGATAATCTAATATCGGTATTCCAGGTATTTAGCGCTGCACTCCTAGAAAATGGAAAAAATGGCACAGGAAGTGAAACCGATGATGAAACGAAACGCAAAAGAGAAAACTTGGATGATTGTTTTAATAGAAGTAAAATTAAAAAACGGCCACCAAGCAAAGCAGGCAACGAAAACAAGGAAGACATGGAAAATGTTATGATTACAATAATGAAAGAGCTAATGAATAAAAACGATGAAATGCTTCAGGAAATAAAACAAATAAGGAAAGAATAACAACAAACCAATAAAGAGTTAATGGATGTAAAAGCAGAGAATCAAAAACTAAAAAAATAAGTAAAACAGCTACATGAAAGAATGGAGCAACTGGAGAAATTTAGCAAAAAGAAAAGCTTGATCGTAACTGGGTTGAAAGTAGAAACAAATGATTATAAGAAATTAAAAGAAGAAATGGAAAATTTCATAGCCCAAGAGTTGCAAATACAAATAAAACTAAGAAGTGCAAAAAAAATAGGAGAAACAGTATGCGCAATAGAAACAGAAGCCCTCACGGATAAAATGGAAATCCTAAACAAGAAACGTAAACTAAAACAGCATAAAGATCGTATCTATATAAACAACGATTGGACATCCAAAGAAAAAGAAATACAAAAGGAAATAACTAAAATAGCAAAGGACGAAAGAAGCAAAGGTAAACAAACGAAAATCGGCTACAAGAAATTAATAGTGAATGGCAAAATCTAGATATGGGACGAAGAGAGAGAACAGCTGATAAAAAATTCAAAAAACTAATAAACGAAGAACAGCGGCTGAAATATGATATTGACATGGCAAAAAAAGACTCGGAAATGCAAACGGTTAACGAAAACAAAATAACGCAAACAAAATAAAGAAATAATCTCAATAAGAAGAAAAGAACCAAACCCACTAGAATGGGATCTTGGAATATTAGAACCATGCTGGCAGTAGGTAAGATGCAAGAAATAGCTCTTGAAATGAAAAAATTACCAACTAGAAAACCTAGCCCTACAGGAAATACGATGGAAGAAAGAAGGAAAAATTGAATAGAAAAACTTTAGCATGTATTATTCGGGAGAAAACAAACAGGGAACGAATGGTACGGCATTTATGGTGAACAAAAAAATTAAGGAAAAAGTGATACAATTCAAAGCAGTTAATGAAAGGATATCTTACATAAGAAAATAAACAAGCCAACATCTCGATAGTCAATTGCTATGCACCCACCGAAGAAGCAAACCAAGAAGATAAAGCAGAATTCTACGACATCCTGGAAGAAACCTGTGAAAATATTCCGAGGAATGACATATTAATAATATTGGGTGATTTTAATGCAAAGATCGGAAAGGAGGACTATAATCGTAATGTAGCTGGCAAAAAAACCATTCATGAAACTACGAATGATAATGGAGGAGAAATCTGCAACCTAGCAGCAGCAACAAACACATATATAGTTAGTACTGGGCATAAACATAAAAAAGAACACAAAATAACATGGATGATACCAGGAAGAATGGATGGAAACCAAATAAATCATACTCTAATTTCGAAAAAGTGGACACAAATAGTACAAGACGTAAGGTCATATAGAGGGGCAAATGGAGGCACTGACCACATATTGTTGATAGCAAAACTTAAGATGAAAATAATCAAAGCAAATAATCATAAGGAAGGAAAAAGGAGGAAATGGAATATAGCCAATCTGAAAACGCAAGAAACAAAGCAACAATATACAGAACAACTGGAACAGAAATTGGGTCAGTACGAGCACACAGAAATAGAAGGAGAATGGAAAAACATAAAGAACAGCATAATAGAGACAGCAAAACAAATAATAGGATTCCAAAAAACACAGAATCGAAAGAATGGTTTGATGAGGAATGTCACCAAAAAAGTCAACTGAAGCACCTCGCAAGAAACAAATGGCTACAAAGTGCCGGACAGGAACAACTGGACCAATATAGAAAAGAAAAACAAGAAGCATTGAAACTCTATAGAAGAAAGAACAACACATGGATCTCTGAACAAATGCAAGAATTAGAAACGAATAATAAAGACAACAAGAAATTGTTCGAATAGATAAAACAACAATACAGTACCAAAAAATCTGTCACAAAAATAAACAAAAAAGATTGGGAAAAACATTTCACGGACCTATACAAAAACGACAATAAGGCATATTTAGAGGATGAGGATATAAGAGATAACAGAGATGAAGAGGAAGGCGCACTTACTTATCAGGAATTCATGGAGGTATTAAAACAACTAAAAGTAAACAAAACGCCAGGGCCAGATGAAATCAACAACGAACTGATCATCAACGGAGGAGAGGAGCTCACGAAGCGAATGCACAAGTTAATGGTTACAATTTGGAAGGACGAAAGCATGCCCATAGAATGGAAAAACGGACACATCGCACCAATCTTTAAGAAAGGAGATCCAACTAAGTGCTGCAACTACAGACCAATTATGCTACTAAGTACAACGTATAAGATATTGACCACAATTATAAGAAACCGACTAAATCAATACACAGAAAAAATTATAGGACCATACCAACAGGGTTTTAGAAAAGGAAGATCAACAATAGATGCAATACACGTACTGACACAAACAATTGAAAAAAGCTATTAACATGACATAGAATTACACGTACTATTCATCGACTTCTAACAGGCCTTCGACAGCATATACAGACAACAATTATTAAAATAAATGAAAAAATGGAGATACCGGCAAAATTAATAAGACTATCTAGAATGGCAATAAAAGACTCAACAGCAAAAGTTAAAACAAATTAGGGCGATACAAATGACATCAAAATAGAACTTGAAGTAAGACAAGGAGACAGTCTGTCAACGACAAACGACACTATTTAATATCGCTCTAGAAGGAGTAATTAGTGACACAGGGCTGAAAACGACAATCATTCAAAGCTCAACACAGATCATAGGATATGCAGATGACCTGGGACTGGTAGCACGAGATAAAAAAAAGACTAGAACAGGCACTTTTAACCCTGGTAAGAGAAGCAAAGACGAGAGGATTAATAATCAATCAGAATAAAACAAAATATCTTATAAGCAAACGAGACAATGTAAACAGAATAACAGAAATAAAGATAGGTGAAAATACATTCCAGAGAGTAGATTGCTTCAAATACCTGGGGGTGATGGTGGACGGCAAAAACGGAAGGAGTATAGAGATAAACGAAATAATTAAAGCAGGTAATAGAGTATATTGGAAATATCACCAATTACTCAAGGACAAAAACCTGAGCAAAAAACAAAATCAAAAATATACACAGCAGCAATCAGATCAGTGATAGCCTATGGAGCAGAAGTAATGTGCCTTACGAAAAAAGACGAAGAAAAGTTAAGAATAATTGAGAGAAAAATTATGAGAAGAATACATGGCCCAGTAAAGACAGAAACAGGGGAATATAGAAAGCTGATGAACCATGAAATAATAAATATAAATAAAGGAGAAGATATAGTAAAATTCATTAAAGCACAAAGGCTCAGATGGTTTGGGCACACACAAAGAAGAGGGGTAGAAGAACTGATCAGGAAGATAATGAACTGGAAACCAGTAAAAAATAGACCAAGAGAAAGACCAAAAATAAGATGGGAAGATCAACTGCTAGACGATATATCAAAGATGGAAATTGCAAACTGGAGAGAAAAGATTCAGGACCGGAGAGAGTGGAAGAAGATAGTAGAGAAGGCAAAAAAACATCACAACCTACGAACTACGACCTAAAGGAAAAGCGGACTAATTTACCGCGTGAAATGGATTAAAAGAGCTCATATTTGAGTGAACTATACTCTAACAAGAGTGAACGGTCCATATAATAATTCCAGGTATGTACCTGTATAAATTACCCTCCTTGAAGTTGGTGTAAAAGGTATTCCTCATTTATGTATTGTCTTTTGGAAGGATTACTAGAGAAAATCCAAATAAATTTTGAAAAAATGGCTGAAATCGCTGAAATTCTTGTAACAGATTTCGTAATGAGTGAACATGGGTGTAAGTTATTGGTGGTAAATGATTTTAAATTTCACTTAAAGAAAGTGCTAAAAAGTGGAAAACATGTATGGTACTGTTCTGCATCTGGTTGCAACGCAACCTGTTATACCGACGGTTAGTTTTTTTTACATATTTTGAGTAGTAACTATGTTGGTTATCAACAATTTGATGTCAAAAATGCACATTTTGCCATTTTTTGTCTACCAGTAAGAAGAAAAACATTCAAAACAAAATTTAAGATAACCGCATTATAGAGCATGTAAAACAATTTAAACAAGGTTTTATAAATTTCGCTATACTTAATTGTTGCTTATAAAACTATAAATTAAGTCAGTTTAACGTTAATATAACTTATGTAAAAATACAACTTATATCTCGATTTTACGTGAAATAGCTCAAAGCAATGAGTAAAAATACACGGTTTTTATGACACTCAGTGTAACTACGTAACAATTGTTTTAGTTTCTATATGGACGGAATAACAAAATTTATGTAAATCTGACCAATTTTTTCTCAATTTAATTATTTATTGACAATTTAAATGAAAACTAGCCGATTTTAAGAATTTTCGTCTATAAGTTACAATATTTTACCAAAAAACTGAAAAAAGAACCGGTGAGTTTATTGAAATAGCCTTAAAATGAGTTGAAGTAAAATAGAATTGGAGCTTTGTTTATCAATAAACATTATGGTAGGGGAGCCCAAGCGGGGATTTTTGCAGTTACTCGAGCGCGTCAGATTAGCATATGGGAGAAACCTGGTACCCTGCAGATGAACCTCTACCATATATTGGCTCTTAACACAGGGGAGTTCGTTAAGGGTGGCCCGAAAAAAAAATCTATCCTTAAAAATACTCGAAATTGTCAGATTAAGATAAGGTAAGTTAAGTACATGCAAAAGAGTGTATATTTCAAAAATCTGACGATTTGAGCACGGGGTAAGGAAATGGGTGAGTCCCAAAGTTTCACAAGAAATAAGCGAATATGTTGCGAAATAAATGACAGATCGAAAAACTAAAAAATATGTGCTCAATATATTTTAAAAATTATCGAATGATACCAAACACGACTTCCCACGGAGAGGGGTGGGGGGTAAATTTAATATTTTAAATACGAATCCCGCGATATTTCGCGAAATGAACATCAGATCGAAAAACAGTAAAATACACTTATTCGATACTTTTAAAAAATCTATCGAATGGCACCAAACACGACTCCCCAAGGAGGTGGGGTGGGGGTTACTTTAAAATCTTAAATAGAAGCCCCCATTTTTTATTGCAAATTTGGATTCCTTACGTAAAAATAAGTAACTTTTATTCGAAATATTTTTTCGAATTATGGATAGATGGCGTTATAATCGGAAAAAACGATTATTGGAAATGGAAAACTAAATTAAAAAATGGCAAGCGCCCACTAAAATGGAAAATTTTACTTAACTTTTTTTGGTTTTAGGACCTACTCTTCACAACCCAATAGGTCCCCATAACGCTCGAGTGACTGCACATTTAGCATACTTTGTTCCCCTACCATTAATGAAAAGTATACATTTGCGATAGGCTCTGTGTTGGCTTAATCCGTTACTATTCAAATTTATTTCTTACGTTTTAAGCTAACTACCTGAGGTACCCCTAAACCCTAAAAATGTCATCAAAACGACGATTTTGAAGCTCTTCCGACTGGATTAAAGAAGCTATTATCGATTCAAACAAAAGTTGTGTATTTTTAATTCTAAATTTCAACTATTTAATTAAAAATAAAGCGTTTCAGTTGATAATTCAAAGTTGTTACACCCACCACTTTCGCAGGCAGAATAAGAACCCTGCTATTGCATAAGTATATAGATTTTGAAAAACCATTAAAAAAGCATTCCAAAGTTTTTTTCGATATGCCGTTTAGTTCTCGAGATATTTGACAATCGCCTTTCTGGACAGAGCCCTTAAATAATGTAAATATTCTTATTCAAGCTAGACATAAGCCGAGTGAGAGAGCTGACCGTGAAATTCATTTGCGATGTTTCCAAATTTACCGGATCTCGGGTTGTCTGCAAAATATATATTTAGGATATACACAACGGATCGCGCGCGCTGCCCTCTACAGCGGATTTAGTGGAACCAATGCAATATAAAATTCACCAAAAGGGGTGCAAAATGAGGTCCAGACAAAAATCGATTTCCTTGTACCCCAACCATTGTTACATCGAGATGTCACTATATACACGTGAATACAAGGTGAGATCCAAAATCGGATCTCGCCTTGCAAAACGGATCTCATCTTGCTATACAAGATGAGATCCGTTTTGCAAGGCGAGATCCGATTTTGGATCTCACCTTGTATTCACGTGTATATAGTGACATCTCGATGTAACAATGGTTAGGGTACAAGGACATCGATTTTTGTCTGGACCTCATTTTGCACCCCCTTTGGTGAATTTTATATTGCAGTGGTTCCACTAAATCCGCTGTAGAGGGCAGCGCGCGCGATCCGTTGTGTATATGGTAAATATATATTTTGCAGACAACCCGAGATCCGGTAAATTTGGAAACATCGCAAATGAATTTCACGGTCAGCTCTCTCACTCGGCTTATGTCTAGCCTGAATAAGAATGTTTACATTATTTAAGGGCTCTGTCCAGAAAGGCGATTGTCAAATATCTCGAGAACTAGACGGCATATCGAAAAAACGTTGGAATGCTTTTTGAATGGTTTTTCAAAATCTATATACTTATGCAATAGCAGGGTTCTTATTCTGCCTGCGAAAGCGGTGGGTGTAGCAACTTTGAATTTTCAACTGAAACACTTTATTTTTAATTAAATACTTGAAATTTAGAATTAAAAATACACAACTTTTGTTTGAATCGATAATAGCTTCTTTAATCCAGTCGGAAGAGCTTCAAAATCGTCGTTTTGATGACATTTTTAGGGTTTAGGGGTACCTCAGGTAGTTAGCTTAAAACGTAAGAAATAAATTTGAATAGTTAATGTTTATTGATAAACTAAGCTCCAATTCTATTTTACTTCAACTCATTTTAAGGCTATTTCAATAATTATATAATAATATTTTTTGGTAAAACATTGTAACTTATAGACGAAAATTCTTAAAATCGGCTATTTTTCATTTAAATTGTCAATAAATAATTAAATTGAGAAAAAATTGGTCAGATTTACATAAATTTTGTTATTCCGTCCTTATAGAAACTAAAACAATTGTTACGTAGTTACACTGAGTGTCAAAAAAACCGTGTATTTTTACTCATTTCTTTGAGCTATTTCACGTAATATCGAGATATAAGTTGTATTTTTTACATAAGTTATATTAACGTTAAACTGACTTAATTTATAGTTTTATAAGCAACAATTAAGTATAGCGAAATTTATAAAACCTTGTTTAAATTGTTTTACATGCTCTATAATGCGGTTATCTTAAATTTTGTTTTGACTGTTTTTCTTCTTACTGGTAGACAAAAAATGGCAAAATGTGCATTTTTGACATCAAATTGTTGATAACCAACATAGTTACTACTCAAAATATTAAAAAAACTAACCGTATGTATAACAGGTTGCCTGGAAACCAGATGCAGAACAGCACCATAAATGTTTTAGACTTTTTAGCACTTTCTTTAAGTGAAATTTAAAATCATTTACCACCCATGTACACTCAATACGGAATCTGTTACAAGAATTTCAGCGATTTCAGCAATTTTTTCAAAATTTATTTGGATCTTCTCTAGTAATCCTTCCAAAAGACAATACATAAATGGTGAATACCTTTTACACCAACTTCAAGGAGGGTAATTTATACAGGTACATACCTGGAATTATTATATGGACCGTTCACTCTTGTTAGAGTATAGTTCGCTCAAATATGAGCTCTTTTAATCCATTTCACGCGGTAAATTAGTCCGCTTTTCCTTTAGGTCTTAGTTCATAGGTTGTGATGTTTTTTTGCCCTCTCTACTATCTTCTTCCACTCTCTCCGGTCCTGAATCTTTTCTCTCCAGTTTGCAATTTCCATCTTTGATATATCGTCTAGCAGTTGATCTTCCCAACTAATTTTTGGTCTTCCTCTTGGTCTATTTTTTACTGGTTTCCAGTTCATTATCTCCCTGATCAGTTCTTCTACCCGTCTTCTTTGTGTGTGCCCAAACCATCTGAGGCTTTGTGCTTTAATGAATTTTACTATATCTTCTCCTTTATTTATATTTATTATTTCATGGTTCATCAGCTTTCAATATTCCCCTGTTTCTGTCTTTACTGGGCCA
Source organism: Diabrotica virgifera virgifera (assembly GCF_917563875.1). Taxonomy (NCBI): domain Eukaryota; kingdom Metazoa; phylum Arthropoda; class Insecta; order Coleoptera; family Chrysomelidae; genus Diabrotica; species Diabrotica virgifera. The sequence continues at coordinate 133,930,523 of NC_065446.1, forward strand.
TGTATCCTTATAATTTTTCTCTCAATTATTTTTAACTTTTCTTCGTCTTTTTTCGTAAGGCACATTACTTCTGCTCCATAGGCTATCACTGATCTGATTGCTGCTGTGTATATTTTTGATTTTGTTTTTTTTTGCTCAGGTTTTTGTCCTTGAGTAGTTGGTGATATTTCCAATATACTCTATTACCTGCTTTAATTCTGTCGTTTATCTCTATACTCCTTCCGTTTTTGCCGTCCACCATCACCCCCAGGTATTTGAAGCAATCTACTCTCTGGAATGTATTTTCACCTATCTTTATTTGTGCTATTCTGTTTACATTGTCTCGTGTGCTTATAAGATATTTTGTTTTATTCTGATTGATTATTAGTCCTCTCGTCTTTGCTTCTCTTACCAGGGTTAAAAGTTCCTCTTCTAGTCTTTTTTTATCTCGTGATACCAGTCCCAGTTCATCTGCATATCCTATGATCTGTGTTGAGCTTTGAATAATTGTCTTTTTCAGCCCTGTGTCCCTAATTACTCCTTCTAGAGCGATATTAAATAGTGTCGTTTGTCGTTGACAGACTGTCTCCTTGTCTTACTTCAAGATCTATTTTGATGTCATTTGTATCGCCCTCATTTGTTTTAACTTTTGCTGTTGAGTCTTTTATTGTCATTCTAGTTAGTCTTATTAATTTTGCCGGTATCTCCATTTTTTTCATTTCTTTTAATAATTGTTGTCTGTATATGCTGTTGAAGGCCTGTTGGAAGTCGATGAATAGTATGTGTAATTCTATGTCATGTTCATAGCTTTTTTCAATTGTTTGTGTCAGTACGTGTATTGCATCTATTGTTGATCTTCCTTTGATCTATTGTTCTAAAACCCTGTTGATATGGTCCTATAATTTTTTCTGTGTATTGATTTAGTCGGTTTCTTATAATTGTGGTCAATATCTTATACGTTGTATTTAGTAGCATAATTGGTCTGTAGTTGCAGCACTTAGTTGGATCTCCTTTCTTAAAGATTGGTGCGATGTGTCCGTTTTTCCATTCTATGGGCATGCTTTCGTCCTTCCAAATTGTAACCATTAACTTGTGCATTCGCTTCGTGAGCTCCTCTCCGCCGTTGATGATCAGTTCGTTGTTGATTTCATCTGGCCCTGGCGTTTTGTTTACTTTTAGTTGTTTTAATACCTCCATGAACTCCTAATAAGTAGGTGCGCCTTCCTCTTCATCTCTGTTATCTCTTATATCCTCATCCTCTGAATATGCCTTATTGTCGTTTTTGTATAGGTCAGTGAAATGTTTTTCCCAATATTTTTTGTTTTGCTGTCTCTATTATGCTGTTCTTTATGTTTTTCCATTATCCTTCTATTTCTATGTGCTCGTACTGACCCAATTTCTGTTCCAGTTGTTCTGTATATCGTTGCTTTGTTTCTTGCGTTTTCAGATTGGCTATATTCCATTTCCTCCTTTTTCCTTCCTTATGATTATTTTGATTATTTTCATCTTAAGTTTTGCTATCAACAATATGTGGTCAGTGCCTCCATTTGCCCCTCTATATGACCTTACGTCTTGTACTATTTGTGTCCACTTTTTCGAAATTAGAGTATGATTTATTTGGTTTCCATCCATTCTTCCTGGTATCATCCATGTTATTTTGTTTTCTTTTTTATGTTTAGGCCCAGTACTAACTATATATGTATTTGTTGCTGCTGCTAGGTTGCAGATTTCTCCTCCATTATCATTCGTAGTTTCATGAATGGTTTCTTTGCCAGCTACATTACGATTATAGTCCTCCTTTCCGATCTTTGCATTGAAATCACCCAATATTATTAATATGTCATTCCTCGGAATATTTTCACAGGTTTCTTCCAGGATGTCTTAGAATTCTGTTTTATCTTCTTGGTTTGCTTCTTCGGTGGGTGCATAGCAATTGACTATCGAGATGTGGGCTTGTTTATTTTCTTATGTAAGATATCCTTTCATTAACTGCTTTGAATTGTATCAGTTTTTCCCTCATTTTTTTGTTCACCATAAATGCCGTACCATTCGTTCCCTGTTTGTTTTCTCCCGAATAATACATGCTAAAGTTTTTCTTCTCAATTTTCCCTTCTTTCTTCCATCGTATTTCCTGTACGGCTAGGATTTCTAGTTGGTATTTTTTCATTTCAAGAGCTGTTTCTTGCATCTTACCTGCTGCCAGCATGGTTCTAATATTCCAAGAGCCCATTCTAATGGGTTTTGTTCTTTTCTTCTTATTGAGATTCTTTCTTTATTTTGTGTGCGTTATTTTGTTTTCGTTAACCGTTTGCATTTCTGAGTCTTTTTTTGCCATGTCAATATCATATTTCAGCCGCTGTTCTTCGTTTATTAGTTTTTTGAATTTTCTATCAGCTGTTCTCTCTCTTCGTCCCATATCTAGATTTTGCCATTCACTATTAATTTCTTGTAGCCGATTTTCGTTTGCTTATCTTTGCTTTTTCGTCCTTTGCTATTTTAGTTATTTCCTTTTGTATTTCTTTTTCTTTCGATGTCCAATCGTTGTTTATATAGATACGATCTTTATGCTGTTTTAGTTTACGTTTCTTGTTTAGGATTTCCATTTTATCCGTGAGGGCTTCTGTTTCTATTGCGCATACTGTTTCTCCTATTTTTTTTTGCACTTCTTAGCTTTATTTGTATTTGCAACTCTTGGGCTCTGAAATTTTCCATTTCTTCTTTTAATTTCTTATAATCATTTGTTTCTACTTTCAACCCAGTTACGATCAAGCTTTTCTTTTTGCTAAATTTGTCCAGTTGCTCCATTCATTCATGTAGCTGTTTTACTTCTTTTTTTAGTTTTTGTTTCTCTGCTTTTACACCCATTAACTCTTTATTGGTTTGTTGTTATTCTTTCCTTATTTGTTTTATTTCCTGAAGCATTTCATCGTTTTTATTCATTAGCTCTTTCATTATTGTAATCATAACATTTTCCATGTCTTCCTTGTTTTCGTTGCCTGCTTTGCTTGGTGACCGTTTTTTAATTTTACTTCTATTAAAACAATCATCCAAGTTTTCTCTTTTGCGTTTCGTTTCATCATCGGTTTCACTTCCTGTGACATTTTTTCCATTTTCTAGGAGTGCAGCGCTAAATACCTGGAATACCGATATTAGATTATCAACAATACTTAAAAAATGAAAGTTACCAATTCACCGGTAGTTAATGCGTTATTTAAAAATTAACTGCGCACCAGAGTTGCCAGTTGGTCTGTAATTAGGATGGGGATTAAAATAGATACGAATTCACCGGGACCCGGAAATATGCACACCCTGATATTCTAGTTACGTAAGCTCGTCCGATTGGCGCATGACGTTAACAACAGAGTAAAGCATAGTCCCGTCTATGCGTTCGTAATACGAACGCGAATGAAATTTGAGAATAGTACAAATGAATGAATTATGACTAAAAGAAACTAAGTGATTTTTATAGTTTAGAGGAAAATTATTAAACTATTTACTTTTATTTAAATTGATTTTCAGTTATTTGTAAAGTTCCCAGTTTCTTGATTATATTGGTATCCGGAAAATAAAAATATTCGTATAATCGATATCTACTAAAATTATTATATTTCGTTAGTTGGCAAAAATTGATTAGTGGCCTACAAATTAGTAAATATAATTTTTACCAAGGGGAAGAAAAGCCCCAAAATAAAACCATAAATTTAATGGATTGATAAAAAAACAAAATTTTTTACTTTTTAAATAATGTATTTCATCAGATTTAAGTAAGAGGCTTGGAAAAGACAAAAATAAGTTTTACAGTTTTCATGCCATGCACTTTATTTAAATTTTGTGCATGTGAAATAGACGTACATACAGCAACTATGTAGCAGTTTTCAAAATTTTTCTTTTACGCAATGTCAGGTTGTTAAGAGACTTGTTTAATTCTTTAATTCGGAAGTATATCCGAGACCTAAAAAATAACTTGTTCGCTTTGTTAGAACAGTCTACAGTTACACTTTTGGACATAAGGATTTCTAAATAATTTTTAGTTACCAAAATGGAATCACCATTCATGTGGAAGGAAAAATTGTCTCCAGTTACTTAATATATGACAAGAGAGTGTCTGATGGTTTACATAAACCACACTTACTCAAATGATCAACCCACGTGTACGTTGAAACATCTTCGGATTGAATACTGGAGTCCTTCAATTTATGGCAGATATAACCAGCCAAATTCTCCAAACCATCATACTCGAGGTCACTAATGTTTTTTCATTCTAACTCTCATTGAAAACTTGAAAATCCACAACTGTTTCGTTGATAGAATCCAGCCTTTGGATCAATTGTCCAGAAATTGGTAAATCTGGGATGTCGTCTGTTTAAACGTTCGAAAATTCGTTCCGTTGTCTCTCCTATCCGTATATAACTTTTATAAAATAAAATAAAGCTTTTTGTTAACACTTTAAAAAAATTTTAATGGGTTTTCCCCGAAAAGAGCTTCATTTTTTGGTACTATGTATCACGTTAAAATATTTGATTTGGAATTTGAAGGATAAGATCGTCTTTTTTATGAGCTACAAATTTACTTTTACTGGTTCTATAGACTAAGAATATACCATTTTTTCGTTTTTTTTTTATATGCTACATTTTTTTCCAAGAATATTTTTTCGATATAATACTTACTTTTTGAGTATTTGCGAAAAACCGCCGAAAAACGTGTTTTTTTTTTGTTGAAAAGTAAATATTTTTACTCGCAAGTGACTCTAGTACCTACTACTAAATTAACCTAGTACCTAAGTTAAAAAAACTCTATAGAACAAAAGTTGCTTAAACTTAGTCAGATCTGTTTCCGGACTTATTTTAAACGTATATTTTTTCACCCTCCAAGTAAAAGCAATCAACGGCACAAATTCAAATTTGAAGTGGGGGATGGGTAGAATATAAATCCAAATTTTCATGCAATTAGGAGTTGACCCTGAAAATTATGTGTGTTTCTTTTTATCTTTTAAATCATTTTACTTAAAATCATTTTTTAACTATCAAATAATATCAAACAAATGAAATAGAGAATGTGGAAAAATCCCCTTACGAATAACTCACACATCCACTATTTCTTGTTGGTGAACCAACTTTGTATCTTTTGTTCACTGAGTGTGTTTCAAAGATTGACTTCTTTTTTTTTTGTTTTTTTAAACATATATCAAATAATAATTACATATTGAGTTATTTTATTTTTTAAACTTTAATAATATTTATAAAAAATTTTACTTTCTTGTAATGTATTTTTAAAACAAGCAATCATTTAAATAATTATTTTGTAACAATTTGTATTATTTAAGAATATAATAATTACATTTTGGTTTCGTAGTAAGTGTTTTTTAAGAATATTAATGTATAGTTTTAAAATATTGTATTGCAAATAATTATCATTATTAAATGGTTATTATTTGTCAAGTATTCTTTTTCTTTTTTCACACCCTTATGTATGTAATAAAACTAAGGGACTTTCTGAAAGGTCAATCGTAGACTTTAAAGACACAAAAGAAGCGATACTTAAAAGTTACGCCCATTATATATCTTTATATCGTGGGAAATATACAATACAACACGAGCTCCAACCGCTCGACTAATACTCTTTAGAGCTGGCATCAGTGTGTGATCTCGCGTTGAACGGTAAATATCTAAAATTTCGTATATAAGTCCTCCCCTTTACTTTTCAGCGACGGATCTCGTTTCGCTGTACATTTATCAGAAAAATTTAAGTACAAAAATCTTTTCCCCTCTAAGTGTGCCATGATTAATATGTTAATTATAAAGATACTTACGAACAATATACTCCAATAATTAATTTCCTATTGGTGGATCTCGGGTTGTCCTCGATTTAGTCGGATCTCGCCTTGATATGAAGACGTATATATATATATATATATATATATATATATATATATATAAACGAAGCACCCGAGTTTCATTTTGCTTCCTCAGGTATAAAAAAAGGGTATCTCCCAGCATCATCTCCTCTTCCACTATATATATATATATATATATATATATATATATTGTTAAGATATGTAAAATTTGAATTAATATGGTTTCGATCTTAATATTTTAGAAAAGTTAAAACATATAATAAAAATATACCAAAATTCATTTCGAAGAAATGAAAGTCAATTATCTTTGGATGGCCGTAGGTAAACAAAATTTAAATAGGGATTAAGTATTTTCTTTGTACAGTTAGTATGATAAGAAAGTGGTTATGTGTTTGGACAATGAGACCGGGTTTCCCAAATGGACTTTTGCGGCGAGGGAATAATTGTATTTAGAAATTTAAATGAATGTAATCTTTGTTTAGATATTAAGAAAGGAAAAAAAAACCGATTGGCATGTAATTAGTTTTAGGAAATTTCTAATGGTAGGGAAAATTGGTGTTTGTTATCTGAAAGGTAGATGGGGATAAAATTGAGGAACTCGGATTGGTGAAGAAGGAAAAAGGAGGGGCTAGGTATGAAGAATGGGAGTTTAGCGAAATGTTAGAGGGTGGAAGAAGAGTCAGTTGTTAAATGATCGTTAAGTCGACTAGTGGTGATCTCTAAGAGTCTCCTGAAGTAGTAAGGCAGATAAGTGAATAGTTGTGAGTTTGTTGAAATAAGTGTCCTGACGGAAGGTCATCACGTAAAGCATTGTAAGTTATATTGTTCTACTTATATTCCAAGAGTCACCGTTGCATGCCGGAACGAGAAATAGATTCAGTTTATCGAGAGGAGAAAAGGCTAGCATTGTTTTTTGAAAGATACGTGCATCTGTAGGGGGTCATTAATGACAATAGGCTTGCAATAATTTGTTGCGAGATTGCTGACTACATAGGGGGCTGCTAAGAGTAAATTGTAGGCGACCAGAGACAAGAATTTGGACAACTCATCATCCGAGAGACAGTTTTATTTTTTTTTGTAGAATTATTCATAACGCAAATTTCAATAAGTACTTTAGATAGTGGTAGGTTTATTTCAATAATCAGAATAGGAGATATTATTTTTAGAGGATATTTTGAGGGTGAATTTATTTCAATAGATGCTTTTGTACCATATATGTGTTTTATTCCGTTAATCTTTGACCTTATTTATCATATGTAAAGCAAAGGAGATATTGAAGCACGAGAATATAAAACCCTGAGATTAGAGCATTAAATAGTGTGATTAAATCATAAGTGCATCATTAAAATTAAATTTAATTAATTAGTTAATTATCTAATCAAGTGCTTTGAGCACACCGATCTTTGAATATCACATTAACTGGAGCCCAGAACGTGGTGGCTTAAAAATATCGCAGCTTTGCATTTGATGGTAGGGAAAGAGATAAGGAATAACTACAGGTGATCCAGAGATAATTTGACAATTTTTCCAGGTGTAAAAATAATTTTGATTTATGGATTGATCGTAGGTATTGGATATTTACTGCCATTGAATTATTTGATTTTTTTTTACCAATCGTACATTTGATATTTATTTTGAAATTTACTGATTGCATATTTGATATTTGTGGCGAAAATTTATTAAATTTGGGGAGAAATATTTGTCGTGTTCTGCAACTTATAGAGTGTTGTAAAATTTCACATTTGGCGGGGACAAAGAAAACAGTAACGAAAAGAAACAACATGTCGACCACAAGGAGGCAAAGCAAAATGCAAGAAAACAGAGAAGAGGAAAAAATTGTTGAAGAAGGATTGGATAATGAAGGAGATACAACGATTATGGAGAGAAAAGAACAGGAATTAACAGGAATAGAGAAACTATTGCAACTGATGCAACTCCAGTCACAACAAATGGATAGAAATCAACAGGAAACAAAAAGGACAATGCAAGAAAATCAACAGGAATCAAAACGAGCCATGGAAGAAACACAAAGAGAAATATCACAGAGAATAGAACAGAAATTGGAAGAGAATGATGGCAAATTGAAAAAGCGTTTGGAAAAATATGAAAATGAAATGAAAGCCTGTTTAGAAAAAGTTAGAGAAGAAACAGAAAGGAAACTGGAGATGCAACGAGAAGAAATAGAAACTAAAATGAAGGATATTAAGAATGTGCAGAAGATGGAATTAGAACAGTTAGAAAGCAAATTTGAAAATGCAATACAAGAAGACAGGCGAGAAATAGAAGAAAAATTTAAGCAAAACGAAAAACAAATTGCGGAACTCAAGAATCAACAGAATTGTGGAGAAAGAAGGGAAATGATTATCCATGGTACAAGCGACGCGAAAATACAATTTGGCGGGGATATTAGAAAAACACACCCAGTACCATTCGTTAAAAATTTGAGAACCAAATTGCAACATATTAGATATTTTGACGACTGCAAAGAAACAATTAGAAACCATCTGAAAGAAGGAGCAGCGTTATGGTATGAAAGTAAAGAAGATGAGTTTGAAAATTGGACAGATTTCGAAAATAAATTTCTCAACTATTTCTGGGGGAAAGTTAAACAGAGGGAAATCAACCAAGAGCTACAGAATGGAAGATATCACGAGAAAATGGGAATATCGGAGGAAAGATATGCTTTGCAGATATATAACAATTCCAAATATCTAGACTACAAATACTCTACCGAACAACTGGTAGAAATGATAAGCAGACATTTCGAAGAAACGCTGGAGGACCACGTGATTTTGAGAAACTATCAAGATATTGATAGTTTGTGCCAATTCCTTCAAGTAAGGGAAGCAAAACGAAGAGAAATGCGAAACAGAAGACAACATGAACATAATGGACCGGCAAGAAGGTATCAATCAAATTATGACCAGAGAAACCGACATGCCCAATCAACAAACGAAGATAGGCCGAGAGAATACCAAAATTACAATAGACAACAAAATTATGATAACAGGAATCACGCAAAAAATAGAACATATGAAAATCACAACAGAAACAGAGATGCACAAAATCCTCCGACTAGGAATACGAACGAACAAAGGGACGGTAGAAACAATCAGAATTTCCAACGACAAAATAGAAGGGAGATGAATCATGTAACAATAGAAAACGAGGAAGAAGATATATGCAATGAATCCAGACAGGATTTTCAATAAAGCATCCACTGAACAAACATAAACAACTCTCCGGTATATTTTGTCATCCGAGAGAGTTTATACAGTTGGCGGGAAATGAAAGACAAAGTTCTAATTCCAATTTAATATTCTTAGATGCATTTATAAAACATAAAGCGATTAAAATTTTGATTGATTCTGGATCGGAGATATCGTTAATCAATAAGAAACTAGTAAAAGAATTAAATTTGGACAGATTTGTGTACAAAATTCCTAGGGTTGTTTTAGTGGGTGCAAACAACAAAAAATTGACGACAGTAAATGAAGGTTTGGGAGTGCGGATCAGAGTGGGAGACAAATACTATATTATGCAATGTGTGGTGATCGAAGATTTAAACCATGATATGATAGCGGGAATTGATGAATTGAGTGAAAAACACATCACCATAAATTTTTCGGAGAATAAACTGGAAATCAGAGCAGAACCAGACAACATAGAAGAAGAAACGGAAATAGAGAGGAAAATAATTGTTGAAAAGATAAATGAACAGGAAAAACATAAAGAAATCAATATGACTGTAGAGGAAAAACCGAAAGTACAAGAAAAAAATCAACCAGAAAAAAAAAGAAGGAAGAAAAAGAAGAAGAGTTCAAAAAGAAAGAAGGAAAACACGGTGGATACAAGAGAAAGACAGGAAATCGAAGATACGGAAGAATTGTCGGCAATCGACGATAAAACAGAAAGGAAGCAGGAAGAAAAGGAAGTTCTCATAAGAGAAATGAAAGCAGTAGAAACATGGTGCTCGGGATACCAAATGGAAATTGAAGATAAAAAAAAAAACAGAAGAAGAAATAAAGGATGAGGACAGAGAAGAAATGGCAATAATGGACGAGAATCCAGAATTTTATGAAGAAATATTATGGACAGTGAACACATGCGAACAAAATGAGGATGAAAGAAAATTAAAATGTGGAGAAAACATGGAAAAGGAAGTAGAGAAGATTCTAGAAAATTATGGAGATTTGATTAATGAAGAAAGCCGAGTGGCTAAAAATTATGAACATTCTTTTAAAGTTAAAAACTTAGAAAATTTTAAATCCAAGACATATCCAATCCCGTATAAATACAGGCAAAGCGTCGGACAGGAAATTGAAAAAATGATCGAAGACAAGGTGATAGAAAGATGTGACTCTCCATATATCAACCCGATAGTATGCGTTAAAAAATCGAGTGGTGATTTGCGATTATGTTTAGATGCAAGAAACATTAATTCACACACAATCGCGCAATACGAAGCGCCTTTGAACATCGAAGCCATATTTGGACGAATCACAGGGTCACACATTTTTTCCAAAATCGATTTGAAACATAGTTTTTGGTTAATACCTTTGGCAGAGAAATGTCGAAATTATACCGCTTTTTCGATCGACGGAGTGGTATACCGATTTAGGGTGGTACCATTTGGCCTACAGAGTGCATGCGCTGCTTTGGTTCGCGCATTGAACACAATCTTAAATAGGCATGAAGAATTTGTTGTACATTACATAGATGATTTATTAATTTTCTCACCGGATATAACAAGCCATCTACGACATATTCACACTGTGCTAGAAGAACTGGATCAAGCGGGATTGAAATTAAATATTCAAAAGTGTCAGTTTTTCCAAAAGGAAATACTGTATTTAGGATTCAAATTAGACACAAAAGGGATTAGTCTTGCAGAAGATAGAATCGAAATTATAAATAACTACGCTAGGCCAACCAATTTAAAAACATTGCGGGGATTTTTGGGAATGGTAAACTATTTCAAAAAACTAATACCAGACATCAGCACAAAAGAAATACCGTTGATAGCATTACTTAAGAAAAATGTTAGGTGGAAATGGGGAACGGAACAAGAAATGGCTTTCAAAAATTTAAAAGGAGCTTTCTCCACAGCTGTAAGAGTACACCACCCAAGATATGATCAACCTTTCATTCTCCGGACCGATGCTTCCATAACAAAATTCGCAGGGGTGTTATCACAGATCCAAGACGATGTAGAGGTGCCAATCTGTTTTGTCTCCCGTGTAACCAAAACATATGAGAGAAAGTACAGCGTTACTGAATTAGAGTTCGCCAGTGTGTTATTTTGTGTAAATAAATTACGGTTTTACCTACTAGGGGCAAAATTCACCGTTGAAACAGACCATGCAGCTTTGGTACATATAATGAAAAATAGGCTGGTAAATAATAGAATTCATAGGGGCATTCTTTTACTTCAAGAGTATGATTTTGAATTTAAATATATCAAAGGAACTGACAATATCTTGGCTGATGCGTTGACGAGAGATGAACAATTCCGCAAAGAGGACCACAAAACTCTCCACGTTGGCATGAACATAATGAGAGAAGAAGCAGGCTTATTTTCTTTGGCTCAGATCAGGGAAAATCAGGAACAACTGGATGAAAGAGAAAAGCAAATGGCCGAACAAGAAGATAACTTATATTTTAAGAGGGTCGATGGTAAAGAACTATATGTAATCACGGAACAGATGGCAAAAGAAGTTTTAGCAAAATTACACTGTGACAACGGACACATTGGAAGCAGGAAGGTGTGGCTTATGTTCAGGGAGAACTACATTTGTCGACAGGACTATACAATAGCCAAAGAGATGACTCGAAATTGCGAGACATGCCAAAAGTGTAAAAGTAAGAATTTCAAAAACGAAAACATCACAAAAAACGTCATAGCTCGGAAGAAACTGGATATTGTCGCCATTGATATGTTGAGCGATTTAATAACAACAACACAGAGGAATAAACACATATTAGTTATGGTGGATGTTTTCTCAAAGTATTTAAAACTGTACCCATGTAGAACCACGAAAGGAGCTGAAATACTTCGGAAGATAGACGATTTTATCGAAACAGTGGGAAGACCAGACAATATTTTGTTGGACAATGCGACATACTTTAGGAATGACCGATGACCGTTTTAAAGGGGAATTAAGAGAGAGAGGCATAAATACAAAATTTGTAAGCATCCGACATCCACAGAGCAACCCATCAGAGCGTTTTATACAAGAAGTCACAAAATTTCTAAGAATTGCTGCGGAAGAACATCATCGACATTGGGACAGAAAAGTGTTTGAAATAGAGACGTATTTGAACTGTGCACCAAATACGGTTACCAAGGAGACGCCTTTATATGTAATGAAAGGAACAATGCCTACGAGACCGTGGGAAGACACCGCCCCCAGACAATACGAAGAAGTGATCGAGGTGGTTCAACGAAGATTGAGACGAAGTGGAGAGAAATATCTCCAAAGGCAAGAGAGGACCCGAAGAAGAAGGCCGGTTACATTCCAGAAAGGGGATAAAGTTTTAGTGAGGGCACTGAGGGTGTCCAATTTACAAAATGGTATTTGTGCTAAATTGATGCCGGTATTTGAAGGTCCATATAGGGTCAATACGGAAAATGGGGTAAATAGTTATGAATTAGCGCATATAGAGACAGGCAAGATACGGGGTATTTTTAACATTCACGACATTTATAAGTATCATGAGTAGAGTTTGGTAACATAATGGAATAATTTGATCCTAAAAAAAAACTTGTGTCATTTAAATAAATAACAGAATTTTTTCGGCACATCAAATGGCGGGGAGTTGTTAAGATATGTAAAATTTGAATTAATATGGTTTCGATCTTAATATTTTAGAAAAGTTAAAACATATAATAAAAATATACCAAAATTCATTTCGAAGAAATGAAAGTCAATTATCTTTGGATGGCCGTAGGTAAACAAAATTTAAATAGGGATTAAGTATTTTCTTTGTACAGTTAGTATGATAAGAAAGTGGTTATGTGTTTGGACAATGAGACCGGGTTTCCCAAATGGACTTTTGCGGCGAGGGAATAATTGTATTTAGAAATTTAAATGAATGTAATCTTTGTTTAGATATTAAGAAAGGAAAAAAAAAACCGATTGGCATGTAATTAGTTTTAGGAAATTTCTAATGGTAGGGAAAATTGGTGTTTGTTATCTGAAAGGTAGATGGGGATAAAATTGAGGAACTCGGATTGGTGAAGAAGGAAAAAGGAGGGGCTAGGTATGAAGAATGGGAGTTTAGCGAAATGTTAGAGGGTGGAAGAAGAGTCAGTTGTTAAATGATCGTTAAGTCGACTAGTGGTGATCTCTAAGAGTCTCCTGAAGTAGTAAGGCAGATAAGTGAATAGTTGTGAGTTTGTTGAAATAAGTGTCCTGACGGAAGCTCATCACGTAAAGCATTGTAAGTTATATTGTTCTACTTATATTCCAAGAGTCACCGTTGCATGCCGGAACGAGAAATAGATTCAGTTTATCGAGAGGAGAAAAGGCTAGCATTGTTTTTTGAAAGATACGTGCATCTGTAGGGGGTCATTAATGACAATAGGCTTGCAATAATTTGTTGCGAGATTGCTGACTACATAGGGGGCTGCTAAGAGTACATTGTAGGCGACCAGAGACAAGAATTTGGACAACTCATCATCCGAGAGACAGTTTTATTTTTTTTGTAGAATTATTCATAACGCAAATTTCAATAAGTACTTTAGATAGTGGTAGGTTTATTTCAATAATCAGAATAGGAGATATTATTTTTAGAGGATATTTTGAGGGTGAATTTATTTCAATAGATGCTTTTGTACCATATATGTGTTTTATTCCGTTAATCTTTGACCTTATTTATCATATGTAAAGCAAAGGAGATATTGAAGCACGAGAATATAAAACCCTGAGATTAGAGCATTAAATAGTGTGATTAAATCATAAGTGCATCATTAAAATTAAATTTAATTAATTAGTTAATTATCTAATCAAGTGCTTTGAGCACACCGATCTTTGAATATCACATTAATATATATATATATATATATATATATATATATATATATATATATATATATATACAGAACTGGATTCGAAATCCGATGTATTTATCGACCGTGCAAGTATATTCTATAACACTATAAAACAGTGTTGAAATTATCGGGAATTGCGGTCTGTGGCTTAGATTGAAACTACATTTAATTCTGTTGAATTTCGATATTTCGATGAGTATTTATTAATTTTTCATCTTCATCAGGAACAAACTACAAAATTAACTAACAGTTAGGTACAAACATAATATTACAATGATATAACTTACGAATTGTTGTAGGTATGTTATATAAAGCAATTTAACTTAAAGCTATGCATGTCGTTTCACGAGAACGTCGAGGGCGGCACTGAGTCAGGTATCTTTTCTCACATGTGTTAAGGGTCAAAAGTTCCAATATCGAGCCATCTGTTTAATATTCTGCTATTTTTCGAATTTTAAAACATTGCAGTAAATTTCGCTTAATCTACTTGTGTCTGATTTGTAATTAATTGAACGTTTATTACTGTTTATGTGGTACATCTCGAGGAACAATCTTTTCTTATAATTTCTTTCTGAATCTAAGATCTTGATATCTGACAAATTAAATTGGTGTCCTGTTGTTATGGAATGGTGTGCTGCTGCACAAGTATTTTTATGTGTTTTACAATCACTTTTGTGCTGCGTTATTCTTTGTTTCAGCCACTGCGATGTTTGTCCTATATACTGCCCATCACATTCGAGACAAGAAAGTTGATAGATGATATGACTCTGATTTAGAAGCGGTGTCTGGTCTTTAAGCTTCGAGAATAAGCTGTAGTTGGATATGCTATTGTATTTCGCTATTTTGATTTTAGGAATTCCGTTCAGCAGCTTGATTATATTGTTGGTTAAGCCATTTATGAAGGGCAACTTTTTGTAAATCACGGGATCTGATGGTCTGTTGTCACGTTGCCCGTCGTATAAGTCTGAGTTATATATCAGTTGCTTAAGAATTTTACTTGGATAGCCGTTGTTCAAGAATATGTTGTAGAGTGTTTTTAAATTCTTTTGTGTGAACAGGTCATTGCTGATGTGTAAAATTCTGTTTTTCATTGCCACAACAGTGTTGTGTTTTTGGCTTTTCGAGTGCTGAGAGAAATAATTTATATATCTTCCAGAGTCAGTTGGTTTCTGATACCAATCCAAAATTATCTTGTTCTCTGTGGTTCTTATCACCTTAGTGTCTAAAAAGGGCACACTTTGTTCTTTCTCCTCCTCAACGGTAAATTGTAGGTGTTTGTGAAATCCATTGAAGAGGTCCAGTGTAGTTTGAATAGAGTCCTCGGGGATCGCACTTATCACATCATCCACATATTTGTATATGAACGGTAACTTGAACGGTAGTCGTGGAATTACTATATTAAATAGATGATCTAAAACTATTGTGGCTAGAATAGGGCTGATAGGAGAGCCCATGGGAGTGCCAAATATTTGTGAGTAAAAAGTTCCACCGAAAGAAAAGTAAACATTAGAAAAAATAAAATCGATTAGTTTGAAGAAGTTATTCTTACTTAGTGTGGTGTTGGGTTCTATTAAGTGCCAATTTTGCTCTAAAATTTCAATAATCAAGTTGAGAGGAAATTGAGTTGATTATTGAAATTTTAGAGCAAAATTGGCACTTAATAGAACCCAACACCACACTAAGTAAGAATAACTTCTTCAAACTAATCGATTTTATTTTTTCTAATGTTTACTTTTCTTTCGGTGGAACTTTTTACTCACAAATATTTGGCACTCCCATGGGCTCTCCTATCAGCCCCATTCTAGCCACAATAGTTTTAGATCATCTATTTAATATAGTAATTCCACGACTACCGTTCAAGTTACCGTTCATATACAAATATGTGGATGATGTGATAAGTGCGATCCCCGAGGACTCTATTCAAACTACACTGGACCTCTTCAATGGATTTCACAAACACCTACAATTTACCGTTGAGGAGGAGAAAGAACAAAGTGTGCCCTTTTTAGACACTAAGGTGATAAGAACCACAGAGAACAAGATAATTTTGGATTGGTATCAGAAACCAACTGACTCTGGAAGATATATAAATTATTTCTCTCAGCACTCGAAAAGCCAAAAACACAACACTGTTGTGGCAATGAAAAACAGAATTTTACACATCAGCAATGACCTGTTCACACAAAAGAATTTAAAAACACTCTACAACATATTCTTGAACAACGGCTATCCAAGTAAAATTCTTAAGCAACTGATATATAACTCAGACTTATACGACGGGCAACGTGACAACAGACCATCAGATCCCGTGATTTACAAAAAGTTGCCCTTCATAAATGGCTTAACCAACAATATAATCAAGCTGCTGAACGGAATTCCTAAAATCAAAATAGCGAAATACAATAGCATATCCAACTACAGCTTATTCTCGAAGCTTAAAGACCAGACACCGCTTCTAAATCAGAGTCATATCATCTATCAACTTTCTTGTCTCGAATGTGATGGGCACTATATAGGACAAACATCGCAGTGGCTGAAACAAAGAATAACGCAGCACAAAAGTGATTGTAAAACACATAAAAATACTTGTGCAGCAGCACACCATTCCATAACAACAGGACACCAATTTAATTTGTCAGATATCAAGATCTTAGATTCAGAAAGAAATTATAAGAAAAGATTGTTCCTCGAGATGTACCACATAAACAGTAATAAACGTTCAATTAATTACAAATCAGACACAAGTAGATTAAGCGAAATTTACTGCAATGTTTTAAAATTCGAAAAATAGCAGAATATTAAACAGATGGCTCGATATTGGAACTTTTGACCCTTAACACATGTGAGAAAAGATACCTGACTCAGTGCCGCCCTCGACGTTCTCGTGAAACGACATGCATAGCTTTAAGTTAAATTGCTTTATATAACATACCTACAACAATTCGTAAGTTATATCATTGTAATATTATGTTTGTACCTAACTGTTAGTTAATTTTGTAGTTTGTTCCTGATGAAGATGAAAAATTAATAAATACTCATCGAAATATCGAAATTCAACAGAATTAAATGTAGTTTCAATCTAAGCCACAGACCGCAATTCCCGATAATTTCAACACTGTTTTATAGTGTTATAGAATATATATATATATATATATATATGAATTAAAAGGCCATACTACATGGCATTGGAGCACAAATTCGTCAAACCTTCCGCGATTTAACTGGTACCAATAGACTGATATATCGATATTTCAAGGTCTCCCTCTCATCAGTCAGTCAAGCTGGTACTACAAATTAAATCACGGAAGGTTCTCAGAGTGTCTCCAAAAATTTCGCCACTCTAGTGGCAGCTTACAGAGGCGCCATCTCTTTTGATGGCAGGGAACGAAGACGATTTAATAATACCGTCTCCTATCCTCTGAGCTATCGGAATGTGCAAAAAGAATAAAGCTTCTAGCAAAGCTTGCTATTGCTTTTATGAATTAAAACGCCATACTACATGGCATTGGAGCACAAATTCGTCAAACCTTCCGCGATTTAACTGGTACCAATAGACTGATATATCGGTATTTCAAGGTCTCCCTCTCATCAGTCAGTCGAGCTGGTACTACAAATTAAATCACGGAAGGTTCTCAGATTGTCTCCAAAAATTTCGCCACTCTAGTGGCAGCTTACAGAGGCGCCATCTCTTTTGATGGCAGGGAACGAAGACGATTTAATAATACCGTCTCCTATCCTCTGAGCTATCGGAATGTGCAAAAAGAATAAAGCTTCTAGCAAAGCTTGCTATTGCTTTTATGAATTAAAACGCCATACTGCATGGCATTGGAGCACAAATTCGTCAAACCTTCCGCGATTTAACTGGTACCAATAGACTGATATATCGATATTTCAAGGTCTCCCTCTCATCAGTCAGTCGAGCTGGTACTACAAATTAAATCACGGAAGGTTCTCAGAGTGTCTCCAAAAATTTCGCCACTCTAGTGGCAGCTTACAGAGGCGCCATCTCTTTTGATGGCAGGGAACGAAGACGATTTAATAATACCGTCTCCTATCCTCTGAGCTATCGGAATGTGCAAAAAGAATAAAGCTTCTAGCAAAGCTTGCTATTGCTTTTATGAATTAAAACGCCATAATACATGGCATTGGAGCACAAATTCGTCAAACCTTCCGCGATTTAACTGGTACCAATAGACTGATATATCGATATTTCAAGGTCTCCCTCTCATCAGTCAGTCGAGCTGGTACTACAAATTAAATCACGGAAGGTTCTCAGAGTGTCTCCAAAAATTTCGCCACTCTAGTGGCAGCTTACAGAGGCGCCATCTCTTTTGATGGCAGGGAACGAAGACGATTTAATAATACCGTCTCCTATCCTCTGAGCTATCGGAATGTGCAAAAAGAATAAAGCTTCTAGCAAAGCTTGCTATTGCTTTTATGAATTAAAACGCCATAATACATGGCATTGGAGCACAAATTCGGCAAACCTTCCGCGATTTAACTGGTACCAATAGACTGATATATCGATATTTCAAGGTCTCCCTCTCATCAGTCAGTCGAGCTGGTACTACAAATTAAATCACGGAAGGTTCTCAGAGTGTCTCCAAAAATTTCGCCACTCTAGTGGCAGCTTACAGAGGCGCCATCTCTTTTGATGGCAGGGAACGAAGACGATTTAATAATACCGTCTCCTATCCTCTGAGCTATCGGAATGTGCAAAAAGAATAAAGCTTCTAGCAAAGCTTGCTATTGCTTTTAGGGATAGGAGACGGTATTATTAAATCGTCTTCGTTCCCTGCCATCAAAAGAGATGGCGCCTCTGTAAGCTGCCACTAGAGTGGCGAAATTTTTGGAGACACTCTGAGAACCTTCCGTGATTTAATTTGTAGTACCAGCTCGACTGACTGATGAGAGGGAGACCTTGAAATATCGATATATCAGTCTATTGGTACCAGTTAAATCGCGGAAGGTTTGACGAATTTGTGCTCCAATGCCATGTATTAGGGCGTTTTAATTCATAAAAGGATAGGAGACGGTATTATTAAATCGTCTTCAATCTGAGAACCTTCCGTGATTTAATTTGTAGTACCAGCTCGACTGACTGATGAGAGGGAGACCTTGAAATATCGATATATCAGTCTATTGGTACCAGTTAAATCGCGGAAGCTTTGACGAATTTGTGCTCCAATGCCATGTATTAGGGCGTTTTAATTCATAAAAGGATAGGAGACGGTATTATTAAATCGTCTTCACTCTGAGAACCTTCCGTGATTTAATTTGTAGTACCAGCTCGACTGACTGATGAGAGGGAGACCTTGAAATATCGATATATCAGTCTATTGGTACCAGTTAAATCGCGGAAGGTTTGACGAATTTGTGCTCCAATGCCATGTATTATGGCGTTTTAATTCATAAAAGCAATAGCAAGCTTTGCTAGAAGCTTTATTCTTTTTGCATATATATATATATATTATTATATATATATATATATATATATATATATATATATATATATATATTATATATTTATATAATTTATTTATTTAATATTTATTTATTCCACGTTGGTTGAGCCAATTATTATATATTTAATAATAATTTATTTATTATAATTTATTATTTCGTCTCACGTTGGTTGAGCCAATTATTATATATTTAATAATGATAACAATAATGATGATGACTCATAATAACTATAATTATTATAATTAATTTTTTTTTATTTAGTTTTTATTATTTAATGATTTAATAAAATTATTAAAAGATTTAATTTAATTTTATAATTTTAATTATTTTATATTTAATTTATACAATTTTTTTTTATATTATTATTAGACACATTTTGTTATATCATTATTGAAATTTTTATTTATTGATTTGTATCGAATCTATTGGGCGCCATCTATTGAGAAATTGTTGTACCTACCAGCTCAGTCAATGTCTGAATCCATATATTGCAGGAAACTCTTTTCTTTAGAGGTGTGGGATGAAATTAATTCTATAAGAGGGATTAAGGACAAAACTGTAAAAATATGTAACCAAAAACAATTGAAGACCACACTGTGATGAAAAATTTCGTAAATATATTTAAATGAAAGAAAAATACGCTTAATGCAACATCAATCTCGGTAAATACATAGAATAGTGTTAAAGGTTTAATATTATAACATGTATATGATACATACTCTGGTTTATATATTTTTAATTCGCCACATGAAGGGATATGAAAACAAAATGGAAGTTCAATGACTCTGAAAATTTGTGTGATTATGGAATATAAACCAATTTATGTAAGTAAGGAATATTTCTCTCTTAAATTTATTTTACCAAAGCGGTAAATGATACTAAACTTATTAAATTTTTATTTTTATTATGCATGCTTTTCTCTTTAAATTTTTGTTAATCATGATATCATGTTAAAGTTTTGTAATGTCACCTGATAATTGTCCATCGAAGATGTTCGAACTGTTTCAACACTCCCAGATGCTGCTATACGTTGAAATTCCGGATCTCCCCAGGTCCATTCAGCTTACAATCTTATTTTTAGTAACTTTCTAAAGTCAAATCTGCTTGGAAACACTTTCCATACGAAAAGTAACTCTTAATGTTTGTTTTTCACTACTTTTTGATTACATTTTCCGAAAATTTATATTTTAAAATCCAAATCTTTTGGGAATAGCTTCACAAAGCGTCTGTTCCCTCTGAAAATCTCGAACCTTCTGCTAAATTCAAATTTTTAAGCTTGGCGTCGTTTTTACAGCCAATCATATTTAAATAAATTAATAATTCATGCTTTGGAAATTTAAATGAACCAATAAGATAATTTTACAAATTATGACATTTAGTCAAAAGGGTATTTTTTATCTAAAATTTGGAAATATATGCCTAAATGGTGATTTTATTCTCTTATTTGAGTAAAATTGAATTAAAGAATTGAATTCATTGAACTTTATATATTCTTTTCATATATTTTCCATATCTGAGGATACTCCCAATAAGTTTTTATAGCTACTTTAAGCGAACACTGTCCGTACACTTTCTATACCTTTCATCACTACCTCTACAAATTAAAGTCCAAATATTTTCACTATTAATACATATAAAGTACTGAAATAACTTTCATATTATTCAGAAATAAATTACCAATCGATAGTGCATTAGCCATATCTCAGAAAATCATTTTTCTTTGTTAAAATTGATATCGAATTCTGACATTTCCCAAACCTACAACTTTAATGAGCTATTTTCAACATTTTGGTCAAATTAACATTAATAAAATCTAAAATTGATCTAACTATTATTCTAAATTTTTAGATTGGAGCCTCTTCTAAGATACTTTCATAAATTTACAAACTTAACCAAATCATGGAGACCGTAGTACATCAATGAACATTTTCTCCAAATGATCTTTAGAAAAAGTAAATTTTTATGATTATTCAACAGAAACAAAGTCATCATGGAACAAATTTGTAAGTTATTCTTTTGGTAAGACTAAATTTCAAACTATTGCATGTTTAGCAACAAATTCATACATTCTATGCCTTTTAAATAGCTTCCTTTATATAGTACGGTCTATTTCAAACTTTCTTGTTACTTAAACTGTATAACTCTAAATAAATTCATTCTATAACTATTAAATCAATTAAAATGCAACTTTAACTTCAATTCCCTTTAGTACTCTCATTCTATTCAACTCTCCAAACCAATCACGTCTCTCGAACAAAACCTATATCAAAATACTTACTTAACTGCTTTGGCAGTGCAAAATCATTAAATTATTTATTATTTAACTTATTCTATCAATTTGGTATCTTAAAATCATGACAACTTGCCCTAAATGAAAAATTTACAATTTTTCTAAATCAAATTTAAATTTTTCATTTAAAATTTTAAACTATTCACTAATCATATTTAAAAAAATTATACTACATCTTATTATCTGTAACTTATCTATGGTAATATTTATACAAATCATTTATATTAAAAATGCCCCTAGATCTCCCTTCATCTATATATTCTAATTCATATGAATTTTGTCCGTTATTATTCTTTACTCTATATGGACCTTCGAAAATTGGCATAAGCTTTGCACACATATTTTCCCTAATGTTAGATATTCTATGTGCCCTTAACAAAACTAGATCTCCTGCTTCAAAATTGACTTTTCTGCCCTTCATCTTCTTAACCATTCTATTCAAATATTTTTCTCCACTCCGTTGTATTTTCCTATTGACTTGTTCCATTATTTGTCTATATGTCAAGTCATTTTGTACTTTCCATGGCCTGTCTGGTTGCTGTCCCGTCATTAAATAATATGGAGATTGTTCAGTGACTGTATTAGGTAGAAAATTCATATTATTTTCTATAACTGGTAAATGTTGTGCCCAATCTGTATGTTCTTGTACATAAATTCTTAAGAATTTTATAATCTCCTGTATATATCTCTCTGATGGATTTGATTGAGGATGTCTAATGCTTGTAAAATTAAGTTGGATGTTATTCCGTTGACAAAATTGTTTGAATCTTACACTTTGAAAATACGTAGCATTGTTTGCTATTACAGTTCTGGGTTTACCTACATTATGAAAATAATCTGAAAATGCTGACTTTATTACCTCAACATTAGTCCTGTTGGTTGGATATAATTTTATGAATTTTGAAAAAATATCAACTACAATAAAAACATGTTTGTCATCTGCTTCTGTTGGTATCAACTCTGTCAAAAAATCTATTGCAACAATTTCTAATGGTTCAGTAGCCAAAATGTTCTTAGGTGTGTTAAAATTAATGATATTTCGATGCTTATTTCTTTGACATATGTCACATTGCTTAGTAATATTTTTAATTATTATTTTGTCCTGTTTACTAATGTAATTCTCCCTAAACATCAACCAAATTTTCCTACTACCTGCATGTCCATTATTTACATGCAAATTTAATAAAATCTCCTGTGCCAGGTTTTGTGAAATGACATAACATTCCTGTTGTTTTATTTTCTTTATGTAAAAGTTATTTATGAACAATGTCCTTCTTTTGTCAAGTTCTGTTAAAGTCAGTTGATCTTGTCTAATTGTCTCTATTGAAAATAATCCATCTATTTCATTCATCACATTAATTCCAATGTGTATCCTGTTTCCATCCTCATGTCGAATTTCATTATCTCTTGACAATGCATCTGCGACTATATTCAATTTGCCTGAGATATACTTTATTTCAAAATCATACTCTTGAAGTAACAACGCCCCCCTATGTATGCGATTATTTAATAAGCGATTATTCATGACATTAATTAATGATAAATGATCTGTCTCTATAAAGAATTTACCACCTAATAAATAAAAACGTAACTTATTAACACAAAACACTATACTAGCAAATTCTAACTCTCCTACACTATAACCTTGTTCGTATGATCTAGTCAAACGAGATACAAAACTAATAGGTACTTCACATTCATTTTGATACTGTAATAATACTCCTGACAACTTATGCATAGATGCATCTGTTCGTAAAGTAAATGGCAAGCTGTAATCTGGATGGTATATCTTTAAATTTTGACAAAATTGATTTTTTATGTTATCAAATGCAAATTGTTGTTCCATACCCCAATACCATTTTACTCCTTTCTTGAGCAAATGATTTAAAGGTACTATCTTTTGGCTCAAATCAGGCACAAGCCTTTTAAAATAATTGATCAAACCAAGAAAACCACGCAAATTTTTAATATTTTTAGGGGTAGGATATTCTTTTATTCTATCCACTCTCTCCTCATCCATTGAAACTCCTAAATTATCTATTTTATACCCCAGAAAGGTAACACTATCTTGGAAAAATTGACATTTCTTTATATTGATTTTAAGACCCGCTAAATCTAATTCTTTTAATAGTATCTCAATATGTTTTAGGTGTGAATGTTCGTCTTTTGACAGTATTAGAATATCATCAATGTAGTGAAGGATAAAATCATCATACTTATTTAAAATATTATGGAGAGCGCGAACTAAAGCACTACAGGAACTCTGCAAACCATAAGGCACAACACAAAATCTGTAAAGAACACCATCAATCATAAAAGCAGTATAATCCCTGGATTCATGGGCTAAAGGAATTAACCAAAAACTGTGTCTCAAATCTACTTTGCTAAAATATTTTGCCCCCGTTATTCTCCCGAAAATAGTTTCTGTTGTAGCAGGTGCTTCGTATTGTGGTATGGTATGATTATTTAAATTTCTTGCATCAAGACAAAGTCTTAATTCTCCACTACTCTTTTTAACTACAACTATTGGATTTATTATTCTTGAATTACATTTTTCTATTATTCCATTTTCTAACATCTTTTCTACTTCTCTATTCACCTCACTTCGGTATCTATATGGTATCGGATATGTTTTTGGTCTAAAATCTTGAATGTTTCTAACTTCTATGTTGTGAACATAATCTTTAGAGAATCTGTTTTCCTCATTTATGAGTCCATCATACTTTAATAATATTTTCTTCACTTCTCCTATCCACTCTTTCTTACATATTAATTCCTCCTCCATTATATTCATACTACCTTTACATACATCACCTTCAATATCTTCATATAATACATTATTAATATACATCAATTCCTTGTCCTCTTCTGGACATAATTCATTAAATATTTCATTATCTTCCATATACATTCTCCTCATATTCATTAACTCCTTGCCCTTTTCTGGACATAATTCTTCCTCAAATTTCACACACTCCTCCTTTACTTGTACCAATCCTTTCTCATAATTGATCACCATACCCATTTTATCTAGCATATCCGATCCAATCATAATATCATATTTCATCTTATCAATTACAATCAGTTGTATTATATAAGCTTCTTTAATTAATTTAATATTACTAACAATACTTTTATTAACATGAGTAATCACTTTATTATTTGCACCTACTAAACTTAACTTAGGAATCTTAAAACATGAATCTTCTAAATTTAACCTTTTTATAACTTCTTGACTGATTAAGGAAATCTCTGATCCTGTATCCAATAAAACTTTAAAATATATACCACAAAATTGAATTCTAGTAAAAATTAATCCCCTGAATTTTTTAGATACTACATGAGCTCCCATGTCCAAAAATTCCCTATGATGTTCATACAGTTTGGTTGCAATATTGCCTAGCAGGTGCGATCTACAAAACCCGGTTCAAATGTTTCCATCTGTCCGGATGACATTGATGGTTGATCTGAATCATTACCATCCATCACTACATTATTGACTTCAAACCGTGCCCTCCTATCATTATTACCACGACTATTTGGAGGTTGATTAGAATTCGAGTTGTCGTAATCTTGTCTTAATTTGTTATTACCATTGTTATTGGAATTATTATAATTGTTATTTTGGTTATTTTGATTATTAAAAGAATTGTTATCTGTGTTATTGTTATTATTAAATCTATTATAGTTGTTATTTCTATTATTATTATAACCTCTATTATTGTTATTATTATAGTACCCTCTATTGTTATTAGAACTATAATTTCTATTGTTGTTATAATTTCCCCTATTATTATATTGACTATTAAAACCCCCACGTTCATTATTATTATTATTATTTGATCTATTGTTATTTTGACTTCTCTGGTTATTATTATTAAAATTACTATCATTAAAGTTTTGTGAATTATTGTAATTATTATTTCTTTGCCTGTAGTTTTGCAAAGCTCTTTCTTTTTCTATTAAAAAATTACAAAGCATGTTAAAGTCTGTAAAATTAAAATTTAGTCTAATATTTTCTATTTGATCTTCAAAATGACCTATTATATGGCTAATCAATTCTTTCTCTGTCAATTTGCCATCTAAATATTGGGCAGCACTAAATAATCTCATAGCATATAAATGCATACTTGTTCGCGAGTTAGAGTTATATTTTCCTCCGAACAATTCAGATCTTACTACTTGTTGTCGAGATAGTCCCCAGAAAAATTCTAAAAATTTTGTTTTAAATTGCTCAAAATTTTCTAATTCATTTTCCACATGAGTATACCAAATTAATGCTTCTCCTCTTAATTGGTTTCTTATAACTTCCCTAAATTCATCAAATTCATTATACTGCAAATATTTGGTCATGAGAATCTTTATGAATGGTACTGGATGTTGTGATTTATAATCCCCATTGAAATATATCCTGTTATCTGAGGTTTCAATTGTGTGTATTATTGTTCCTTTTGTTGTATTTCTTATTTTCTTCTCCATTTTTTCTATTTCTTGTTTCACTTCTTTTACTTCAATCTTTCATTTATTTTCCAATTGATCCTCCTTTTCTTTAGATGTCTTCTGTTCTTTCTTTATTTCACTTATATTTTCATCTACCATCATAAATCTCTTATTCGTCCATTCTGCTTCCTTTTCTATTTCTTCTTCTACCATATTTATTCTTTCTTTATGCTGTTGTATTTGAACTACTATTTCTTGATTTTCAGAAGTTAATTTTGTTTCTAATGTTTCATGTTTATTCATCATTTCTTCATATAACATTTTTACTTCTCCAATACTCTTGTTTATTCTTTGTTCAATTTGATCTTCTAATCTCTTGGAGGTCTGTTCAAGTTTTTTCTGCAACCTCTGACTATTTTCTTCTGCTTTTCTATTATTCTCTTCTAATTTTTGTTCTACTTTTTGACTATTTTCTTCTAATTTCTCTTCCATCTTCTCTAATGTTATTTCTAATTTTTCCCCCAGTCTTTGTTCTAATGATTGATTATTTTCTTCTGTTTTTTGACTATTTTCTTCTAATTTGTCTTCCATCTTCTCTAATGTTATTTCTAATTTTTCCCCCAGTCTTTGTTCTAATGATTGATTATTTTCTTCTAATTTTTGTTCTACTTTTTGACTATTTTCATCTAATTTCTTTCTCATTTTCTTATTATTTTCTTCCATTTTTGTTAGTATTAATTCCATGAATTTTTCAAGCTCAGATTTCTCTTGCTTCTGTTCCTCTCCTTCCTGTGTCGTCTTCGAAACAGATCTACGTCCATCCGCCACTTTGTATTTTTTTTTATATCAAACTCTAACTTTTTATTTATCTTACAATTTTGCCCTATATATATTTATTCGTGCCCCTTATTATAGCCACTTATTATGATAGCCATTTATTATATATTTAAATAATTTATTTATTTAATATTTATTTATTCCACGTTGGTTGAGCCAATTAATATATATTTAATAATAATTTATTTATTATAATTTATTATTTCGTCTCACGTTGGTTGAGCCAATTATTATATATTTAATAATGATAACAATAATGATGATGACTCATAATAACTATAATTATTATAATTAATTTTTTTTTATTTAGTTTTTATTATTTAATGATTTAATAAAATTATTAAAAGATTTAATTTAATTTTATAATTTTAATTATTTTATATTTAATTTATACAATTTTTTTTATATTATTATTAGACACATTTTGTTATATCATTATTGAAATTTTTATTTATTGATTTGTATCGAATCTATTGGGCGCCATCTATTGAGAATTTGTTGTACCTACCAGCTCAGTCAATGTCTGAATCCATATATAGCAGGAAACTCTTTTCTTTAGAGGTGTGGGATGAAATTAATTCTATAAGAGGGATTAAGGACAAAACTGTAAAAATATGTAACCAAAAACAATTGAAGACCACA
This sequence comes from Diabrotica virgifera virgifera, assembly GCF_917563875.1. Taxonomy (NCBI): domain Eukaryota; kingdom Metazoa; phylum Arthropoda; class Insecta; order Coleoptera; family Chrysomelidae; genus Diabrotica; species Diabrotica virgifera. The sequence continues at coordinate 133,958,084 of NC_065446.1, forward strand.
CTGTGATGAAAAATTTCGTAAATATATTTAAATGAAAGAAAAATACGCTTAATGCAACATCAATCTCGGTAAATACATAGAATAGTGTTAAATGTTTAATATTATAACATGTATATGATACATACTCTGGTTTATATATTTTTAATTCGCCACATGAAGGGATATGAAAACAAAATGGAAGTTCAATGACTCTGAAAATTTGTGTGATTATGGAATATAAACCAATTTATGTAAGTAAGGAATATTTCTCTCTTAAATTTATTTTACCAAAGCGGTAAATGATACTAAACTTATTAAATTTTTATTTTTATTATGCATGCTTTTCTCTTTAAATTTTTGTTAATCATGATATCATGTTAAAGTTTTGTAATGTCACCTGATAATTGTCCATCGAAGATGTTCGAACTGTTTCAACACTCCCAGATGCTGCTATACGTTGAAATTCCGGATCTCCCCAGGTCCATTCAGCTTACAATCTTATTTTTAGTAACTTTCTAAAGTCAAATCTGCTTGGAAACACTTTCCATACGAAAAGTAACTCTTAATGTTTGTTTTTCACTACTTTTTGATTACATTTTCCGAAAATTTATATTTTAAAATCCAAATCTTTTGGGAATAGCTTCACAAAGCGTCTGTTCCCTCTGAAAATCTCGAACCTTCTGCTAAATTCAAATTTTTAAGCTTGGCGTCGTTTTTACAGCCAATCATATTTAAATAAATTAATAATTCATGCTTTGGAAATTTAAATGAACCAATAAGATAATTTTACAAATTATGACATTTAGTCAAAAGGGTATTTTTTATCTAAAATTTGGAAATATATGCCTAAATGGTGATTTTATTCTCTTATTTGAGTAAAATTGAATTAAAGAATTGAATTCATTGAACTTTATATATTCTTTTCATATATTTTCCATATCTGAGGATACTCCCAATAAGTTTTTATAGCTACTTTAAGCGAACACTGTCCGTACACTTTCTATACCTTTCATCACTACCTCTACAAATTAAAGTCCAAATATTTTCACTATTAATACATATAAAGTACTGAAATAACTTTCATATTATTCAGAAATAAATTACCAATCGATAGTGCATTAGCCATATCTCAGAAAATCATTTTTCTTTGTTAAAATTGATATCGAATTCTGACATTTCCCAAACCTACAACTTTAATGAGCTATTTTCAACATTTTGGTCAAATTAACATTAATAAAATCTAAAATTGATCTAACTATTATTCTAAATTTTTAGATTGGAGCCTCTTCTAAGATACTTTCATAAATTTACAAACTTAACCAAATCATGGAGACCGTAGTACATCAATGAACATTTTCTCCAAATGATCTTTAGAAAAAGTAAATTTTTATGATTATTCAACAGAAACAAAGTCATCATGGAACAAATTTGTAAGTTATTCTTTTGGTAAGACTAAATTTCAAACTATTGCATGTTTAGCAACAAATTCATACATTCTATGCCTTTTAAATAGCTTCCTTTATATAGTACGGTCTATTTCAAACTTTCTTGTTACTTAAACTGTATAACTCTAAATAAATTCATTCTATAACTATTAAATCAATTAAAATGCAACTTTAACTTCAATTCCCTTTAGTACTCTCATTCTATTCAACTCTCCAAACCAATCACGTCTCTCGAACAAAACCTATATCAAAATACTTACTTAACTGCTTTGGCAGTGCAAAATCATTAAATTATTTATTATTTAACTTATTCTATCAATTTGGTATCTTAAAATCATGACAATATATATATATATATATATATATATATATATATATATATATATATATATATATATATATATATATTATATATATATAAATATTTATTAATATACATGGTATTCCATTTAAAATAATAGTGATATGGCACATTGAATAATCCAATAATGAAACTGTAAATTTTGAACACCCTATAAATAAATGTGTAATAATCGATTATGAAATACATTCAACCAATATCCAACTATTTAGATATAAAAGTAATTTTTTCATAATTTCTTAAATAATTTAAGAATAGGCTTTCTTTTAAAAATTTACATTTTAAGAAAAGTCAATATAACTCAGAACACTCTATACATAGGTATATGTAAGCCTTATGAAACAATAGCTTATTTTTTGAGGACAATTAAAAAGTGCAATAAAATCCAGGGTGTTCCGTAAGAAATACTATAACTTTGATACGCCGCCATTTATTGGGACACCCTGTATATTTCAAAATAATTTTAAAATGTAGCTTTTTTAACTTACAAACTACTAATTTAAATTTTTTTCAAATCTTTGTATAATATACTCTGTATACATATATATACAGAGTGAGTCACCACTAACGGGACGGAAGATTACAGCGAAATGGTAAAAGATTTGAAATCTTTTTTAATTAGTAGTTTGTAAGTTGGTAAAAGCTACATTTTAAATTGTTTTTTAAATAAACAGGGTGTCCCAATAAATTGGAGCCAATAAATCCATAAATTGTCCGTATATTATCTATGAAATTATTATACAGATAATTGTGCTATGTTGGACTTAATATATTAATACACAGTTACACAGCCCTTTGTCCTTGCTTTGTTCCGATAAAGACCCGCTGAGTAATTAGGGAAACGTATTAGTTGCCACATGAAAGCTGTAAATTGTGGATGTTTATTGCGGAGGCGACAATCCATTCTTTAGACGTCACAATTATGGGGTCAAGTCCGATAAGGAATGTGCGGGTCCTGATGATTTCTATGCGAACAAAGGCGGATGGCTCATATCAGTTATTATCTCTAATCTAGCTTGTTATAATATTATAAATAATTTGAAAATTACTGCTTATATTTAAACCAGGAATTTAGAAATTATTTCTGAAAATATTACCGAAATAGGTTAGGGAGAATAATAATCACATGTTTTTGCTCGTATAGTCAATCGCATAATAGAATACCGATATGTAATTAAGCAATGATCAGTGGGTATGTACCAAAATAGTTCCTTTAACATTTCATTACCAACTGTTGAAAAGTAAATTAGGTAATTTTCTATAGGGTAACGGGTACAGTTGTTGGCCGGTCACTAGTGATTGGCCACTTTCACAAAAATCCTAAATATTAAGATTTTTAGAAAGTATAAGGAAATAAATGTATTTGAATTGCAATTCGGCAACATTGCTATATATTTGGTCTAGCCATTATCTCTCTCAGTTAATATTGTCTAGTTGTGACAGATGTGTGTTGTTCGAAGATTAACAGGTGCATCCAGTTTTAAGAGTTTTTTAAAGAATTTGTTAAGGAAGGCGATTCATGAGGTGAGTTATCTTGGCTAATAATATTGTGTATCTGCTTATATTAATGTTTTGTGATGATTTAGTGGGGTACATCTTACGTTATCGGTGGTTTTAATAGTAAGGTTATAATTTTTTGGCGGTAAATTTTAGTGACCAAGCACTGTATCTTAAATATGTCCGCATTATAATGATTGGCCGGCAGGCCAATTACTGTACCTACTTTAAATTAAAATATTTATTATAATTTAGGGTCTTTTAGCTTAGTTTGACCCAACACAACATATTTCAAGCATTTTTTCTTATTTTTTATGGCAATAACTAGTGGTTGGCCGACTGCCAGTCACTAAACCACAGGGTGGCCAATAAATGTAATGTGTAATAAGAATATATTTTTTGTCCGGATTCGTTTTTATAAAATTACAATTATTTTAGTTGTTATAAAATTAATGCCAATGCGGGCAATCTGAATCAAATTTGAAACGTCAGTATTGTAGATAACATTATTAGATACTAATAAATGATTTTTTTTAGAGTAAAAAATGCCAAATATCCGGAACGATAAAACGTATCACAAAAATATACAGAACAAGATCTTCAGTCTGCTTTTCATGCCATAGAAAATGGCATGAGCCAACGGAAAGCCGCTGAACAATTTAATGTGCCAAGAGCAACACTGCAGTTTAGAGCAAGCGAAAAATTTAATGAAAAAACTAACCTTGGTCCCAATCCTATTCTTTCTTTGGAGGAAGAGAATCGTTTAAAGAATTGGATCGTAACATGCCAAGACAAAGGTTTTCCAGTAAGAGTGGAAAATATACAAGACTCGGTTAAAGGTTTCTTGATGCAAATCCACGTGCTAATCCTTTTACTGACAATCGGCCCGGAAGAGGTTGGTATAGATCCTTTTTAAAGAGACATCCAGATTTAAGCGAGCGAACTTCAGAAGCGGTAACAGCAGCAAGTTCAGCTGTGTCTGAAAAAGATATAAGAAAATGGTTCACCGGTGTTCAAGAATATTTACACCGTAAACGTTACATTGATATTCTTCAAGACCCTTCAAGTGTTTTTGATGGGGATGAAACCTGCTTCCCCTTGTGTCAGAAAAATAAACGAGTGTTGGCTGTAAAGGGAAGCAAAAATGTATATCAAATAGAACATCACTCCAAAGTTAATTTGACGGTTATATTTAGGTTTGCAGCATCTAAAGAAATAACAGCACCGATGATTATTTACCCATACAAACGACTTCCTAGCAATGTTATAAATTCAGTTCCTCGAGAATGGGGCATAGGCTGTAGCGATACGGGATGGATGAAGAATGAAAACTTCTATGAATACATAGGAAACGTCTTATATAAGTACCTAGTTGCAAAAAACACTAAATTTCCCGTCATTTTGTTCGTTGATGGACATACAACTCACTTAACCATTCAAACCAGTTAATTATGCTCAAAGTTACAAATTATTTTAGTGGCATTATATCCCAATGCGACCAGAATTATACAGCCTGCAGATGTTTCTGCATTTAAATCATTAAAGGCAAATTAGAACCGGGCAATATTAAAGTTTAGACGAGAAAACCCAAACAAAAAGATACTATTGTCACAGAAGATACAATGATTTTAGATATTCAATCGACATCTGCCTTTAGTAAATCAAGACAACTCATTATATAAAGAAATTGACACCTCAATTGACAAATTCTTTTTTGGCCAAAAACCCCAGAAAGAAAGGGTAAAAAGCAAACAGGTTGCCTTTCGTGCTCACTTCTTCAAATCTTCAAAATGCAGAGAGGCGTAAAGTTAAAGAGAAAGACGAACAAGAAAAAATAAAATTAGAACGAAAACAAAAGCGAATTGACGCAAAAGCAAACAATAAAGGTAAACAAAATAAAGAAACCAAGAAGAAAGTAATAAAAAAATTGACACAAGAGCCAATTCCGAGAGCAAAAAATGTCAAAATGTTGTGAAGAATTAAGAAAATGTTACACTAAATACAGGTGATATTGTAGATACAAATACTTTTAAATCAGACACACTTCTTGATCATACAATTAAAAGCACTACTTTGAGAAGTGGAGTTAGAGTACATAAACCAGAAGTGATTAACGCCAAAGAAAACCACGAACTGCCACGGAACCAATTTCCTGATTCTGTAGAGTAAAACGCTATTCTGCCCTCAATTGATAACGTATCTTTTGATGTCTCCAACAATAAGAATTCATCAAATTTGAGGAATACTTCCCAAAGCAAATGTACAAATTTGGAAACCAGCAAAGAAAAACGTGCTGGTGAGTCGGCTAAAAGAAAGTTGTTTTTCGAAACAGAGGGATATCCAGAACATGAAAAAATACAAATTCTCTCAGATATATTGGTGAAACAATCAGACAATACCAACATATCTGCAAATAATAATCTTTTGTATACAGGATTGTGCTATTCTTGTTCCTAAAATATTTTTCTAAATCAAAAGTTGGAATAAAATGTTTATTTTGTGTCAGAGGCTCCCATATTGGTAGTTGTGTTAAAAAACAACAAGAAATTGAAAATCTAAATAGTTTTGTGTGCCCTAACTGCACAAAAAAAAAGAAAATTAGGAATTTTATGAGTGGCCAATAACTGTAATTCTATATGCCAATAACTATGTTTGCGTGGCCAATAACTGTGTAATTTTGTATGTTTTTAAATTTGTGTTAATTTTATATGTACATTATTATTTTTACTAAAATAACCTGAGTTTTTATAAAATTTGATGTTTCATTGTTATTAAAAAACCCTTACAAAATATTTCACATTAAAATATACCAATTTACAATTTTAATTCAATTTGAAATCCCTTAAGTGGCCAATCACTGTACCCGTTACCCTATTTTATTTCAATAAAAATATTGGATTTTGCTCTATTAAAGGCAAATGAAATGAATAATTATCTAATAGATATTTATTATAATTTATTACACACAATAAAATTTATTTTATTAATGATATTTTAAATATAGTAATCATTCGGTTTAATATTCTATTTTACTTAATAGATTACTAAGTAAACCAAAAATTAAATAAATTAAAAACTAAATAACCTTTAACATTATTTAATCAGTTTTATTTATTAATATTTCTAGTGATTTGATATTGAGTTTGTACATTGATTTATAGTTAATAAGAATTTTAATATAATAATAATAATAATTTTAAATAATATTTTTGCCGGTTGACCATTTAATTAGTATGTAATTCCCACAAGATATTGAATAATACCATATCATTTGATTTTTAACCGTCAACAAAAACATATCTCATACACTTACAGTCTTTTTACTACAAAACACGCTTACGTCAGTTAAAATTTCTGACGTCACAGCACTGTCAAAACATTACAATATGACTTTTCATCATAACCATGTTTATATTATTACTTGTCAGAGACATTACATGCATAATAGATTACGTAGTCTACACCCAAGAAATGAAACAAAATATAAAACAAGTCTGGACAGAACAGAGAGCAGAGATCGGAACTGATCACAGACTGGTAATGGCAGAGATGACATGGCGAAAAACGGTACAACAAGAACAGATAGAATACAGCAGAATAGCAATAAAAAAGCTAAAAGATGAACAAAAGAAAAGGAGATACCAAGAAGAAACTGATAAGGAGTTCAAAATGGAGGAGAGAAAGAAAATGGATATGGAGGAAAAATGTGAAAAATTTAAAGATATAATAATAAATAAGGCAGAAGAGATATGCGGAAATCTAACAGCCGGAAAGTTAAAGAAAAAGACGGAATGGTGGAATGCAGATATACAGGAAGGAGTGAGGAAAAAGAAAAAGGCATGGAAAAAATACAATCGCACAAGAGAGGATCAAGATAAAAAAGAATACCAAAAACACAGAAACATAGTGAAAGAACTAATAAGAAAGGGAAAAAAAGAGAGTTGGAAGAAGTTTGGTGAATCCCTAAACCAAAATTACAGAGACAACAACAGATGCTTCTGGAATAAAGTAAGGTGTCTAAGAGGAAAGAAAAGAAAAGAACTCAGAGGTGTAAAAGACAAACACAACAAACTAAAGACAAACACAACAGAAATACTAGAGGTGTGGAGAGAATATTATGAAGAGAAATATATGGGCGAGGAAAGTGAAGAAATAGAGACAGAGGGAACCATAGAACAGACAGCAGAGGACGAAAACCAAATGGAAGAAATAAGTACAGAAGAATTGGAAGAAGCGATAAGTAGAATAAAAATAGGAAAAGCGAGCGGAGCAGATAAAATTGATCCCGAAATGATAAAATGGATAGGGAAAGAAGGAAAGAAGTGGTTGCTAGAAATAATGAGAGAAGCATGGAGAACAAACAAAATGCCGAAAGAGTGGGAAGAAAACTTACTGATCCCAATTCACAAGAAAGGAGAAGAATCCAACTGTGGAAACTATAGAGATATATGCCTCTCATCAGCAGTGTTCAAGCTATATACGAGAATAATAGAAAGCAGATTAAGAACAGAGGTAGAAGAAAAACTTGAAGACGAACAAACAGCATTCAGAGCCCAAAGACAAACAGTTGACAACATAAGCATACTACGAAATATAATAGAAAAAAATAATGATCGGGGAACAAACATATATATAACCTTCATAGACCTTAAAGCAGCGTTCGACTCAGTAGACCGGAAAGTATTGTGGAATACTATGGAGGAGCTGGGAATACCGAGGAAACTATTAGAGATAATTAAAAGTACGTACAGTAGAGTGGTGGGAAAAGTACAAATGGGAGGTAGCAGATCACTAGAATTTAGGATGAACAAGGGAATAAAACAGGGAGATAGCCTAAGCCCACTCCTATTCGTCATAATTATGGATCAATTATTTAAAAATGTGAAAATAAGGACTAATCAATTAAAAACAATAATAGGCTACACACACCTAACACCAGTTATGATAGAAGGATTACTGTATGCGGACGACGTCGTTCTCATAGCAGACAACCCGAGAAAGATGCAACGACTAATTGATGTATGGACTGAGGAAATAGAGAAAATGAAATTAGAAATAAACATCAGCAAATGCAAGACGATGAAAATAGGTCAGCAGGAGCACGAGATTGGAGGTGAAACACGAGTGTTCTGTAGAGGACAAGAATTGGAGAGGGTGACGGCCTACGAGTACCTGGGAACGATAATATCAAATGACGCAAAGCTAGACCTAGAAATTGCAAATAGGACAAAGAAAGCTACGAAAATATACTATGCGATTAATAATACGATACTGGGAAAACGGGAAATCAGCCAGGAAACAAAAATACATGTATATAATACAATCACAGCACCAACTCTTCTATATGCAAGCGAGACATGGGTCACAAATAAGAGACATGAAAGTGCCATAAATGCAGCAGAAATGAAGCATCGGAGAAAAATAGCTGGAAAGACGAAGATGGACAGGGAAAGGAACGAAAACATCAGAAACGTGCTAAGCCAGGAACCAATAGAAAAAAAAATTGAAAAAAGAAAACTGAATTGGTTTGGACATATAACTAGGATGAACGAGAACAGACTAGTAAAGAAGGTGACAGATGCCAAAAGACAGGGGAAAAGAAGAAGGGGCAGACCTAGAAAGGGGTGGATGGAGCAAATCGAGGAAATCGGGACAAAGAGAGGGAAAACAGTGCAACCGATGAAGGAAATGGCAGGAGACCGGAAGGCGTGGAAGAAATGGGTCAAAGATGGATAGGTGATACCAAAGTCCGACGCTCTTATAGGGCATAAGGACAACGAGAAGAAGAAGAAGAATAGGCTTTCTTTTAAAAATTTACATTTTAAGAAAAGTCAATATAACTCAGAACACTCTATACATAGGTATATGGAAGCCTTATGAAACAATAGCTTATTTTTTGAGGACAATTAAAAAATGCAATAAAATCCAGGGTGTTCCGTAAGAAATACTATAACTTTGATACGCCGCCATTTATTGGGACACCCTGTATATTTCAAAATAATTTTAAAATGTAGCTTTTTCAACTTACAAACTACTAATTTAAATTTTTTTCAAATCTCTGTATAATATACTCTGTATACATATATATACAGAGTGAGTCACCACTAACGGGACGGAAGATTACAGCGAAATGGTAAAAGATTTGAAATCTTTTTTAATTAGTAGTTTGTAAGTTGATAAAAGCTACATTTTAAATTGTTTTTTAAATAAACAGGGTGTCCCAATAAATTGGAGCCAATAAATCCATAAATTGTCCGTATATTATCTATGAAATTATTATACAGATAATTGTGCTATGTTGGACTTAATATATTAATACACAGTTACACAGCCCTTTGTCCTTGCTTTGTTCCGATAAAGACCCGCTGAGTAATTAGGGAAACGTATTAGTTGCCACATGAAAGCTGTAAATTGTGGATGTTTATTGCGGAGGCGACAATCCATTATTTAGACGTCACAATTATGGGGTCAAGTCCGATAAGGAATGTGCGGGTCCTGATGATTTCTATGCGAACAAAGGCGGATGGCTCATATCAGTTATTATCTCTAATCTAGCTTGTTATATTATAAATAATTTGAAAATTACTGCTTATATTTAAACCAGGAATTTAGAAATTATTTCTGAAAATATTACCGAAATAGGTTAGGGAGAATAATAATCACATGTTTTTGCTCGTATAGTCAATCGCATAATAGAATACCGATATGTAATTAAGCAATGATCAGTGGGTATGTACCAAAATAGTTCCTTTAACACTTCATTACCAACTGTTGAAAAGTAAATTAGGTAATTTTCTATATTTTATTTCAATAAAAATATTGGATTTTGCTCTATTAAAGGCAAATGAAATGAATAATTATCTAATAGATATTTATTATAATTTATTACACACAATAAAATTTATTTTATTAATGATATTTTAAATATAGTAATCATTCGGTTTAATATTCTATTTTACTTAATAGATTACTAAGTAAACCAAAAATTAAATAAATTAAAAACTAAATAACCTTTAACATTATTTAATCAGTTTTATTTATTAATATTTCTAGTGATTTGATATTGAGTTTGTACATTGATTTATAGTTAATAAGAATTTTAATATAATAATAATAATAATTTTAAATAATATTTTTGCCGGTTGACCATTTAATTAGTATGTAATTCCCACAAGATATTGAATAATACCATATCAATTGATTTTTAACCGTCAACAAAAACATATCTCATACACTTACAGTCTTTTTACTACAAAACACGCTTACGTCAGTTAAAATTTCTGACGTCACAGCACTGTCAAAACATTACAATATGACTTTTCATCATAACCATGTTTATATTATTACTTGTCAGAGACATTTTTCTTGTTTTTGTTTACCGTACAAATAATATCTGCTATAATTATTTACTCTAATAATAATTAATGATGTCAATCGGTTTTCATTTATTGCCGAAATATATTAATAATACGCCGAAATATTTGTAATGTTAATTAACGTAAATAAACATCAACTATAGAATTGACAACAGGGCTTCGCATCGATTGTTATTTGTATCGAGCTTTTGTCATATGTTGTATAATCTTTGTATTCTCCTTTTCATGAACATTTTTCAGTGCGTCACAAATTATAGAAAAAAAGGTAAGTCCGTGATAATACACATTTATGACATTTATTCTAACGTGACATTTTAGTTAAATCTGACAGTTGTCAAATTTTATTTTCAATTTGGAATAAAACCAAATCAATTGTGTCTATTGCATTTATAAAATGGTATTTTCTTTCATTTGTATAGTCTTATAAATTGTACAGATTATATTGATAATATTATTATTTTATTTAATAAATAATTCTTTTTTGATTATGGCGCCATCTATCGACAACTAGAATAATCACCGAACTAGAATAATTACCGAAGTATTCCCAGACGTGCCTTTTTTTCTGTCACATACAATTTAATGCGTTAGAGAGAAATCGAAAAACTGTGACGCACTGAAAGATGATCATGAGAAAAAGAATATACGAATATTAGCTCGAAACAAATGACAGTTGTTGAAAAGTCTATTCTCTAGCACAGCTACAGTTGAGTCCGCGAGTCTTTACCCGTGCGTCATCATTTAAAGCATACGAAATAAGTCGGAAATTTATTTCACGCAACAACAACTGACAGAAAGTGGCTACTGTTACGATTACGGGTTTTATTATAAAATTTGACGTTATCAAATATATAGAATGTCAAATGTAAGTTTTGCTTCAAAATTTTTGTGCAGAATTACAGCTAAATTTGAAGTAGCTTAATAAATTCTTTTATTATTATTGATTAATAAATAAATAAACAAATTAAAAAAAAAATCAATAGCATATTTTATTTTTGTTATTTTATTCACTTTGACGGAAATCTAAACACAATAATTTCTTTAATGTGTGAATGACGTTAGCTTTGTATGTTTTAAATATTAATTGCCAAAATATAATTATTTACCTTAACATTTTAAAACCCAATATAAAATTAGTTGTGAAAACAACTGTTTGTGTAATATGTATAAAGAAACTTCAAAACTCAAAAATTCGACAAAAACCGCAAAAAATTCAACTGACTGACAGCCACAAAAGTAAACAAAGCAGAAACGTCAAACAAATTGTGTTTAAAATATGAAAACATACCGAATCGTCTTTTTTTGTACCTATCTCTTTTTAATGCACTGAGTCTAGATGGTTCATAAAAATAACGTGTGTTTTTACTTAATAACAAACGGCAGCTGGTTTGTCATGAGTTTCATGCGTGGAAGAGAATGATACTAGATAAAAAGTATGTGTTTTATCTCGCCAGGTATTAATGACGCACGGGTAAAGACTCGCGGACTCAACTGTATACGATACCCACACGGTACTCCCCGATCTTGCAAAAATGTCAATATGGTAGTATAATAAGGAGAACCATTGACAATATCTTTTTTTTGAGGCTTAGTGCTCTTTCACTCTTACGCATAATAAAGCGATGTTTATTTGTGTAATAAATATTTTTATCTGTTTTCTGACAGCATTAAAAAGTATTTAGAATTAAATAAATTGGCACGCTTACATTCTTCTTTTTGTGTCAATTAATTTAACAAAAAAAAAAATTTTTTTGGTATAAATAAACCCTGGACCCTGTATAAATAATTAGGTTATTGTTTATATTTCTAAAGAGAGAATTGAATAACCTTTCAAATAAGCTATCACACAACCCCTACTCTCATTAAAAAAATCATCTATTACGTCATCACCATGGCCGCCCATACCCATGCGCAGGGGGGCCCGTGGGTCCCCCTAGCTTTTCGGTTGCTCTAAACTATATATGGTTACCCAAAGTATACAAAATATAATGTGTAATATCTTCTCATCTGCCCCCCCCTGAAAATATTTATATGGGCGCCCGTGGTCATCACGCCTAGATGGATGACTCATTAGTATGATATATATGCCATAAAGTCATAATTTAAAAATAAAAATCGACTTGTCTCAGGATTTATTGTATCTTCGGAGATCCGTGGAAAACATTTACACCCAAAATAACAAAATTCAGTTTGGCAACACTATGTGAATGTTGATAGTAACAAGATAAACAAAACTGGTTTCTGCTAATGAGCTTGCATTTTTTTGGCATTAAAGTAGAAGAAACTTTAAAATTTATTCTTTATAATAATTATCGTCCAGTTCTACACTTATAATTTTCACTGTACTAATATCCGTCGACTAATTTACAATGATTAATGCGATGTTAAATTTTAACGTTAGCGGCTTCTGGAGTGTCTGAGACATATCTTATTTCATTGATAAAAAGATAGTCCCACCGATTTCCACTTGAACCATACCTTCAAATTCACTTATTCTCGAGATAATGAATTTATTCTATCTCAAACGTCCTCACTACAGTGGCGGCCCGTAAGGTATTCCTAACTATACAGAAGCATATTTTTCATTTTTAAAATCTTTTAATGCCTTTAAATTTTTTTGTGTGTATTTCTTTTTATCTTCATAAATTATATAAAATCTGACAACTGTCCGCGTAGTACAATCGCTGCCACTTACAGCGGAGATTATTCGGCTGGAGGATCTTGAGCCAAAATTGGTACTGGCACGGCTGAAAATAGAAAGATTTTACGAGCATCCTATATAAGTGACAGAGAAAGAGCTATATTGGACTATTTAGTATAACTTCAATGAGAATCTCGTGCCGGGCACAAGGCCCACAAGGGTATGTATTTATTTTGAGTTTCTTTAAGTGCTGGGTTGTCGCTTTTGTTATGTCTATTTTCTGTTATTTTGTATTTAAAATATTATTATTAAACTTTGAGTGCATCATGATCGTAGGTGTAGTATAAATAATATTTTGATTATTTCTTAAGTTTAATTTATTAATTGACAATGAATCAGATTAGTATCTTAAAAAACTCTTTTGGTGGTTTTTCTTTACAAATTTTATAAGGTTTTGTGGAGCTTTCGAGTTAGCTTAAAGGGGTCACGACGAAAAAAAAATTCACAAAATTGAGGCATATTTAAGGAACTGGTCAATTTTAGCGCCGAATTAGACAACGACTTAAAGGTTCATAATATTTAAAGTTCCAGATCTTTCAAAGGTCTACCGTCTCCTGACATGTAGTTGCTTCTAATTTATTTATATCGGAGAAGTTTTCTGCTTACAAGCGTCGGTTTCCCGAATCATTTTTTAATGAAAAATGGAGACAATTTTAATTAAAAAAAAAAACTTGGTTTATAACTGAATTAGAAGTATTGTATTAGTGAGACGAATTAAGTACTACCTCTGGGGCTGTTCCGCTATGAGTTTTATTAAATGAGGAATGTTTAAAAAGCAGATTGGAAGAAACTATTAAACTTTTAAGTATTTTAATTACCATTCCTATATTAATATCTGAAGCGGAACGCTGTTTTTCGATGTTAAAACGAATTAAAACATTAGTTAAAAATACAATGAAAGAAGAACGACTTAGGTATGTTATCTGCAGAAAAGCATTTCGTAAATGGTATTGATAATTTTAATAATAAAGTCATTGAAAACTTTGCAACCAAAAAAAACACGAAGGATGTATCGTAAACTTTAAAAGTGGTATTAACACAACTTTGTGCATGTATGGAAATAACGAAATAGTATTATTTTTATAATTTTGTAAATAAAGACTAAATCGTAATACAAGCTAATGTAATAATACAAGCATAATAATGCAATACAAGTAATGGTTGTAAAGTTGAGAGTTTTTTATTTTTAATGAATTTACGGAACTGTTTTGGTAAATTTTAAACAATTTATTGGCACCTCAGATAAATATACATAAGACACATAAGGTAAAAATATCAGCACCTATTTTTTGTAAATTTTTGTTTTATAACTTTTTTGACAATATCGTGAACTCGTCATTAAAAATTTTGGCGGCTGTCCGAATTCTGGCACTACCCAAGGTTCATAAATAGACAGGTTGCATGGTAACTTTCCACCAATCAGCATCGAGAATCTAATGGCGGGAGTGACGTCACCCAGAATGCTGCATTCAAATTCATTCACTTCACTCATTGAAATGAACTCGGAAAGTAGGAATGTATTGAAAATGTGTATATTTAAAAAAAATACGTTTGGATTTTTAATAACTATTTATTTCATATATTCGTTAAAAAATGTGGTAGATACCTGTAGAGTTACAAAAATCATAGAATATAATTGCAATTAAATATATGCAGTAGAATAGCATTACTACTTAATTAAAGCAGAAGGAGATTCTTTCTTGTGTATATATGGGACTAAATCATTCAAATATCCTAGGTATATTAATAATGGGTTGAATACAATTTACTTTTTTAAATGATTTTGAGTAGGTATATAATAATTTTGAATTGGGGATACTGCATGTAGTACATTATTGTAAATTCCTCCTAACATGTAAATCATGGTGAAAAAGAGATTCAACTAAAGATTTATGTATCAAAATTAGTAGTTTTTCCCTTAAGTTTAACATAAGAGCATCTGATTACGTTAGGTACTGGATTATAATATCTAAAACTATTAAAACATTATGACTGCATTCAATAGGTACCTGTGAAATTTTACATTAACAGTAAATTATAAAAAAAATACAATTTCAGCGCAATAAAGGGAATTTTGCCCATTTTATATATTCATTTAGTTTATAATTGTTTATTTAAACGACCTTCAGATGGCTGCAATATTGGTTATAATTTTATATGAAACAATTACATATAATAGATCTATTATCTATAGACTTAATTAGATATATTGTTCAATAAGTCTAAGCAGATTGTAACCTACACAGATGATGTAAACTTGATGTGAAGAACCGCAAGAGACATTACAGAACTGTAATGTCTCTACACACGAATGTCCTTTACTATACAATACAGCAGAAAGAAAATCCAGTAAAGTAAGTAGGTACTTAATACAACCACATTAAAATGTATCTTAACACTTGTAAAAGAGTTTTCCGTTAAAGTTATTATACTAAAAACACTTAATAATATCTATAGATACATTATATCTTAAGATATAAACACAAATTAAAACACTAACGATATTTAATAACAAAATATAGCCTCCAAACCACGTATCCTATTATGTTTACAAACAATTCGTAAAATTGATCGTCTGGGTGACGTCACGATGACAATATTTCATTTGTCAATGTCAAAGTTACCATACAACCTATGGTATAGGGACCTTAAGCACTACCTTCTTAAAGTGGTACGAGCCGCCACTGCCTCACTGTATAAAAGAAAGTCGAGTTATGTTAGTTACACCATTTATAACTCGAGAACGACTCAATAGATTTTTATGAAATTTAACGCTTATATTCTACTGGGAATAGGTAAAAGAACACGCGCACAGGGGAAGTGATTTCCGCTTACGGTAAATCCGCGCGGACTCGCTTCTATACGTTTTCAAAATGAATGCACGTTTTTAAATGTACACGAACATAGTTAAAGCAGGTTGACGCTTGCAAACCGCTTTAACCCGCCTGACCACTTTTACTCGAATGAGAATTTAGTTTATTCCCGCTTTTTCTTTTTGTCGCGCGGGCTTAGTAATTTTACAATGAATAAGGAGGCCTTGTTTGCTGCCGTTTTTTAAAGACCCCTATTTGGGAAACGAGGGAGAACGATATTTCACTTTCTTTCATTATCTTATTTTAAGTTTTGAAATAGATTTCTGAAGCTATTTCCTTGTGGCATTTTTGTAATCAACTATTCTAAAGGCAAATAAGTCACAATTTAACTAAAAAAAATGATTTTATTAACGTTTCGACGTCCAAATAGGATGTGGTTGTCAAAATACAAAATATTAATAAATTAAACACAAAATGTTGTTTGCTTAGTAAAAAAATTCTTCTAATAATTTAATTTAATCTGACTCATTTATATCGGCAATTCAGACATATATTATACATTTTAAAGTAGAAAACTTTAAAATGAAATTGCCACTATTTATGGGTTGCATTCCTGGGACGACTTTGCTGAAATATAGTTCATTAAATTACATGAAATCAACCCCAACTCAAGAGTATCCGTCACAAAAAAATCATAGCATGTGATCTGCCTTTAAAAAGACAACCACATGCAACGGTTATAGTAAAATTCTCGTGTTAGAAATTCCATAGTAAATCGCGAGGAAAAACCAGGAAAAAACCTCGTGATACTATTCCGACATCGTAAGTATTTGGTTTTACATTTAGTTTACTCTCAAAACTAATACCGATTTAACAATTAATTTATGTTTGGCGTATATAAAAGGAGAATTTGGAAGAGTAATGACAAGACCTCTCTGACAAGGCAACATTAACATCAAATGGTAATGTAAGTTTTCATTTTTATACAAATATATCTCTCAGCAATTGAAAGACCAGCAATATGATTTGAACATAATAGAGTAACAAATCATTGCAAAAAATATTTGAGATGGTGTCTTAACGCTTTTAACGACAGGGTGAGGCAAGATTTAACCTAAAACACTTAAATAAAAAGTGGTTCCTTACTGAGTTACAGGGTGTTTTATCTAAAAATTTAAAAGCTTTTTTTGCTCAGCATTTTAATACTGTTCGACTTATCCTTTTCATACTTGGCAGAAAAAAGCCAATACTATACACCCTACTAAACTATAATAAACAAACGTTTCTATCTATTACCAGAGGAGTAAATTATGGTGCAATAACCCCAGAGGTCTGCGATCCCAATCAGCAGTTTTACCTTTTATATTCAGCATTTTGAATTTATATAAAAGTAATATCATTGTAATTAATTTCAGTTATTTTCGATCAATTAAAAGTGAAGTATATTTGTAAAAGTTAATAAAGCGTCTTTTTAAAAAGTACCTTAGTGAGTTTAAACCTTTAAGTGGCACAGTGCAGTAAGATAGATGGGAGAGTTATTTAGAAGATCCTCGTCGTTTTTAAACGTTTACCCGCTACGAACCAACTTCCAGGGAAAACCACAGCCGCTCAACCCCAGAAGTCTACGGAAGGTCAGTGTCAAAGTGTAAAAATCCATTTATATGCCGAATGACGATAAGAAGAAAGCAGAAAAGAAGCCAGTTCCTTCGAAAGAAATGCACCAAAGCGTAATCTTTTATCTGTAAGCAAATTGAATATTTTTTCTAATCCTAATTTAATGCTTCACAAATTTCATCACTTAGAATTAGTAATTCTCTTGCAACTATCAGTGAATCGATTGTCAAACCTGGTGCTGCTTCTATTTCGCAAAATATCTCATTTGCTCAATTCAGTTTAAAAGCTAACCATAGCTCTTCAAATAATACTCCAATAAGCTTAGATATATCGTCTATAATTATTACCCCTGCTCGCGCTAGTCAATTAAATACTATGGCCGTGGCAGTTGCTCCCGCTGTTGTTTTTGATGTCAATAAATAACTATCTGTTGTACTTGATTACGATGGAAACCCTAATAAAAATTCATAAGTTCATTGAAGTTACTACAATGATTTTTGATCATCTCTGGGATCGTACTAATCCCGAAAGCTTTCAAAGTCACATGATGACTCGAGGCGTAATAAATAATGAGCTCGAGAAGTCATTTCTGTATATGGGTGTAAAGACTGGCCTACAATAAGGACCACGCTAATACAAAATTTTGCCGACCAACGCAATGACAATTCGCTCACAGGAGACATTGTAAACTTGAAGCAAGGGCCCAATGAATCTCCCCAACAATTTTATGAGAAAGCGATATCACTTTTAAACACAATTTTAAATCATATCGAACCCCATAACGATAACCAAGCCGTAAAAACAAGCAAAAAGGCATTATTTCAACAACAAGCCCAAACTACGTTCCTAGCAGGATTGAAGGAACCGATAGGATCAACCATACGATCAATGAGGCCTACAAGTCTCGCTGTCGCTCTCCGATTTATCCAAGAAGAGAACAATATAGATACTTACAAAATTTACATAATTTTACTTACAAAACACAACCAATTTCTCATTGCCACATAAAACTACTCACATACAACCCCAGAGACAGCCGCAGTTCGTAACATCACCACAATGGCAACAACCCATGCCCAGACCACAGTTAAATCAAACATTTTTTTAGAAATAATCCAGGACCGTCACGACCACAACAATTAATATTTAATCCAAGATGGCCAATTCAACCCGCTCAATTCCAACCACAGAAACAGCAACCATAACAAATACACAACCTCCAAGAACTGACACATGAACAAGAAAATCACCGCAACAGTACAAACCAACACCGATCTGTAAGCACACGTCAAACGGGAGTTAATCGAGGACAAAGCTTCAGAAACTTTAGACCACAGCCACAGCAACAATACGCTCCAAATGTCACCGTAGAAAAGCTGTTTAACATTGAACAGGAAGACAAAAACCACTCCAATGCCTACTATGGAGAACAGACATATTACTACCCAAATCAGGACACATATTCGGATGACTACCACGTAGAAGACTACCAGAACGCCCAATACGAGGAGGAAGAAGATGTAAATTTTTCAAAACTCCAAGAGCAAAACGAAGAAACTCAATTCTTATTCAGACAAAAAAGAACTTCCATATATCGAAATCCAAAATCCTCCCCTCAAACTTCTTCTTGATACAGGGGCAACCAAATCATTCCTTAACCCCGAAATTGCTTCCAAATTCCCCAGTTCAATATTTCAAAACCATTCACAAGAATATTGTGCCGAAATTCCCATCTTTTCTGAATTTAATTCTGATATTAATTTAAAATTCTACCTTTTTAAATTTCACAAAATATTTGATGGTCTTATAGGCCTTGATAACTTAAAAGTTCTACAACCACACCTTAATTTCCCAGCATCCACAATCCACACTAACTACGACGCACTCAGTTCTCCCTTTTTTTATTATGAAACCAACAAGACACAGTTTTATATTATTCAATTAGAACCCAGAACAAACACACAAGTACGACTTCCAGTGAAACAAAAAGTACCATACTTATACCGAAACAAGAAATACAGTGGGCGATTTTAAGAGAAACTCTCAGCGAAGCCTACAATAAACTAGCCTGGACCGAAATTATCAACAACACCGATGAACCTATTCAAGTAGCACTCACCGATCCTGTTAAAAGCAATAAAAATAGATCTTCGTGAATATCATCTGTACACTTTGGACATCATTCCTATGGAAACATAAACCCTAATAGATATTGATCCCCACATCAGAAGAGGAGATGCATACCAAACGTTTATGCAGAAAATTTGCAGACATATTCCATAATCCTGATGAGACCTTAACATTTAAAAATAAAATAAAACACAATATAAAAACAACGGATGAAGTCCCAATTTTCACAAAATCATATCGATATCTACATGTTCATCGAGAAGAAATTAACAAGCAGATAACATCGATGCTAGACCAAGGCATCATGAGACCAAGTCAGTCGCCTTGGTCATCACTGATTTGGGTCGTGGCGAAAAACCAGACGCCTCAGAAAAAATCAAGTGGAGAATCGTAGCCGATTACAAGAAGTTGAATGAGAAGACTATAGATGATAGACACCCAATCTCGAATATCACGGACATCCTCGATAAACTAGGACGCTGTCAAAATTTTTCCACCCTGTATCTAGCCAGTGGATTTCACCAGATAGAAATGGCAGAGAAATATATACAGAAAACAGCATCTAAAGTAGAAAATGGCCACTACGAATATTCCAGAATGCCTTTTGGATTGAAGAATGCACCAGCTACATTCCAGAGAATAATGGACAACGTGCTTAAAGGATTCGTAGAAGACATCTGCTTAGTATACATGGATGACATTATCATATACTCAACCTCACTCCAGGAACACATGGTCAACCTTAATAAAATTTTCGAGAGAATACGGGAAACAAAGTTCAAGATACAGATAGATAAATGGGAATTTCTGAAAAAGGAAGTCGAATTTTTGGGTCATGTCTTAAATTCTGAAGGAATAAAACCAAATCCAAGAAAAATTAAAGCCATCATAGACTATCCCATACCAAGGACAGCAAAGGAGATTAGAGGATTTCTCGGACTACTTGGCTATTACAGGAAGTTCATCAAGGATTTCGCAAAAATAACAAAGCCTCTCACCTCATGTTTGAAGAAGGATGCCAAGATAGAACACACTGAACAATTTCTCAACTGTATCAAAATCTGCAAGAACCTGATAACCAACGAACCACTTCTAAAATACCCGGATTTTACGCAGCCTTTTAATCTCACCACAAATGCAAGCAACTTTGCTATAAATGCTATCCTATCACAGGGTCCTGTAGGACATGATAAACCTATCGCATATGCATCACGAACACTGAACGAAACAGAGGTCAAATATTCCACTATCGAAAAGGAAATGCTTGCAATCGTATGGGCTACTAAATATTTTCGACCTCATTTATTTGGAAGAAAGTTCAAAATCCTCTCTGATCATCGACCACTTCAATGGCTATTCTCTCTTAAAGATCCGAACTCAAAACTTGTTAGATGGAGGTTAAATCTTGAAGAATTCGACTACGAAGTCATATACAAAAAAGTAAAATTCAATACCAACGCTGATGCACTATCCCGTATTGAAGTCCACACTAAAGTGAAAAAAATAATCAGCCTATTATCCAGAAAAGAAGATGACGATATATCCATGGTCAACCACCCAAGTTCAGTATGCAGTCCAGATGAAGTACTTCCTATGAATGACTTAGACGAAATTATTAAATAAAAACAAACATCCGGCCTAACTGCAGAAGAAATGAAAGTAATAGACGAAGTTCTACAGGAACAAAATCAAAAAATTTAAAGTCAGTCAACAAATACTCTATATCAACAAGACAACAACACAGACGGTACCCAGCATTCTACAGAAGAAAACCCAATACTCGGAATTCCAATCAGCGAAAGACCATTGAACTGTTACAACAATTAAATCAAATTCAAATTAGTAAACTATATTCCTGCAAAACCTGTAACGTAAGAGGGCTTCGTTACAAATCAAATGCAGGTTTAACTAGACAAAAGCGACCTAAAAAATGATATTTTCAACTTCTTCAAGAATTACGTTGATACAAAAAAGAAATACGCCATCCTATTCGAAACTGATGAACTCTACCAGACTATCTGCAACATACTTCGTGAAACATTTAAGAATTCTGCATTTGGTCTTGTCAAATGCAACAACTTCTTAGAAGATATAAGCAGTACAGAGAGACAAAAAACCATCGTACAAGACTATCACCAACGAAAACAAACCATATAGAGAAACTAAAGAAACAGAAATTCAAATCAGAAAACACTATTATTGGCACACGTTGAATAAGGATATAGAAGAATATATTAATATGTGCGATACTTGTCAAACAAACAAATATGACAGAAATCCTGAGAAAACCCGAAGTTTATGTTAGCTACAACACCAACAAAACCACTGGAAATTGTTCACGTAGACACATTCCAAAAGCAGCAGGACAAAAATTCCTTACCATCATCAACGCATTTTCAAAATACGGACCAATACACCCAATAGAAGGATCAAATTCGATCAAGGTCGAGAGCTTTCATTACACAATCATAGAGCATCTTTGAATATTAAAAGAAAAAAAGAAAACACTTAACATAAAGGACCAGATGCTTTACGCCTGTTATGGCATACAACAACTCTATCCACTCAGCTACTAAACAGAAGCCCATCAACGTTCTCAATGGTCACATAGATGCCCACTATCCATTCGACATTGACATAAATAATTACACAGGAGCACAGATTGAAAACAAAAGAGATGTATAAAGAAATAAATAAGAAATTGCAAGAGAGCAAACAAAAAAATAATGCGCAATGAACAACGATATGACCTACTTCGGACAATACTTCAAGGTAAAGTGCATGGGAAAAGAGGTCCAGGACAAAGAGGAATATCCTGGCTGCATAACCGGCGAAAATGGTTTATCTTAACCACTACCGGACTTTTCAGGGCAGCAGTCAACAAAGTCAGAATAGCCATGTTAGTGTCCAACGTCCGTAACGGATAGGCACCATAAGAAAAAACAAAAAAATATTGAAAAATTGAACGAAAAACGACACTAACCTATAACATAAAAACCAAGCACGAAAATCTACACTCGAAAAACAGTAAAACGAAACAGATTGCTCCCCAGATTTTCATCCAAAATAGTCAAAAATAACAATCATGTTACTAGTGATTCCCAAGATACTACGGTGCACAAGAAGAATATTAAACATCAACCACCAACGAAAACTAACCCCAAAAATATTTTTTACAGATGTACCTCAGTAACAGCCCAAGAAGTGAAGATCCAGGACCTTCGAGACAATCCAGGGATCCTTCTTGTTAAGATCGGAGAAGCCAGAATCCAAACTAGCACCCATGATTTCACTATTTTCTCACATTTATTCACTATTTGCAATTAAAACCAATACCACAAGAAATCGAAACATTAGAATCTCAATATCAAACTACAACCACAGCTATAGAAAACGGACTCAGCCAACCGTACTTGGACAGTCTACAGAACTTCGACCAAACATTGCAATATCTCCTCAAAACAGCCCAAGAGAAACTCGACTCAATCTATCCAACAACCAGAAATAAAAGAGGTCTTATCAATGGCTTAGGAAGCATTATAAAATCCACATCAGGAAACTTAGATCAAGAAGATGCAGTAAGATATGATGCTGCAATTCAGATACTTGAACTCAATCAACAGAATATTATTAACACCATCAGCAACCAATTAAGCCTTAGTAAGAAAATAATGAACAACTATAATGAGACAGTAGCGTTGCTAACTCACAACCAAGAGATAATAGCAGCAGAAACCAACAGAATCCGAACAGATTTAAACCAATTCGTCTTTGATTTCAACCACTACATGCAAGTCCGAAACGTTCTAGACCAGATAAATTTAGCTTTACAAACCATCATACAAATGCAAAGGTTACTACTTTTATACAATTAGAATAATTGAAATAAAAATAATAAACAATAATTTAAATCCAAGACTTTTCGTTAAGAAACTGCTTTCTGGCTGCATCCCGGTTCTCCGGCTTTTACATTGTTATTATTGTTTATTATTTTTATTTCAATTATTATAAATGTATAAAAGTAGTAACCTATGCATCTGGGGCTCTTCGTCTTCCTCGTATTACGAGATATGTCGCTGTTTTGCGTCTCAAAAGGTGAATTCATTGCATCGCGATGTTTTCCATTAAATAGGCAGGATTTGTTGATTTGTTTTAGAATTTTGACTGCATAGCTTCACTGAGGATGCATAGATGCTGAAATAGCTATATGGAGATGGTGATCCAACTCTGCGTCAAATGAAAACAAAAACTACCTTTATCTTTATCATACAAATATTAGATGACCTACAGACAGCAATTACGTTTGCAAAAATCAAAACTTTTCACAATGGACTTATAAAACCAGACGAAATGAGATGGACTATCCAGATGCTAGAACACCATCCAGATTTTCAGCTAACATACCTCTAACGAAAAGATCTGATGAGATACTACGAGATAGTAGAAGTAGATGGTTACTATTCCAACCACTCTCTAGTCTTTATCTTACATTTCCCCATTCTTCATTCAAAGTATTTACATATTTTCATTTATATTCACTTCCAACCATCAACAATACAATAATTATTCCACCTGGTCCATATTTAGTTTCTAATTCGGAACTTTTCCAATACATGGTCCTACCATGCAGAAAAAGCGAACCAAAGAAATTCATTTGTCTAGAGAAGTTCCCAAAAGAAAAGACAGAAACCGATGACTGCATAAATCAAATCCTAAAATTATCCAATGACGCCGCTCAATGTCAAAACGTGCCGATCACAGTTAGCACAACAATTATCCAAAAACTATCTGAAGCCCACTGTATTGCTGTTTTTCCAAATGCTACTAAAATTTCCACCCGCTGTTCTACTTTTAAAATTGAAGTACTAGAAGGAACATTCCTGATAGAACTACCCCCAGGATGCGAGTTCAGAACCAACAACGAAGTTTACATCAAGTCCAAAGCAACAATAAAAGAAGAACCGTTAACCCTGCCAAAGATCAAAATTAAATTCCAAGGAGAAGATCCAACAGTGAAGCCTCTAAAGTTAGACAGAATCCAATTAGATGAACTACATAAACTCTCAACCGAAGAAGAAAGACTCCAACCCGTGTTACTAACAACAATGGACCATTATCATCTGTGGACACCATCTGTGGACACCACCAATATATTTCCTGGCAATTGCCCTTATAAATCTCCTGGTTTTCAAATTACGAAAGTTATAGAAAAAGAAGAAAATGGAAGAATACAAATAAGAAGAGGATACAGCTGATCCGCAACCAATGCCTTCAGTTTTGTTCGTAATGTTCATCCCTCACAAAACTTCTCAAGGGGATCGAGAAATTATGGTTTAATAACTCCAGAGGTCAGCGATCCCAATCAGCAGTTTTACATTTTATATTCAGCATTTTGATTTTATATAAAAACAATACCATTGTAATTAATTTCAGTTATTTTCGATCAATTAAAACTATGAAAAGTGAAGTGTATTCGTAAAAGTTAATAAAGGGTCTTTTTAAAATGTAAGTACCTTAGAGTAGTTAGGCGCCAAATAGAGGTCACCGTGTTATTTTCAATTCTGATGGACAAACTCAACGGTTTCTTATGAATTTTTGGCTGCTGATTACAAATTTTGAGGGTGGATTTCGATACGAGTGGTCGAAAATTGTTATAATGTTTATAATGCAGAGGGGTCTATGCGCCAGATGCCCCTAATGTAGTCTAAGCGCCAGAGGGGTCACCGTGTCCTTTTTAATTCTGATGGACAAACTCAACGGTTTCTTATGGATTTTTGGCTGCTAATTACGAATTTCGAGGGTGAATTTCGATCCGAGTGGTCAAAACATTGTTATAAACAATTTAATTGTGTATAAATTGTTTATAAGGCTCTGGCTCATAAACTAAAAGATATAAAAAAGAATGTTTCAAATAAAATTTGTTCGTTAATAAAAAACGAAGAAAAACGTTTACTAAACTTAAATCCAACAGTTTGAACTGAAGATATTGTAAATTTAGTGCACAATGCAAATTGAAAATTGCAAATTGCAAAATAAGTATTTTTCGAAGCTTTATCGATCGTAATTCAACTCCTACGCATGAAAATGAGCCCAGGAAGGTCTCGTTTTAAAGCTTCGTTAATGGGATTCCAAACAGAGTTTGTTAAATTACTTTATCTTCATTTGTTTTAATGTTATACCCGTTTGAAATTATAATTTTCTTAAAAAAATTGTACATTAATTTGTTTATAAGGGTTTCAAGTAAATTTAAGCTATAAACATTTATACTTAAATTAACAATTATGATATAAAAACTCAAAATGAACATTTTGAGCTTTTTAAAATGTTCGTAAGTTTATTTTTGGTCAAGATATTGATATTTTAATGGCGCGCTACGAGGCCCAAAATCGGCTCACAGTCAAGTATGTATGTGAGTATTTTTCGACGCTTTATCGATAATAACTCGGCTTCTACGCATGCAAATGAGCCAATATGTGATATCCATATAAAAATTAATCGAGATTTTATACAGCATCATCATTGCATATAAGACGAACATTTATGTTGTTCCGGCATACACACAATTGACGTGCCTTGATGATGTTGCAAAAGAACTAGATTGACTTTATATAGATATCATATAGATAATTAGACTCTGAAGCCCCAGAAAGTTTTAGTTTTATTGCCTACAAGAACAGACTTAGTACCACTATGTAACTGTAAAAATTGCTCTAAGAACATATGCAGATGTAAAAAAAGCTGAGATCCTCTGTATATCTCGATGTAGATGCATGAAAGATAATGTTTGTAAAAATAGTAATAATAAATAATATCAACTTACTTTCTAGTTATATTTCTGAAATATTAGTTTTTAATATTTTCTTTTTCTCATTTAGTACAAAAAATAGAAGACAAAGTATGAAAATAGAATGAAAGGTGATACGAGGTACAGTATGATGATTTAATTATAAGAATTACATGATAAAATATTCTTGGGATCTTCAAAAATGAAAATTGAAGATAACGTATATACAGGGTGTTTCATTAATAATTGTCCATATCGTAACTGGAGAAACCTTAGCACAAAATACGAAGATTTAACCTAAAACACTTAAATCAAATGTGGTTCCTTACCGAGTTACAGGGTGTTTTATCTAAAAATTTAAAAATTATTTTTGCTCAGCATTTTAAAACTATTCGACATGTCCTTTTTATACCTGGCAGGAAGTTTAGGTACTATACATACTACTAAATTATGTTAAACAAACGTTTATGGCTATTACCAGAGGCGTAGGACGGGGGAAAGTGAATGGTTGACCCTTTCCAAATTCTACGCCACTGGCGAAATTGTTATTTTAGTTCAACTGTTGGATTCTCCAATACTTTCTATGAAAATAATATACTCTTCATTCGTAACGATAAAGTCATTAGTTTTCGAGATATTTGAAGTTAAAAATGAAACGACACGGTTATTTTTGATCAGTGTATTGTGTCGCTTCATTCTTAATTTCAAATATCTCGAAAACTAATCATTTTATCGTTACGAAAGAAAGTTTATTATTTACATAAAGAGTATTGCAAAATCAAAAAATTACACTAAAATAGCAATTTCGTCAGTGGCGTAGAATTTGGGAAGGGTCAACCAGTCACTATCCCCTGTACGCCTCTGGTAGTATCTAGGAACGTTTATTTATCTTAATTTAGTAGGGTGTAAAGTGCCTACACTGTCTGCCACGTATGATAAGGATATGCCAAATATTTTTAAAGTACTGTGTACAAATAATTTTTAAATTTTAATCATATGAATCATATCATAAATTAATCAAAATAAATGTGCCGTTTCATATTTAACTTCAAATATCTCGAAAACTAATGACTTTATCGTTACCAATGAAGAGTATATTATTTACGTAGAAAGTATTGTAGAATCTAAAAATGGTACTAAAATAGTAATTCCTCCAGTGGCGTAGAATTTGAGAAAGGTCAACCATACATCATCCCCTGTCGTACGCCTCTGGTAGTAGCTATAAACGTTTGTTTATCATAATTTAGTAGGGTGCCTAGTAGTCGCACTTTCAGCCAAATATAAAAAGGATACGTCGAATAGTTTTAAAATTCTGAGCAAAAATTATTTTTTAAATTTATAGATAAAACACCCTGTAACTCAGTAAGTAACAACATTTTATTTAAGTGTTTTAGGTTAAATCTTAGTATTTTGTGCTAAGGTTTCTCCAGTTACTATATGGACAATTATTAATGAAACACCCTGTATACATAGAAATTATAATTTGCATCGAGAAGTTAGCACGTGAATCTTTACGCGGTGAGCCAATCTCGCGCCTCAGTGCGCGCTATTAAAATATCGATATCTTGGCCAAAAATAAACATACGAATATTTTTTTAAGCTCAAAATGTTCCTTTTGAGTTTTTCTATCATTACTGTTAATTAAAGTATAAATGTTTATAGCTCAAGTTTGCTTGAAACCCTTATAAACAAATTAATGTAAACATTTTTAAGAAAATTTTAAATTCAAACGGATATAACTTTAAAACAAATGAAGACAAAGTAATTTAACAAACTTTGTTTGGAAGCATACCCATCAAGCTTTAAAATGAGATCTTCTAAGGCTCATTTTCATGCGCAGAGGCCGAGTTGAGATCGATAAAGCTTCAAAAAGTACTTATTTTGCAATTTGCAATTTGCATTGTGCACTAATTTTAAGATATCTTGAGTTCTAATTGTTGGATTTAAGTTTAGTAAACGTTTTTTCTTCGTTTTTTATTAACGAACAAATTTTATTTGAGACATTCTTTTTTATCTCTTTTAGTTTATGAGCCAGAGCCTTATAAACAATTTATAAACAATTAAATTGTTTATAACAATTTTTTGACAACTCAGATCGAATTCCACCCTCGAAATTCGTAATCAGCAGCCAAAAATCCATAAGAAACCGTTGAGTTTCTCCATCAGAATTTAAAAGGACACGGTGACCTCTATTTGGCGCCCAGACTACTGTCTCATAAACTAAAAGAGATACAAAATAACGTTTCAAATTAAATTTGTTCCATAATAAAAAACGGAAAAATAGTCGTTTACTAAACTCAAATCACAATAATTAAAACTCAAGATATTGGAATATTAGTGCACAATGCAATTTGGAAATTGCAAAATAAGTATTTTTTTAAAGCTTTGTCGATCGTAACTCGGCTTTTACGCATGCAAATGAGCCATAGAAGGTCTCATTTCAAAGCTTAATTAATAGGCTTCCAAACAAAGTTTGTGAAATTCTTTGTCTTATTCCCCGTGTGAGTGTTTTGTCGGTTCTTCTATCAGGCGCGGCCCCCTGTGAATGGGGGATGCTTTCTGGGTATTTGTAGCGCCAATATCCAGAGGGTAGCAGGGATACCCTGTTTTTGTCTTTGTCTTTGTCTTATCATTGTCCAGATTTAGCCATACGGCTCACACTCCCTCTAAGGGGAAAATTGACTCATCCCAGATACCTACGGTAACCAAAGGATTGAGCTCTGGTGGGACTCTTTCCGTGTTATCGAGCCCTAGGTGACTTGGTATGCAGGTGTATCTCCCAAAAATTTTCGTACACATCTGGCCGTTGCGAGTATTACAGCTTTATGCATGGTCTTGTAAATATATTCATTTGGACCCAGCTTTTTTATGCTTTAGAGGAGGTTCTTCGGAACGACTCCAGTGGTAGACATAATAATAGGTATCGTCTGTGTGCTTTACATTCTCCATTGTTTTCGTATTTTAATTTCCAGATCTCTGTACTTGGCGATCTTTTCAGTAAATTTACTACGTAGATTATTTTTGTTGGGTATCGCAACATCAATTAGTGTTGCTTGTCTTCTTAATTTATTAACTAGTACAAGATCTGGTCTATTATGTGCCACTGTTTGTTTTGTGAGCACAGTGCGGTCCCAATATAGCTTGTAGTTGCCATCCTCAAGCATACTCTCAGGGACGTATTGATAATATAGAAGATGGTCCGTTTGGAGAAGTCTAAACTTAATAGCTATCTCTTGATGAAGGATTTTCCCACTGCGTCATGCCGTTCCTTGTATTCAGTTGCAGCAAATGCCTGGCAGCCCCCTGTGAGGTGTTGGATGGTTTCTTGGGCTTGACATCCATATCGACTTCTGTCGTTTTGAACCTGAGGGTCTTTGATGATATATTTCAGGTAATTTCTGGTTGGTATAACCTGATCCTGAATGGCCAGTAATGAACCCTCCGTTTCAGGGAACATCTTTCCTGATGTCAACCAATAGTTCGACGCCGTATTGTCGACATAGTTTTGGCTGACCTCATTGGGATGTCTCCCGTGCAGAGGTTTACCCATTCAGGTGCGCTTTTTTTTGTCTTTACTGAGGTGGTTTATGCGCATTTCTGGTTCCCTCAGTTTGATCGGTGTTGTGTCATCTACTGCGCAAATAGCGCGATGTAGAGCAGATGTCTCAGACGCATCTGAAAATAAGTTCTTAAATTAGCAATTTGATTATCTAATTGCTCATCTATATCCATAAATCCTCTTCCTCCTAGATTCAGTGGTAATGTTGTTCTTTCTACTGCACTTTTAGGATGGTGTTTTTGTGCCTTTGTGAGGTGTGTTCTTACTTTTCGCTGAAGATTCTCTATGTCCGTTTTTGCCAAACAATGCCAAACAATGCATATTTTTACTGTTAAGGTGTGAACGAAGCAGCTGTTTTAACCTTCGTATACACTCCGCAGTTACCTCAGTTTTCATTTGCTTATGGTCAATTTTCTGCGCTTGCTTTACTCCAAGATATTTATGCATATCGTTTTCACCCATGGCCTCGATGTTCAGGCCATTTTGCATATCGAATCCTCCGGGCTCTACTTTTTCTCTGACTATATTTAAAACACGGCACTTGTATAGTCCGAAGTGCATACTAATGTCATTTGAAAAGAATTCTACAGTTCTTAGAATCTCATCTAGTTGGTTTCGAGTGGAAGCCATTAATTTCAAATCATCCATATACAACATATGATTAAGCTTCGTCACCACACTGTTGTTATTTTTGATGCTAAAACCTGCGTCAGTGGAGTTCAATAGCTGAGAAAGTGGGTTCATAGCTAGACAGAACCACAGTGGACTTAGCGAATCTCCTTTGAAAAGGCCCCGGCTGATTGTGATATTTTTAGTTTCGATGTTATTTTCACCAGGTATTTGTAGGTGAATTCTAGTCTTCCACTCTGTCATTATATGCTGTAAAAAGGTCACTCACTATATTATCATCGACTTTATATATTCTCAATATATCTATAAGTCATTCATGTGGCACCGAATCAAAGTCCTCCTTGTAATCAATGAACGCAGTAAATAGGTTCCTCTTTTTGGAATATGCTTGATTACAAATGACTGAGTCGATCACAAGTTGTTCTTTGCAACCCATGGAACCCTTAGAGCATCCTTTCTGTTGAGGCTCTATGATATTGTTCAGTGCACAGTGTTGGTAGAGACGTCGGGCTACAGAGGATGTGACCAATTTATACAAAGTTGGAAGACAAGTAATTGGGCGATATTTTGCTGGATCTTGGGTGTTATTTTGATCCTTCGGTATTAAATAAGTGGTTCCCTGAAATAGAAATAACGGTGTTTCATGCGGATTAGAAATAACATTATTAATTATTGTTGATCAGCAATCATGGCAGGGAAGGGTGCGCACCAGATTGTAGGGCATTCCCGGTCGTCACCACACGAAACCCCTACAATTTAAAAAGTATGACAACTTTAAAAATGTCTAGCAGTACAATCAGATTAGGCACATGGAATGTCAAAAGCCTCTATGCAGCAGGCAAGCTCAGTAACTTAGTTCAAGAGGTTAAACGATTAAAAATTGATATAATCGGCATAAGTGAGCTCCGCTGGCCTGGAGCGGGAACATGTGAACAAAATGAAGACACACTATACTATTCTGGAAGTGTAGAAGATGACGTACATCATAGAAGTGGAGTTGGCATATTTATAATATCTAAATTCAACAAATATGTAAAAAATTTTGTACCTGTAAACGACAGACTAGCGATACTCCAATTAAATAGTAAACCATTTAATCTCAAAGTTATCCAGATATATGCCCCTACTTCAGAAAAGAAATATAACAATGATGTTGAATCATTCTCTAGCCAATTAAAACAGACACTTAACAATCTAAAAAGGAACGAAATCACATATATTATTGGAGATTTTAACGCGAAAATTGGTCAAGGACGAAGATCTGCCCTGGTAGGTGAATATGGACTAGGGGAGAGCAATGAAAGAGGCGATAGATTATACCAGTTCTGTCAAGAACATGACATGATAATTGCAAATACATGGTTCAAATTACACAAAAGAAGATTATATACATGGAAGGGACCAGGAGATAACTCACTTCATACAATTAGAAATCAGATAGATTATATTCTAGTAAACAAGAGATTT
Organism: Diabrotica virgifera virgifera; assembly: GCF_917563875.1. NCBI lineage: Eukaryota > Metazoa > Arthropoda > Insecta > Coleoptera > Chrysomelidae > Diabrotica > Diabrotica virgifera. The sequence continues at coordinate 133,990,440 of NC_065446.1, forward strand.
AAGAATGGTGTCAAAAGATCAACGACTTATCCTGGTGCAGATATCGGTTCAGACCATAATCCTCTAATAGCTGACATCCAAGTGAAGCTCAAAAAAGTCGAAGAAAGCACCAAAACACCAAAATTACGTATATCAGCATCCAACAAAACGCTAATAGAAAATGACCTGAATAATCAGCTAAAGAATTCAACAAATGAAAACAATACAGAAATATGGAACACGTTTAAAGATCTTACCTGGAAAGTAATGGAAAAATATACAATAACGATGCAGAGGCACAAAAAACAACAACGGATGACTGATGAAATCCTGGAATTGATGGAGCAGAGAAGAAAACTGAAAGATAACAAAACAGAATACAAAGAAAAACAGAAACTAATTAAACAAAAAATAAAGGTAGCTAAAGAAAAATGGATGGAGGATAAATGCAAGGAATTAGAAAAGTTGAATGAAAAACATGATACGTTTAATATGTTTAAAAAAGTTAGAGAAGTAGCTGGTCTTTATTATAAGAAAACTCCACATACTATAACCGATTCGTCGGGAAAAATGATAATAGTCGAACACGAAGTTCGAACTACCTGGTATAATTATATAAATGAACTGTATAATGATGATAGACCCGAAGAACTGGACACTTTAGATGAAGGTGAAGGACCAGAAATACTAAAATCAGAAATACAACATGCTATAAAATTGGCAAAAAAACAAGAAAGCCGTTGGTCCCGACAACATACCTACAGAAATGTTAAAGCTCATAAATGAAGAAAACATTGGAATACTAGTCAAACTTTTCAATGATGTTTATTCGACTGGTGATATCCCTGAAGATTGGTTAAAGTCCGAATTCATAACCCTACCAAAAAAACAACGTCCGAAAAACTGTAGCGACTATAGAATGATAAGCCTTATGAGCCACACCTTGAAAATCTTTTTACGTATTATCCACAGTAGAATCAGAGATAAATGTGAAGAAGACCAGGATGAAACACAATTTGGCTTCAGAAATGGACTGGGAACCCGGGACGCACACTTTGCACTAAATGTGTTATTGCAGAAATGCCGAGATCAAAGGAAAGACGTCCTTGCTGTATTTATTGACTATGAGAAGGCCTTTGATGGAGTACAACATCGCAAATTAATTAAAATATTAAAGGAGTTGATAGTCAAGATGTGCGAATCAGAGAAAAATTATACTGGCGTCAAACAGCGACAGCTTGCATAAATGGAAAATCAACAGAAATATGCAAAATACAAAGAGGTGTCAGACAGGGTTGTACACTGTCCCCACTGTTGTTCAATTTGTATTCAGATATAATATTTAAGGAAGCGCTGCATAATTTGGAATGGGGTGTGAAGGTTAATGGAATTCCGATAAATACAATCAGATATGCAGACGATACAGTTATTTTAAGTGATGGTATGAATGGATTACAACACCTTTTAAATGCCATTGACACGGTGGGAAGAGAGTTTGGCCTAAATATAAACTGTTCAAAAACAAAATACATGGTATTTAGCCGTTTGGCCCATCAAGATTCACGTTTATATGTTGATGGTCATATAATTCAAAGAGTACCCAGTTTTAAATATCTTGGTTACCATATTACTGAACAACTAGATCCAGATAAAGAGATAAAATGTAGAATCGAGATAGCCTGCACGACATTTTTAAAAATGAGGTCATTCTTCTGTAATGATACCTTGCAACTTCAACTTCGAAAGCTCATGATTAAATGCTACATTTGGTCAGTCCTCTTGTATGGTGTCGAAGCATGGACATTAAAAATATCTACCATTAACCGTTTGGAGGCCTTTGAAATGTGGCTGCACAGACGTATTCTGAAAATACCATGGACGGCTATGCTGACAAATGTGGCAGTCCTTAAGAGAGCAAATGCTACCCGCGAGCTGCTTGATAACATCAAATATAGAAAGATGGCCTATTTTGGACACGTAGTAAGGGGAGACCGGTATAATCTTCTTCAACTTATTATGATGGGTAAAATCGAAGAACGCAGAGGAATTGGTAGAAAGCAGGCCTCTTGGTTGAAGAATATCCGGGAGTGGACAGGAATAAAGAAAGCAGAACACCTATTTAGAAGAGCTCGAGACAGAGACAGTTTCGCCATGTTAATCGCCAACGTCAAGGGGACTTGATAGGGCACGTTAAGAAGAAGAAGTAATCATGAACACTCCAAAACTACTTAAGCCAGAAGTGTTAAACTCCGTTTGGTCCAGGAGATTTCCAGTTATGAAGCTCTTTGATGATGTTTGAGATTTCTTCAGTGGTGAATGGTTCGTAGAGAGTAGTAGTGTAGTGTTGGCAGTTCTGTGTAGTATCTTCTATCCATCCAGCATTGTTGTTAAAAGGAGCTGGTGTGGAAAGTTGATTTTCCCAAAACTCATGAATTTCTTCTTGGCTTGCTAAGACTTATCGAGATTCTCTGCGGTGGAATTGAGTTTTTGATAGAAGGCCTTGTCAGCAGTCTCGAAAAGGGCATTGTCAGATTTTCGGTTGTTACTCACTTTGTACCCTCTTAGTCGTTTTGAATAAACCGAGAGTTTGGTTTTAATGTATCCAGGCACTGTTGGGCTGTGTTGTTTTTTGGATCATATCTTCAGTGTCTTGCAGTACTCAGTATTATTTCTTCAGCTCTCCTGATGACTTTTCTACTTCTTACACCTCGTATATATTCTGTGACTTGACCAATATCCCTACGCAGTAATTCAATCTTTCCGAGCAATCTTTTTTCCCAGGGTGCAATTCTGTTACCAGTCTTTTCGTTGTTAGTACCCCGTCGTGTTCTGATCTTAATGCCCGTTACATTAGCAATTGCTGTTGCTGCACAGTAGATTAGCATGTGCAAATATTCTAATGTGTGGGCTTCTACGACATAATTGAGTAGGACTTCAGTGTTCACAATTTGTAACAGCGCCCTGAGTTTCTTACAAGAGTTTATTCGTGGTAGCGGTGGTCTGCTAAGGGGGTTTGTTTCATTAAACTCCTGTACCGCACGTGTCATTTTGCTCACTAGGTTATCACGTAACTCGTTGTTTTCCTGTTTTGTATTGTCATGTTGTTTCTTGTATGGCAAGCTCAGGAATCTGCTCATGAACTTCAACAGGGACGTGATCTTTAATTACTACATCGTTAGGAATCTCCCGTTCGACTTCGCTTCTGATGGTATTGCGTCTAGTCTCTGGGATAAGGTTGTTTCTTAAAATTACCCGGTATTGGTCTGATACTCGTGGCTCCGATACTTGAATATCTGGGTACGTCCTGCAAAATTCGGCATACAGCTGTTGTCGGTAGCCGATTGTTTCTTGACCGAGGTTTGTCACCTTGCAGTAGAAGCGCAAAATGTTTTCATTAATGGACACAGTCCATTTCATGCGCTGCCTCGGTCGTCCCACTTGAGTGAGCGCCGGCTGATGTTCCAGCGCAGCACCTTCGGCGGGTGGAGCTCTTGTTGTTGTTTGGCTCGCTTGTGTTTGTGGTTGTGGTTGGGATGTACCTGATTGTATGACAGGGTCCCACCTCCTCAACACCCTGCCACCGACGTCCAGCATGCTGTCACGTCCAGCGTCAGCTCCAGATGTGCCCTAGCGATCCCCAGGCAGCGATCTTAAACATAAATTAATATTCTCCATATTAATGGGTATGCATTTTATACCTACTGCCAGGTGTCAGTTTTTGTTCCACGGTAAGTATCCCTGCTACTCTCTGGGTATTGGCGCTGCGAATACCAAGAAAGCATCCCCCATTCGCAGGAGGGCGCGCCTGCTTTGTCTTGTTATTAATGTTATTATTATTACATCTCCTTATTTTTTTATAATACGTTCCTAATTGAATCATTCTGTAAACGGTCTATTTTTCTTTTGTTTGCTTAAACTTACTTTGCGGTTAACATCCACCTTTGTCTCGTAATTAAAGAATGGGAGATACAATCTTCATTAATCGACTTGTCATGTCAGGTTAAAGGATAAAATGTTTATCAGATCTAAAAAGTGAACTTGTTCCTATTTATTTAAACTATATAAAAGTAAGGTTTAGTTAGATGCAATCAAAGTTCAAGGGTAATTTAAGCTTGCACGGAACTTTTAATTAAGTAATTAATTCGTTCTCTTGGAATATAATAAAAAAAATTTTAAATAAATTTTCTGATAAAACTATTAGTCCAGCCGGGATAGCATTTGACCTTGCATAGTCCTGTCGCCAGGGGGGGTACAACGGCCTCCTGTATTCAGATGGACTTACCCAAGTTTTTTTTATGTATTTTGACTTGTAGAACACGAATTTTTTGGGTAACAGTTGATCCGGATGTCGATAAGATTGTTATAAACCAAGAAGTTGAGGAATCACATAACAGCGATTTCTCGCAAAACAAAACATTTTTTTGTATTTTTTGGGCCATTCTAACCAAAAAATGTTCCTACAATTTTTTTCGTAGGATGCATAGTTTTCGAGATAAACGGGGTTGAACTTTCAAAAAATCGAAAAATTGCAATTTTTGAACCCGAATAACTTTTGATTAAAAAATAAAATACCAATTCTGCTTACCGCATTTGAAAGTTCAAGTCAAATTATATCGGTTTTAATTATTTGTATTGCTAAAAATTTATTATTTTATTGTTAAAACAAAGCTATAAACACCTAGTGCTTGAGTGATGTTTTCAATGATTTCTCATTTAAAATCAAACGAGTAGGTAGAGGAGATAAGAGTGCAAGCGGGGCTATTTCTACGTAGCATGCATTAAAACGCATGTATTAGGCACGGGAAACACTATGTGTTTATAGCTTTTTTTAACAATCAAAAAATAAATTTGTAGCAATGCAAATATTCAAAACAGATATAATTTGACTCAAACTTTTAAAGCTGGTAAGCAGAATTGCTATTTTATTTTTTATTCAAAGGTTATTCGGGTTCAAAAATTGCAATTTTTCGATTTTTTGAAAGTTTAGCCGCGTTTATCTCGAAAACTATGCATCCTACGAAAAAACTTGTAGGAACATTTTTTGGTTAGAATGACCCAAAAAATACAAAAAAATGTTTTGTTTTGCGAGAAATCGCTGTCATGTAATTCCTCAACTTCTTTGTTTATAACAATCTTATCGACATCCGGATCAACTGTTACCCAAAAAATTCGTATTCTACGGGCCAAAATACATAAAAAAAACTTGGGTAAGTCCATCTGAATTAAGAAGGCCGTTGTACCCCCCCTGGCGACAGGACTATGCATGACAAACTGCCCGAAATTTTATTATCTTAACGTTTAGGGGGATCAATAATAGTTTGCCATCTTTACCTTGACCTTAACCCTTAAACGCCCAACTTTTTTAAGTTCCACGTACGCCCAAGGGTGGGTAAAAAATATCCACCTCGAAAATAGCTAATATATTTATTGAGAGTTGTTGGAAATTGATTAAACTTAAGAATCTTATGCTTAATAAACACAGCATCTTCTAAAATATTAAGAAAAACAATTTTTTAAACCTTACAACAACATTAAAATGTACATCAAAATTAACATACCAGTTAAAGCCAGTAATTTAGATCTGACGATCTTCTTCACATTCTTCTTTCAGCCTCCTCATTGGCGGATAATTATGTCGATTATGTAAATATACGTCGATAATTATATGGATTGTGTTCCTATCAACGAGAAATTATATAGAAACCTTTAGTAACAAGTTTTACCAAGGGTGTTCTTTTATGCCCACCCATAGAGATATTACTTTTATTTTCAAAAATATCGGTTGAACCAATTTAACTTTCGATAAAGGGCTCTCTTTTTAACAATAAATAATTTTTGGAAAATTTTTAAACACGTAATGTTACAAGGGAATATGCATTAGGTGGACATTTTTTACCCACCCTTGGGCGTTTAAGGGTTAGGAGAACAGTTGTTGCTTAATGCCTCCGCCATTTTCAACTTTTCGACTAAAATGGTAGCAACTAAAATTGTTTTAAAGCGATTGCCTACAATTTATTTTTAATACTCTTTGTACTGCAGTCGATATTCTCCGAGTTGATCAGAATTGAAATTCTTTTCATTTTTGTTTATATATAATTTTTTTACTATATTATATATTAGTGTATTATTATAAGGTGAGTTCTGTGCACTTTTGGTACAAACATATGTACAGAAAAATTGTTCCAGGTTAAATTTACCATCGTGATATCACCATTAAAATTTAAAAATATTTTCTTAAATATAATAAAAAAAACAAAAAACACAAAAGAAAGCAATTTTGTTTTTTGTCACATAATTTTTCCACGATATAGGCATTGCTTCACAGAAAAAAAACCTGCTACCCGTTCTCTTTAAAATGACTTTGGTATAAGTCTGTAGGATATTATAGTTTCCAAGATATGATTTTTCAAAATTCGCCGTTCGCAGAATTTTTGGGCAATTTTCCCCATTATTTCCCAAACATTGTTCTGTAACTTTTTTCCTCAAATTTCTATACTAAATTTACAATCAAGATGCAGTAGACATGAACAAACCAAGACACGTTAAATGCTACTAGGAGCACTCCCGAATCATAATTTACAATGTATAAACTTTAGAAATCATGATTTGGAATTTACAATGTATATATACATTGTAATTTATGATTCGGGAGCATCCTCCTAGTAGCTCCTAGTAGCATTTAACGTGTCTTGGTTTGTTTATTTTCAATGCATGTTGATGGTAAATTTAGTATAGAAATGCGTAGAAAAAAGTTACAGAATAATGTTTGGGAAATAATGGGGAAAATGGCCCAAAAATGCTGTGAGCGACGAATTTTGAAAAATCATATTTTTGAAAAAATACATATATCCTACAGACCTCTACCAAAGTCATTTTAAAGAGAACGGGTAGCAGTTTTTTTTCTGTGAAGCAAAAACCTTTATCGTGGAAAAAAGTTATGGGGCAAAAAACAAAATTGCTGTCTTTTGTGTTTTTTGGTTTTTTTAATATATTAAAAAATATATTTTTAACTTTAGAAGGTGATATTCCGATGGTAAATTTCACCCGGAAGAATTTTTCTGTAGAAATTTTTGTACCAAAAGTGCATAGAACTCACCCTATAATAATACACTCACTGTATAATAATTAAATATAAACAAAATTGAAGAGAATTTCAATTTTGATTAACTCGGAGAATATCTACTGCAGTACAAAAAGTATTAAAAATAAATTGTAGGCAATCACTTTGAAACAAATTTAGTTACTATCATTTTAGTCGAAAAGTTGAAAATGGCGGAGACATTAAGAAACCGAATTAATTACTTAATTAAAAGTTCCGTGCAAGCTTAAGTTACCCTTGAACTTTGATTGCATCTAACTAAAGCTTACCTTTATATAGTTTAAATCAATAGGAACAAGTTCACTTTTTAGATCTGATAAATATTTTATCCTTTAACCTGACACGACAAGTCCATTAGGGAAAATTGTATCTCCCATTCTTTAATTACGAGACAAAAGAAAAGATCATGCAAAATGAAGCTAAACTAAAACACATAAAAGGCAATAAAGTATATATAAATAATGACGTAACAAAAGAAAAACTACAAACACAGAAAAAAATAAGACAAGTCGCAAATGAAGAAATTAATAAGGGTAAAAGTGTTACAATAAAATATAATAAATTAATAATAGATGGAAAAACACACAAACGGAATCAATACAGCAACCAGCTAGAAGAAGACCAGGGAAATCCAAAAAACTAACAGAAGATGAAAATACACAAACAAAAGCACAAATCACAATAGACAAGGCACAGAAAAAGGAATTGAGCAAGGACGAAACTAGAAATATAGCAAAAACGAAAGATAAACATGAAATAGACATAAGAGAGAACATATTTGTAGGTGCATGAAATGTAAGAACCCTACACGAAACCGGCACATGGGAGCAGGTAAGCCAAGAGATTGATAAGTACAAATTAGACATTGTCGGACTAAGCGAAACAAGATGGAATGGTAGTGGATCAACCCGAGTAGGTGACCAACAGCTAATGATATATTCTGGGAACACGGATGTAAATGACAAACACGAAAAGGGAATGGCAATACTGCTAGCCCAAAAGGTGAGAAAGGCTCTAGTAGAGTGGGAACCAGTGTCAGGAAGGATTATTTGGGCGAGACTGAAGGCAAGATATTATAACATAATAGTAATAAATGTATATGCTCCCACAAATAAAAACGACGAAAATGAGAAGGAAGAATTTTACGAGCAACTACAAATAACGTTTAATAGGATTAATAATAAATATAGAAGAGATATAAAAATAGTAATCGGAGACTTTAATGCAAAAATAGGAAATGATAATAAAGGACATGAACATGTGATGGGAAAGGAGGGAATCGGAGAGAGTACCCAAAAAAGGAGACCTGAGCGAATGCAACAATTGGCGTGTAATAACACTACTAAGTGCCACATCCAAAGTGCTGACCAAAATCATTTTGGAACGATTGAAGCCGGAACTAGATAAAAAACTGAGAAACAACCAAGCAGGCTTCCGTTCCAACCATTCCACTATTGATCACATTTACACCCTTAGAATTACCTTGGAGCAAACAAATGAAGGAATAAAGATATAGATGTGAGATTTATCGACTTCGAAAAGGCCTTTGACCGTGTAAATAGGGCACAGATGTGGAAAATCCTTAGATTATATGAGATACCACAAAAAATCATAAACTTTATTAAACTCTTCTACGAAGGATACAAAACCAAACTAGAAAATTTAGGTGAAGTAACAGAAGAAATATTCATAGAAAGTGGAGTCAAACAGGGTTGTGTACTATCCCCTACCCTATTTCTTACTATGATGGATTGGGTAATGAGGAAAGTAGTCGACGCTCAAACAGGCATCAGGTGGAACCTTTTCAAACAGTTTGAAGATCTCGAATTTGCAGATGACATCTGCCTGATAACTGAACACCGAAATCATATGCAAGCAAAAATTGGCAAATTGGCACAGTACTCCGACACGATCGGACTTCGAATAAACACAGAAAAAACTAAACTTCTAAAAATAATAACCATCCAAATAATAAAATAAAGATAAACGCTAAAGAAGTAGAAGAGGTAGACAAGTTCACATATCTGGGATCTGTCATGTAAAGGAGCGAGGGATGTAAAAGGATATACAGACGAGAATAACAAAGGCGCAACACGCATTCAACGCTTTAAATAGAATTTGGCAAACAAACGAAATATCGAAAACAGCAAAAATTAAAATCTTTAACAGTTGCATTAAAAGTATACTGCTCTATGGAGCAGAAACATAGAAACAGGACGAAAATACAACTAAAAAACTACAAACATTTGTAAACAAATCTCTAAGAAAAATCCTGAAAATATACTGGCCAAATAAAATAACTAATACAGAACTATGGGAAAGGACAAAGCAAACTAACGTATCTACTACAGTCAAGGAAAAAAAATGGAAATGGATCGGCCACACTTTAAGGAAAGACCAAAGCAGCATAGCAAGACAAGCACTTGAATACCAACCAGAGGGGAAAAGAAAGAGGGGCAGACCAGACAACAGCTGGAAAAGAACAACAACGAGAGAACACGAAAAAATTGGACTAAGATGGGGCGAAGTCAAAAAGAGAGCAAAAGATAGAAGAGAGTTAGGGAATTAGTTCACAATTTATCCAGAGAATAAAAACAAAAGAAGATGCGCTGTCCCAGCCAGACAGCAATCTTACATTTTTGGCCAAGAAACGCATAAGCGCCCAATACTCCACAAGGAGGGATGGAACGAGAGAGAGAGAGAGGGATAAAGGTTAAGATAATAAAATTTCGGGCAGTTTGTCATGCAAGGTCAAATGCTCTCCCGACTAGACTAATAGTTTTATCAGCAAATTTATTCAAAAATTTTTTAAATATATTCCAAGAGAACGAATTAATTACTTAATTAAAAGTTCCGTGCAAGCTTAAACTACCCTTGAACTTTGATTGCATCTAACTAAATCTAACCTTTATATAGTTTAAATCAATAGGAACAAGTTCACTTTTTAGATCTGATAAACATTTTATCCTTTAACCTGACATGACAAGTCCATTAGGGAAGATTGTATCTCCCATTCTTTAATTACGAGACAAAGGTGGATGTTAACCGCAAAATAAGTTTAAGCACGTAAAAGGAAACTAGATCATTTACAGAATGATTCAGTTAGGAACGTAAATATATAAAAATAAGAAGATGTAATATCGCACCTCGGCTTAACACGTTGACGGACAGAACGTCTATAGACGTCTAATTTTCATTGATGTAATGTGACACAACATCTATAGACGACATATTTCCAAATTAACGAATTGGGAAAAAAACCGGTAGATAATTTGGCACATTACTTCTACAGATGCATATTATGAAATGTGACATGACATCCATGGTCATCGTCCATATGTTTAAAAAAAATGTTAAAAAACTTATTGTTTCCATAAACTATAAGCGCTAAAAAAAATTCAGTAATTTCCCTATTCTACTATGCAAGATTCAGATAGTGTCACAACACTTGCTTATACATTTAACGCACTGTCCGCCAAAGTGTTAAACAGTGTCATAAATCAAAAAATCAAAGTATCAAGAAAACGACGTTTAAAATTTTTACTAGAACTTTTCCGGGTTTGATTAAAAATTATAAAAATTAATATAACTATTTTAGTCAGTTACAAAGGTTTTTGGAAGCTTTACAAAATAGTGTATTAATTCTGCTAAAATATTAAAAAAAAATATTTTTTTTTGAGTTGTGACACCATACAAATAAAGTAACGAAAAATTTAAGAAATATTATTTATGAATAGTGGGTCTTGCAGTACAGAATGCAATATCATTATTATTATTATCTGGTTATCATACTTTTTAATGATGCAACTTTAAAAATACAAGTAACAACATTAAACAAAAAATACTGCAAAAAGAAAATTTAAATAAGTGATAAATGCGTCTTTTTTCTTAAGGACATATTATGCAGATTGTTTTGAATAAAGTAATCACCACATATACTAACTCGACAAATGACGCTTTATACACATCTTAGAAGGACAAATGACTTGCAAAAGTCGATATGGGACACTGTTTATGTTCGGTGCACCGTTGATTTTGGGTTAATCATATAATGACTTTAGTGTCATCTAACGACAAATACTAGAACTATAAACGTAGCACTTGAGATTTTGTAGTTTTATTAAACTGTTGGTGCAATAAAACCGTTTTTTTATTTTATTTTTTTTTGAGCTGTGACACTATTTGAGTTGAGGTGCGATATGTTAGCCATGTTTGGATAGCGATATGTTTGGAAACAAATTGTGTATGTTCTGTGAAATATATCAGAATTGGTTTGTAATATAAAAAATGTTATTTGCAAATGTTTTTAAATATAAAAATTTACAATTATATCATCTCCTGCTATGTTATGAAGTTTTGTCCAGCAAGAGGCTCCCCTTGATCCTGTTGTGTTGCATTTTATTGATTTTGGCATTAAAAAATGGTTGTTGCAAAAATTATTATTCTATGTAGTAGAATATACTACGCCAACTCCAAAAAATTAAAATGTGGAGACTGCGAGCACATCGAAGAGGTAGAAGAGGTTGAGTTAGACCACCTACACAATGGACGGATCACGTAAAAAGAATCGCTGGGAATTGAAAAATCGAAAGTTTTGACGCAGAAAGCTAGATTGTCTTATTCTCCTTTCTAGCATGATCGGTCATGCTAGTAGGCTACTTCCTGTTCATTGCCATCACGTCTTCCCCGGACGATGAAGTCCAGCATTTTCGCCATCGTTTTAGTGGTCTACCTCGTGGCCTTTTACCTACTGGGCTATTCGTTTTTGCGCTTTTAACGAGTCAGCTCTCCTCCATTCTCTTTATATGTTTGCTCCAATCTCTTCGTTTCTCTCTGACCCACCTTCCTATGTCCTCTATTCCACAGTGTTCTCTGATTTCTTCACTTCTTATCCTGTTACGTGGAGTTTTGCCTTGTGTACTTCTTAGAGTTCTCATCATTTGTAACGTTCTATTTGTGTCTGGTCTTGTTTCTGCCGCATATATTATAATAGTTGTTTTATATATTTTGACATTGCTTTTAGTATTTAGGTACTTGTTCTTCCATAAGGTTTCTTTCGGGCATCCCGAGATTCTAGCTCCTTTTTCTATTTGTTCTCTGACCTCTTTTGAGAGATTTCCTGTTTTGAGAGGTAGATTGTCATTTCCGCTCCAAGATATTTGAAGTGATTCACCTGTTCCACATTTTTCGAGTCAAAATTTTTAACGTCAGAGTTTCAAATATGAAAGGACTTAGTAAATCTCCTTGACGGATTCTTTTGTTTATAACTATGTCTTCTGTTGTCAAATCTCCTACTCCTATTTTTGTTTTACATTGTTTATTAATATCGTGTACTAGGTTAATTCGCTTATGGCTTAGCTCTTTTTCCCCCAGTATTTTTAACACGCCCTTTAATCGCACTGTATCAAAATCCTTGGTCATATCGACGAAACACATATATGCAGGTTTATTAAATTCTCTGGATTTTTCCACTATCTGTCTGATGAATGGTAGATCTATTTTTCCGGAACCCTTATTGTTCTTCCCGTATGGTTATAGTTTTGGCGATTTTTTTCAGTATATTTTTCGTGAATGTTTTGAGAGTTCTGTTAAGCAGTGTTAGTCACCTATAGTGTTCTGAAAGTGTTTTCTATCTCTTTTTAAAAATGGATATTTTTATGCTGTTTTTCCATTCGCTCGGTATTCTCTGTTCTTGTATAATGAAGGGTGGTTGATGATGAAAAAACATTGGCCCGAATAGTAAAGATTTAATACATAAAATTCAGACTAAAAATTCCTTAGTAACCACATCAACTATAAATATGTATCACACTATATTTTTATAGTTGCTAAACCCCAAAATTTCAAAAATGTATAAACATTCTCAATTTCTTTGGAAAACGAAAATGCAGAAGCTGCATAATACTCTGGTTAAATCGCAGAGTGCAGGAAGAATCTATACCGGTTTCGGATGTCTTTTCCCCCTCAACAGTAGTCCCATATCCTCTTCTCTCCGATTTCTCCACGTATCACACTTTGTGCTTTTCCGAATTGCAAAGAAAGAAATGTCACGGATGAAGTAGAGATATCTACCGAAATACAAAGTAAGTTATCAATCGAAGTAGCACAAAAAACGACAATAAGTACCAGATTGACAACAGGTGGAATACTTTCTTTGGTTAAACCTCCTGAGATTTTCAAAATTTATAAATCAAACAGGACGCCGAGGAAATTAAGATGAGAGAATTTTAAATAATTTACAACTAATCTGCTCAGCGTGGTAAAATTTTACCTATTACCTCAAATTTTGTGTGATTTCGTGTAAATTTCCAGACTAAGTTTTTTTTTTATTTTGATGGCACGAATAATTTTTCATAAACAGAAACAGATTACCGAATCGTTAATATTTTTTATAATAACACTACGCAAAATTTATGTTCTTCCCCTGGACTATTCATAATTATATATTCCATAACCCGTAAATTTATCTAGATAAAAATTCAACGGATTTTAATTCCTGGTACTTAAAATGTGAGTAAGTGAGTAGCACTAAGGTAATGAATGACAGTTAAGATTTAATTCTGTTTAAGAAGCACCACAATCCATTTATGTACGTTTCATCTGAGATTCGTCAAGTCTGCCCGTGGTGTGCTCTGAGTCAAAACGAAACCCAACTGTCTATTAAGCAAATTAACACGAGATAATTTGCTAATAGTCGCAATAGCCATATCTTTTTAAAACAACGAGGAGTCTAAAAAACCGAAGATCCAAAGATTTCTAACATTGAAAAACAAAATACTGATGATACCTTAATCCGACCCTTCTACAATTAATTCAAACGGCGAGTCTAGTCTTGTAAACATTAATAATGTAACCAGACAGGTAAAAAGAAAAGTACCGTCACGGTAAATGGTCCAAAGATGTCTAGATTTCATAGAGAGGTCCGTATGCTGAGCATAACAGGGTTGTGAGTACCTTAACCCTTAAACGCCCAACCTTTTTTAGGTTCCATGTACGCCCAAGGGGAGGGCCGCGTTTAGCTCAATTGCCGCCCTAGGCAATTCTCTAGTAGCCGCCCTTCAAACATGTACCATTTTTGCGAAAAAAAATGCAAGCAGAATTTTTTATTTAGGGAGCGTTCAAGTATTATGTAACACGATTTTTGAAGATTTTTGACCCTCCCTCCCCCCTACGTAACGCAATTTTTGAAGATTTTTGACCCCCTCCCAACCTGGGTTACGTAATACTTAAACGGTCCCTTAAATAAGAAATGTATTGTTTGGAAATGTATTTAAATGAGGAACATAGAATTTATAAAAAATAATATTTTACATAAGTGAGAAGAACAAAAATCACACTGATCACAGTATGGTATGAATTCACTTTTGACCGGTGAAAATAAACACAGAATGTTTTACATAAAAATGAAAAATTATGATTATGTATAATTTGCAATTTGCACTAGTATAAGATAGGAATGTGCTGCGATAGCAGTAGCCGTTATTTTTTAACTGTTATTTCGCTGAAGCTATTTTACACTGTTACATCATTTTCATAACAACTGAAATATTCAGGTAGCTGACTACTTTTTTAATTATTGTAGACCTATAGGAAGAAAACCTACCCGTCTCCTGTCTAGAGTTCACGTCCGTTTTTTAGTTATTAACAATTTAATTTGTATGTAATTTCTACATACATTACATATATGCAATTTTATTATAAATGTATTAATATTAATAAAGGGTCTGCTTTGTTTAAGCATTTCTTGAAAAAAAATTTTTTTTCCAAATACCTATTTTCTTAATCATATCATTATATATAGTATGGTATAACTAGATCCAAATACAGGCATCCAAAGTGAAAGTTATCCTCCAGCACCAAATTGTTCTATATGCTCTACATAATGTTCAGAAAAAAGTCACACCATTTTGAGCGTCGGGTTTGGGGGGAAGAGAGGGGAGAAATCGGTAAATTCGTATTTTTTTTTTAGTTTTTCGTCAATATTTCTAAAACTATGCGGTTTAGCATGAACAACCTTCTATACAAAAATGTTCTACATTAAATTTGAAACAAAAAAGGTCCTCCGCATAATCCGTCTAAAATGAACGGCTCCAAAGTTATGGAGGTAGTATAGTATAATTGGTCCAAAAAAGGCATAACCCAGACATTAAAAGTAAAAGTTTTCCTCCAACACCAAGAAATTGTTCTATATGGTCCAGATATTATTCAGTAAAAAGTTACACCATTTTGAGCGTCCCGTTTGGGGGGTAAATAGAGGAAAAATCGGTAAATTAGTAGTTTTTTTATGTTTTTCGTCAATATTTCTAAAAATATGCTTAAGGGCCGGTTGTTCGAACGCTTATCAACAATGATCACTATCAAATATTTAATTACTGTCACAACTGTCAATGTCAACTTTGGTTGGGTTGCTGAAAACATAATTGATTATAATTATGAGATTAGTTAATCAATTAACATAACAATTATTAACATTAATTGATTAACGTTGATTCAGCAACCCAATCAAAGTTGACATTGACAGTTATGACAGTAATTAAATATTTGATAATGATCATTTTTGATTAGCGTTCGAACAACTGGCCCTTAATGTTCTATACAAAAATGTTCTACATTAAATTTAAAACAAAAAAGGTCCTATACATAATTGTTATAAAATCAACGATTCCACAGTTACGGGGGGTAAAAAGTGGAGGTTTTCGATACTTTTTATATATTTTGAGCAATTTATAATTTATTTACTGATTGAAATAAATTTTTTTTAACAGGATTTGCTATTTTAGTGGCCGATGGTATGTTAGTGATAATCCCTTGAAGAATTAAACGTCAACCTCACCACCCAAAATCATCTTCAATTGCCCAAAAAATATAAAATGTATCGAAAACCTCCACATTTCACCCTCCGTAACTCTGGAACCGTTGATTTTATAACAATTAAGGATAGAACCATTTTTGTTTTAAATTTTATGTAGAACGTTTTTGTATATAACATTGTTTACGCTTAAACATAGTTTTAACGAAAAAACGTAAAGAAATAACTAATTTACCGGCTTCTCCCCCATCTCCCCCCCAAACTGGACGCTCAAAATGGTGTAACTTTTTACTGAACAATATGTGGATCATATAGAACAATTTGGTGTTGGAGGAAAACTTTTACTTTGGATGTCTAGGTTAGGCCTTTTTTTGGACCAATTATACTATACTACCTCCGTAACTTTGGAATCGTTCATTTTAGAAGGATTATGTATAGGACATTTTTTATTTCAAATTTATTGTAGAACATTTTTGTATAAAATGTTGTTCATGCTAAACCTCATAGTTTTAGAAATATTGACGAAAAACGTAAAAAACTACGAATTTACCGACTTCTCCACTTCTCCCCCTCTCCCCCCAAAACCCGACGCTCAAAAAGTGTACCTTTTTTCTGAACATTATATGGATGATATAGAACAATTTGGTGTTCGAGGATAAATTTCACTTTGGATGTCTGGGTTATGTCATTTTTTGAATCAATTCTATCATACTATTAATGATCATAAAAAAAGTTAAAGTATATTTTAATAAATAAATTATTTTTAATAATAATAATAATAATAATAATGACTTTATTGCTTTTTTTCAAAAAAAAAAAATACAAACTAGACAAACAGTAATAATTATAATAAAGCAAAAGGCGACGTTCGCTCTTAGATGATGTTCCTAGAAACACCAGCTAAGAAGCGCTCTTCCACGTAACCGCACAACCGTATTAAATAATAATTTATTGAACATAATTTATTCATTAAAATATACCTTAACTTTTTCTATGATTAATAATTATTATTTTCAAAAATTATTTAAAAAATTAGACTGTTTATTAATTATTAAATATCTAGGCAAATTGCATATTTGTAATTTACACAAAAGTACATACAAATTAAAAGAAGAAATATCAAAATTCATTGAGTAGATCCCAAGATATAGAAAATGGTAATAGTTTTAAGTTGCTTTTTTAGTTTTTGAACTCGTGCCTTTTTCGGCTCCCGCCAGGTAGCTGACAACTGTTTTAATTATTGTTGACCTATAGGATAAAAACGTACATGTTTCCTGCCTAGAGTTAGAGTTCGTTTTTTAATTATTAACAATTTAGTGCAATCAACGCAGAAGCTCCCCCTTCACTTACTATGACTAATCATCATTTGAACTACATTTTTAAAAATTCGAATAAAATATCATCTTTCCGAATACCTATGTAAGAAGATGTTTTCTACGGACAAAATTTTTAAAGTTATTGTAAATATTTATAAACTAGTATTTTTTACTATATTAGATAATTTTTTATCTTTTCTTAATACATTTTGATAGGATCACTTTTCTACTTTCATTTGGCATACGCAGAATTGTCCTATTTTCATTATTTTCTGTCATTTGTTATTGTAAAACAAAGGTCTCTGGGATAAACAAATAGAATACCTAACTTTTAAACTAATTAATGGATCGGTCTCAAATTTTGGGAGTTTGTTATGTACCCCAATACCCAACTTTGAGTAAAGCGAAACACTACAGTTCTAAGTTAGTTTTAGGAAAACTTATTAATAAATAACGATTTTCAGTTATTTTGCAGTTTACGAAGCTACAAATTAACTTTTTAACTTTCAAAAATCGTCATTTTGAAGGTTTTCAATGTTCTAAAAAAATAAATTTTGTAATTTTATGTCAATTATTTAGCTTTTTAATTGAGTGCAAAAAATGAAAAAAATCGCGTTGATTGCACCAAATTATTAATAATTAAAAACACGCACTCTAGGCAGGAAACATGATGGTTTTCATCCTATGGGTCAAGTCCACAATAACTAAAAAGTATTCAGCTACCTTGATATTAATTTCATTGTCCCGAACATGGTCTATTTCTTGCTTATTTCCCTGGCTGGAGTATTATATCAGTGCGACGACACGAATATTATCTCCTTGTAATAATTCAGTTTGAAAATCCCAACTCTAACTCGATTCCCTACTGGTAATCTTTAGTTTCTTCAATATGTGCAATATTGATGTGATCAGTCAATTCACCGTCTTTGCGGAGCTTCTGGCGGCCCAATAATCACTAAATTTATGACTTCCGTTTTTTTGGATGAATAGTGTTAGGTTTAAAATAACAGAATGCTATTTTTGTTTTATTTTTGAGATGAATGCAATTTCTTTTATTTAGAAACGAACGCCCACTTCTATTTCATTGATGGATGAATGATGAATATACTTATTTGTTATTCGATTTTAATTTTTAAATACAAATATTTTTGTACAGTATTTTTGCCGCCCCAGGGGCGTCATTTGATAGGGTTAGGGGAGGCAGTTGCCCCCTCCCCTGAAACTGAAAATGACTGAAATTTACAAAAAAATACTTTTAGTTTTCATCATTACATCATATAATATAATGTATTGTATATTATATAATGCTTGCCACCCCCCAATAAAAATTTCAAGCCCCTGTGCCGCCCTCTCACAATTTGCCGCCCTAGGCAGCTGCCTATATTGCCTAATGGATAAAGCAGCTCTGCCCAAGGGTGGGTAAAAAATGTTCACCTCGAAAATAGCTAATATATTTATTGAGAGTTGTTGGAAATGGATTAAACTTAAGAATCTTATGCTTAATAAACACAGCATCTTCTAAAATATTAATATAGACAATTTAAAAACTTTACAACAAAATTACAATATACATCAAACCAGTACACACCAGTAAAAGCCAGTAATTCAGATTTGTCGATTTTCTCCACATTCTTCCTTTCAGCCTCTTCATTGGCGGATAGTTATGTGGATTATGTAATTAACTATACGTCGATAATTATATGGACTATGTTCCTACCAACGAGAAATTAAATAGAAACCTTCAGTAACAAGTTTAAGCAAGTGTGTACTTTTTATGCTCACCAATATTTAACTCAAGATATTAATTTTATTTTGAAAAATATCGGTAGAACCAATTTAACATTCGATAAAACGCTGTCTCTTTAACAATAAATAATTTTTGGAAAATTTTTAAACACGTAATAAATATGTTACAAGGGAATACGCATTAGGTGGACATTTTTTACCCACCCTTGGGCGTTTAAGGGTTAAAATTGTGCACCTACCATGAATATATGTGTGTGACTTTTGGTGCAAAATATGCCACGCTCTGTAAAACCAAATTTATAAATTTAATTCTGGCATAGAGGGATATTTTTCAAGTAAAATATGTTTACTAAGTGATTACAGTTCTCCAGGAAAGTTCTAATTTCTACGTCTGATAGATTAAAGATAAAATGGTCGGTTCGTTTGAATTTAAAACTCTACTTAGCAATGAGAACGTCGTAAGGTCAAGTAGTATGCAAATGCAATCAGAAAATTGCTTAGAGATAACAACTGCAGCTTAAACAGTCTACACGACTTCCAGGTCGTTTTGTCAATTACGACGGACAATCGATTTTTGATCAACGTCTAGTAATCTGCAGGGAACGTGGCGGGATTAAGAATCGCGGGAGACTGTACATTTGTAATATTCTTTTTAGTTGATTAGCGCGAGGACTTTAAGGCAAAAGCTGGAACTTTATGTTTGAATTTGTCAATTCCGTCGATTTTATAACTGATTATAAAAGGATTAGATGGAATGAAGACGAGACTTGAAAGCAATTTGTAACGAAATCGATTGGAATCAGCGGAGAAGTTATTTTCAGTTAACCCCTTCGCGCCGGGCGGTCATACGGCAAGTCGCACCTATATACGGATTCGCGCACCGTTATCGGTTAAAATACAGTATCACACTAAAACTAATTAAAAGTGGGTTTCGTCACCTGTAGATTAGAATTAGAACACTCTGATCGAACAAAAATACCTTAAATATGATGCAAACGGCTGCACCGCTGTATATGGCGAACGCAAACTCATGATGCACCCGTGTGCATTACCGTACGTAGCGGACAGTCAAGCATGATGCACACGGGTGCATCACCGTATGGAAGGGGTTAAAAGTAACAAAAAGTAACCGATTTTGTACTGCAAACTACTGTGTTTTGTCTATTTTTATTATATCTTTATGCCAGCCGGCTTTACGATCAAAATGGTAAAAAGAGTCTTTACTGTGTATCTACAAGAAGTAAATTATCACATAAAAAAAAAAAATCGTGACCAGACACCTCGTAAAGCGACAATTCATAACCACACAAATGGTAACGAAGAGTTTGTAACGGCGACAGTTCCTAACGGCGACAGTTCGTAACTATAAATATTCATAACGGATAATTCGTAACGTCAAAATTGACTTATTATTTACATTTTTGTTAACGTGGAATAGTATATTGTACAACAAGAGAGAAAAAAGACATATTTCTCACGAGCGCAGAAGTTTGTTGCAAATCAAGCAATCAAGCGAGGGAGAAATATATCGTTTTCTCACGTGTTGTACACTGTACTTTTTCTATGGATGCGTTTTTGTCAAGAGTTCAATCTTCAAAATTAAATAATTTAGGTGCTATTATGTAGATTATATGCCAAAATTGAAATAAAATACATATTGTAGCAAACCGAGCCGGCCCTGTCTTTCCACACCACGGCATGATCGACTGGTGTCGATTGGACCCGACCCCACTACCACATGGACTCGAGGTGGTGGTAGGTACTCGGAAAGAGGCCAGGGCATTTTCAGTCATTCGACAATTCACCATTCGAATCCAAGACGTTGAAAAGTGAAGACGTGTAATAAAGACTTTAACTCTCAACGTTTTTTTAAATTTCGATAACTTAATGTTTTTTTTGTATTAAGATTTTAGACTCAATAAAGTTTTAATCGTATCAATTACAACTGGCGTCCAACGTAAAGCCTTTTTAAAATTAATATCGTCGTGTTAAGAAATAAGAATTGCAACGATTCCGCTTAACATTGAACACGTGCAGATTTACGGCAAAACATTCGCAAAGCAGGCTTTGTTTAGTTCACTTATTAGCATTGAAAAAAAATCCAATTGAAGACACCCGACAAAACATTCGCTTTATGGAGCTTTGTTTAGTAGTTGTTTTCATAGGAAATAATTAGCAAATTCTAAAATAAAGGTAATTGAAGACACCCGACAAAACATTCGCTATCTACGGCTTTGTTTAGTAGTTGTTTTCAATAATAATAACAAATAATATTCAAACTTGTAACTGAATAGTAAATCAAATTGAAGACACCCGACAAAACATTCGCTTTATGGAGCTTTGTTTAGTAGTTGTTTTCATAGGAAATAATTAGCAAATTCTAAAATAAAGGTAATTGAAGACACCCGACAAAACATTCGCTATCTACGGCTTTGTTTAGTAGTTGTTTTCAATAATAATAACAAATAATATTCAAACTTGTAACTGAATAGTAAATTCAATTGAAGACACCCGACAAACATTCGCCTTTGTGGCTTTGTTAGTAGCTGTTTTTGGAAATTTTGAAATAATTTAATAAACGTGTTGAAGGCGACCAACAGAACATTCGCACTTGTGGCTTTGTTTAGTAGCGTTTTCAATACAAAAACGAACATTTCTACACATTACCTATTAAAAAATATTTTAAACGTGTTGAAGACATCAGACGAAACAGTCGCCTTTCGTGGCTTTGTTTAGTAGCTGTTCTCAACTCACATTATATTATAGTCACATTTTACTTTGGCTTGCAGATCGTGCAATAAAACATTCGCTAGCTTTTCATTGTTTTGTCAGTTCTGTACGTTTCAAACAAGCGTCGACAAGAATTCGCTTTGCGACGATTTGTGTAATTGTGATAACCCGTAAGCGACGACTACACCAAACGTGGCCGATCCAAATCAAAACGCGACACTTAGAAGAAGTCCAAGATTTGCTGAAAATATGACTACTATAACTATGTCTGCGGATCAATTTAATGAATTACTTAGAACAGTCGCAGCCAGTCCAGGCACCAACAATTCCAGCGGTAGTTTTAGTAAATTCACCGCACGTTTTAGCGGTAAACGATGTCATAATACAGTTGAAACATTCATAACAACGGTGTCAATTTATAAAGAAATTGAAAAGATTTCAGAAGCAGACGCACTGAAAGGGTTACTTTTACTGCTTACTGACAATGCAGCTGTATGGTGGCAAGGCGTCCAGAACGAAGCCAAAACCTGGAACGACGCTACCCAATTACTTAGAACAGCATTCTCACAATCTAAACCTGCACACCAAGTTTATGTTGATATATTTAACAATAAGCAACAATCCAACGAAACCATTGATGAATTCGTTACGCAGAAGAGGGCGTTACTCGCTCAACTGCCCCTCAACAGACACGACGAACAGACCCAATTGGACTTAATATATGGATTGCTGAGTCTCCACATACGGAAAGAAGTACCCCGAGATAAAATAACCACGTTCAGTGAGCTTTTAGATAAAGGCCGACAATGTGAGGAGATTCGCAAAGAAGCTATCCCAGATAAAGGAATAGACGAGAAACAAGGCACTTCAACAAAACGCAAGCCGGCACGATGTGGATTTTGCCACTTCAAAGGCCACACAACTGATGTGTGTAGAAAGCGGCAGACTAAAGAAAATGAAAAGCATCCCGGTACCGACAAAGCACCTGATACGCAGAATTCAATGAAAGAATTGCCCCAAACCAATAATGGTATCATACGCTATGGATGTGGCAAGGCCGGTTACTACAGAAGCAATTGTCCAGTATGTACAGCTTCGCGACCTAACGTAAACACCCAAGCTGTGAATTTTTACTCCTTCAATACACTACAAAGCTTAAGCACTCAAGTACCGACAATACCAATAACAGTACAAGGCATTCGAGGCATTGCGCATATAGACACTGCAGCCAGGACTAGCGTCGCTGGTAGATCTCTCTATGAGTGCTTGAAGAAGACACCATCTGTTATTTTCAAGAAATCGGAAGCTACGGTAACCCTAGCCGATGGTTCTAACCAAATGCAAGAGCTGCTTAGCACCACAGTTGAAATAGATATTGAAACCAGAACTTTTCAAATAAACTTTATAGTTCTACCGAACGCTTCAGATAATCGAACACTTCTGGGAATCGATTTTCTTGAGAAGGCGGCCATGACCCTACACATACCACAAAGGTGCTGGTCTTTTGCTGATAAACCAGACCAATTTTTTGAGTTTTTGGAAACGACGGATCACACTCCGAATGACAGACAACAAGCACCCTCAAAGAAAACTGTATATGCTACAGGGGTTAGGCAAGTAAGGTCACCGTTTCTCGACATTTTTACATCGCCATTACCGGAAGAGCAAAGTTATAATCTATGCGAGCTAGAACTACCAAATGTACCAACACAGATACCATTAAAAGAAGTATTTCAATACAATGACTTATATTCGCCAGATGCTATTGATGAAATATTCAAAGACTCGATACCTTCCCTATATAGTAGTCCACCTCGTGATCCTCGAAAAAGAAGAAGGTTCGAAATATTTGGCATAAACGTTGTATTGAATACGGAAGAAGCCTCCGGGCTGACCGAAGGACAAAGGGACATTTTCAATACCACGCTGCTACGGTTCCAAGACATCTTCGCTGAAGAAGGTCCGCCAACGTGCTATGCTCAGCACCGGATCAACACAGCAGATCATGCTCCAATAGCCAGTGCCCCTTACAGGCTGAATTCATCCCGCCAAGCGATCCTTCGCGACAAATTAGATGACATGCTAGCAAAAGGCATTATTGAAGAGAGTGACACCCCTTGGGTATCTCCAGTGGTTTTGGTTCCCAAAAAGAACAACGATCTTAGAGTATGTGTAGACTACAGACGCCTGAACAGCATTACGATCCCGGATCACTACCCGTTACCTAGAGTCGACGATCTATTACACGCCGCAAAAGGTTGCCCATATATGTCAAGCCTTGACCTTCAGTCAGGATATTGGCAGATCGAGATCCACGAAGAAGATAGAAACAAAACAGGATTCATAACTCCATTTGGAGTCTACCGCTTTAACCGAATGGCATTTGGTCTTTGCAATGCCCCTTCAACGTTCCAACGACTGATGGACCGTTTTACAGCCAGTCTGCACACAGTGTCACTACTAACATATTTAGACGATTTAATAATAAGATCTGTTAGCTTCGAGCAGCATATCTGCGACCTAGAATTGGTCTTTGAACGTCTTAGACAATATAAGAGTAAACCGATTAAAATGCAACTTTAGTTGCGCTACTATCCCATACCTGGGACATATAATAACAAGAGATGGAATCAATATGGATCCAAGTAAAACGGAGGCGATCGTGTCGTTACCGGCACCAAAAACCGTTAAACAACTTCTTTCGTTTATACAAACATGCTCGTGGTATAGGAGATTCATACCGAACTTCGCTCATATAGCCCGACCATTAACCAATCTCACCAAAAGGAAATCCATCTGGAAGTGGGGTGAGCAAGAAGGGAGAGCCTTCGATAGTCTTAAGATGTGCCTGTCCACGTCACCTATTCTGAGACAAGCTGATGATGCTATCCCTTTTATAATTAAAACAGATGCTAGTGCCTACGCAATTGGAGCAGTTTTGGTCCAGGGGGAGAAGGAGGAAGAACATCCCATAGAATATGCAAGTCGCTTACTCACCAGTGCGGAAAGGAACTACTCGACGACGGAGCGAGAAGCCCTCGCTATCGTGTGGGCTGTAGCCAGGTTTAGGGGATATATAGAAGGCGCAGAAACCATTCTCATAACCGATCACCAGCCGCTTAGATGGTTAATGACACTAAAGACTCCCAGAGGTCAATTAGCAAGATGGAGCCTGCAGCTACAATCCTACAATCTAAAGATTCAGTACTCGCCTGGTAGAACTAATACTGTTGCCGACTTTCTATCTAGACGGCCATGTTCACAGCACACTGAAAACTGTAGCGTATGCAGCGTGCAGATCGACTTACCCGTACGAAGCGAAAAAGAGATCCGCGAGGAGCAATTGGCAGACGCCGAATTGAAAATCATAGTGAATGCATTAGAAAACATAGAGGATTTGGAGGCACACCAAAAATGGTTCAATCGAGGATACCTGTTGCATAGAGGCGTACTCTATCGATACAGTGAAGAACAGGAAGACGACGACGCCAGATTGATAGTTCCCGAATCCCAGTGGAATAATATTTTACAAGCATACCATGACGATCCGACAGCAGGACATTATGGTGTTGAGAAGACCTTCCATAGAATCTCAAGACGGTACTACTGGCCGAAAATGAGGCAGTGTATTACCAAACATGTTGCCCACTGCCTAGACTGTCAAAGATATAAATTAGCCAACAGGAAACCCCCTGGATTAATGCAAACATCCACAACTAACCAGAGATTTGAAGTACTAGCCATCGACTTATTCGGACCTCTGCCCACATCCAAAAGAGGCAAACGGTGGATTTTTATTGTAGAAGACACGGCAAGTCGCTGGGTTGAACTATTCTCGTTGACCGACGCAACCACGCAACCGCTGAAGCTTGTGCACAAGTCCTTTTGGAGGATATATTCCTGCGTTATGGTCTACCCCGCAGAATTTTAAGCGACAATGGGGTACAGTTCGTTTCGGCCGTAGTTCAGCAGCTTACATTTTGTTTGGGAATCAAACAGTCCTTTATTCCCATGTATCACGCCGAAGCTAATCCCGTTGAAAGAAAGAACCGAGACTTAAAGGTTCAACTTGGAATATTGGTTGGAAGAGAACACACAACATGGTGTGAACACATACCCGCCATACGTTTTGCCTTAAATACAGCAAACTGCCAGAGCACAGGCTATACTGCCGCCTACCTAACTTTCGGACGCGAGCTCCGAACTGTGCAAGAAGTAACTAATGATTTAAGTGTCATAGTACAAAACGAAAACTTCGTTGCAGAGATTACCCCCAGGTTGCAGCAATTAGCAACCTCACTTAAGCTTGCACAGAGTAGTACTGAAGAGCGTCAAGATCGTAATCAAGCATATGAAAATGCGAAACGACGGCCTGACCCAAAGTATAAACAAGGTGATAAGGTGTTACTACGCTGCCACTTCCTCAGCAATACGCAGCAGGGGTATTCTGCTAAACTTGCCCCTAGAAGGGACGGACCGTATGAAATCTTAAAGCAGCATGGGCCTACAAGTTATACAATCGTAGACCCCAGGGACAAGAGCACCCCACTAGGTGTATACCACTCTAGCGCCCTTACTCCATTTCAGGAGGGCGACACTATTACGGCTGAGCCCGTAAGGACACTACGTAAGCGAGGACGGCCCAAGAAACAGGGACCAGCTACCCATACTCCTACAGAGTCTTCTCGAGCTACTCCAACTACTGGCGACTCGTCGAGACGCCTTCCTCGCCAGAGGGGGAGACTGTAGCAAACCGAGCCGGCCCTGTCTTTCCACACCACGGCATGATCGACTGGTGTCGATTGTACCCGACCCCACTACCACATGGACTCGAGGTGGTGGTAGGTTCTCGGAGAGAGGCCAGGGCATTTTCAGTCATTCGACAATTCACCATTCGAATCCAAGACGTTGAAAAGTGAAGACGTGTAATAAAGACTTTAACTCTCAACGTTTCTTTAAATTTCGATAACTTAATGTTTTTTTTTTGTATTAAGATTTTAGACTCAATAAAGTTTTAATCATAACAATTACAATATTATATACATGTGTAGGTCTTTAATATTCTTAATATTTATATACTTTTATTTATTTAAAATTATAGTTACCAGTTATATTTGAACAGTTTTGAAAGGTAATTCCTCGTAAGTTTTGATTTGACACATTTTATTTGACAAATATATTTGTGTTTGTATTGTGCATGTTACCATGGAAACCGCGATTCTACGTATGGAACCCGTGAGAAAAAATATTTCTCACTGCAATGGCCGACTTTTCTCACACCCTGAGAAATTGTTCGTTTTGAATGTATGTAAGTAGTGAGAGAAGTTGCATATTGTATAACATCCATAGAAAATTAGTTATTTTCCTAACTAGTGCGGAAAGTGCACGTGGCTGCCGTTGACCCGAACGACGCGATAGCGGTGTTCGGGCAAGCAGTCGAGTGCGGGAAAGACACTTTCCGCATGAGTTAGGAACAATAATTTTTCTAAGGCCGTACATTTGGAAAAAAGCCATAACGAATAGAGTTATATCAATTTTTATTTAGGAGTGAAAATACAAAAATTAATAAGTTCTTTGACAAGGCTGTCAAAACCAAACTTTCAAAAAATTGGTTACTATGACGACGATATTGGTTTCCATAACGACGATTAAAAACCACTGATATTAGGTTTGTTCTAGCATCAGTCTCAAACGCTTTGAAACCATCAGCGAATAGTAGGCCAGCGCGAGTAGAGGGGGTAGCACTGGTGACTGGTGTATTATGTTCTCTCACTGACCAACTGTTTGCTGACGGTTTTTGACTAGCTTGACGGTTTGCTAGAACAAACCTTGTCTACTAATTTGACTTTTGAATATTATGTCAAAATAATTCTATTTCAACGAATTATCAGTAGTAATTGCACGAGAGCTCTAAATTTATCGAATTGTATCCCGAGTGACAAAATTGTAAAACAAATTAACTTTCGATATAGGGTTGTCTTTTTAACAATATATAATAATTTTTAAAAATTTTGGACACGTTATAAATATGCTACAAGGGAATACGCATTAGGTGGACATTTTTAACCCACCCTTGGGCGTTTAAAGGTTAATTCATGTTTATGGAAGTCTTGTTTTTGGAGAAATGTGCAAGAAACGACGTTTTTCTCCACTTTCGACGTTCTTTTGTCTAACATATTTTATATTCTTCGATTGGTCTATGCGATATACGATTTATCACAGTCCTCACATGGAACGTCATATACTCTTTGATTTTCTAACGATGTTATTATTTTTGCGAATAGTAGGATAGTTGAGATCTTTCGGTCGGTATAAAAGTTCATTTCTGTTTTGTGTTTTGTTAGTACTCCTCCTATTATCTCTTCTACTTTTTACATGATATGGTAGGACGATTCTTGCAATGGGTTTTTCATCAACTCTTGTATCTTTAATTATTCTTTGTGCATACTGATCCTTTTAGATGGTGCGTTTTTTCTTAAGCGTTTTTTCTTTACGATGTTTCCAAATTATACTTACATATTTTTATTGCTACGTTCTTGGTCTGTCAGTTTTTCGGATATTAAAATCAGGGTTTTAATGAGTG
The DNA here is from genome assembly GCF_917563875.1 of Diabrotica virgifera virgifera. Classification (NCBI taxonomy): domain Eukaryota; kingdom Metazoa; phylum Arthropoda; class Insecta; order Coleoptera; family Chrysomelidae; genus Diabrotica; species Diabrotica virgifera. The sequence continues at coordinate 134,018,702 of NC_065446.1, forward strand.
GAAGTAATTGTGTATGATTGGGATGTGGATGTGCGTGTAGATGTGTGTGAGTTTTCGGTATATATTATATCGTATGTGTTTGTCCTCCCTTATTATTAACACATCTAAAAATGGTAGTTGTTCGTTTTGTTCCAGTGCCATAGTAAACTGAATTTAGTGGTGGATATTGTTTTCACCTAATTTTGAAGAAAATGTGAAAACTTTGATTTATGCACGTCCGTCTCTCTGTCAGTCTGTCTGAGAACACAACTCCTCCATCATTATACCAGCTAGAATAATAAATGAGGTGTCAAATTAAAGCTTATAATCCAAGGATTGGATGTGTTTGTCCTTCCTTATTATTAACACATCTAAAAATGGTAAAAAATAGTTGTTCGTTTTATTCCAATGCCATAGTAAACTGAATTTAGTGGTGGATATTGTTTTCACATAATTTTGAAAAAATGTGAAAACTTTGAATTATGCACGTTCGTCTGTCCGTCAGTCTGTCTGTCTCTATCTGTCTGTGAACACAACTCATCTGTCATTTTACCAGCTAGAATGACAAATGAGGTATTAAATGAAAGCTTATAGTCCAAGGATGGTACTAAGGTGAGAAATTTGATATAGGCTGTCTATCCGTCTGTCCGTCCGTCCGCGAATATAACTCCTCGGTTATTAAACCAGGTAGAATAACAAATGAGGTGTCAAATGAAAGCTTATAATTAAAGGATGGTACTAAAGGTGATAAATTTGGCCTGGGCTGTCTGTCCGTCTGTCCGTTCGATCGCGAATATAACTCCTCCGTCATTACACCAAATATAATGACAAATGAGGTGTCAAATGAAAGCTTATAATCCAAGGAAGCTATTAAAGGTGAGAAATTTGACCTAGGTTTTTTGTTCGGTTGTCCGTCCGACCGCGAATATAACTCCTACTTCATTATACCAGGTAGAATGACAAATGAGATGTCGAATGAAAGCTTACAATCCAAGGATGGTAATAAATGTGAGAAACTTGACATAGGACTTCCGGTTTTAGAAATACGACAAGAAGTACTGTTTTAAAGCAGCCGGAACAGTACAAGTGATATATTATTCGACGCGCCTTCGCAGGACGAGAACAAATATATACTTTCGGTTTCATGACTCTCTGTCCGTCTGTCTTTCCGTTCGAGAATACAACTCTTCCGTTATTAATACAGATAGAATAACAAATGAGGTGACGAATGAAAGTTTATAACCCAAGGGAAAAATTTGACATCGGACTTGCGGTTTTAGAGTTGCAACCATAAGTATCTACTGTGTTAAATTCACCGAGATAGTATAAGCGATATATCATTCGACGTGCCTCAACAAGATGAGAACAAATATAAAATTTTGGGTTTCATTTCCGGTTAAAAAGTTCTAACCAGAAGTACCATTATAATCGCAGAAATAGTAGGTACATGTCATTGTAACACATCAATCGAAGCGTATTGAAAAGTTAAGTTTGAATCTTTCTTTCCGGTTTTGAAGTAATTTCTGTTTAAACAATGTTTAACAAAATTAGTAAAATCTTATATCAATCGACGCAAAATTAAACGAAGAGCTCAAATATCGAGTTCCAGTTCTACTTTCGATTATTTTGGGTGAAAACATAGGACTTACGAAGTCCAATTACTTGTGATTAATGTGTTATAAAAATATTTTTATTTTTTTTTTCTTCATGTGTGCTGATGATAAAAGTGTCATCCACGTACCTAACCTGGAAAACCATCTTCAGGTAGCTTACAATAAAATAACTTAAAAGGTCAAATTTCACTGAATCGGCGTGCTCCAATATTCCTATTACATTTGTTATTTACTATCATCGTTTTAGTGCTAATATAAATTGGCTCAACTGGCCAATTCCGTTCAAAGTCAATTTAGAGAAACTATCATCCGCTCCTAGCTGCTGCTAGAATTGATTGTATTATATAGCGCTGCTAACCTAACCTAACCAAATAATTAAATACAGTATATAAACACAGATCCAATATCGCGTCTAAAGCTTTAATTGGAAATAAGCACGAATTTAGCCGATAAGATTATCTGCTATCTCGTAAATTCCGCACCAACCGCCATTAGCTGCCGACGATAAACGCTAACAAAAATGTAAAAGAACGCTTTATCACATTCTGCGGCGTGCCGGCAGACCGGAGTTGGGCTACAATTGAATTATATTCTTTTATTACTAGACTTACAGAAAATAAACTAGAAAAAGATGTTTGTGCCTGCAGTAGTTTTTAAGATATATGTAATGGGAATAAGAAAAAAACAAGAAGAGTATATTATGAAGTAACTATTTATACGATTTAAAGCTATTTTTATAGTAGAGTCCGTTCGCTAAGCTCAGACACAACAGGCTAGTGATTTTAGTAGGTATTTTTTTTTGAAAAATTTTGCCAAAATTCGCAAAATTACTAACTATTTAGTAATTATTAACTATTAAGTAATTATTTTTTTGCCAATTTTACCAAATTGCCAATTTGCCAATTTTACCAAATTGGCAAAATTACTTACTAAAGTCACTAGCCAGTTGTGTCTGAGATTAGCGAACGGACTACACTATAGCATACAGTAAAATCTAGGCCTAAGCTGTTTAATATGTTTTGCGGTTCGATATAAGGGCGTTGTTACTAGACTTATTTTATTTATCCCAAAATCTATACATGCCTAACTTCACGCGCAACTTTGATACGAGAATTATAAAAAAGATATGCATTGAAATCCAGATCCCCTAATTTTTTGAGCCTAATAAAGTAAGTACAAAGATATACAAAATTTTTGTTTTGTAATTCCACCTTCAATTTATCCTGCACTTCTTGTAGACTATTATCGATAAGGTAGAATTGTTATTATTTTCGGTAGGAACCATTTTATTTTGTTATGTATACTCTTCATATGAACGTGTGTGAAGTTTCATTTCAACCTGTCAATTTGTTTTTAGTTTTCAAGCGATCTAGTATCGACGTGCCACAATATTTTTTACAATGGAAAAAATAAGGGTAAGCACAGAACAAGTAAGTCGCGGTGGAGGTGTAGGTCGCGGTAGATGCTACTAATTAAGTCGCGGTCGATGTCGACAGCACATAGCAAGGAGGTCACCTGCGCTGTCAGTCGAGCTAGGACCACTATCAATTGGCTGTAAATAATAAGATCCTCCTTCATGTTTTAAAAATTTACTGAATTTAATTACTTTAGAAATTCAAAAATAAACTGAATAAAAATAGGGATTATATAAAAAGTATCAAATCATATCATCCTTGTAGGCCGCGTAGTAGACATCCATGTAAAACAAACTCATTTTATTTACAAAAGCATCGATGTAAACCTCCTGGATGGCACCGCGCTAAACCTCCACCGCGACTTACCTGCTTTGTTCCCTTCCATTCACGACAATGTGTTTGTTTTACATAGATGTCGACATCGACCGCGACCGACACATACAGCTCCACCGCGACTGACTTGTTCTGTGCTTACCCTAAAGTATCGTTGTAACACACCAGAAACCGTAGAAAACATAAAGAATATAGTACCGGAAAATCGTCGAGTGACTGAAAGAGTCTTAATAGAAGACCTAGGTAAGCATTTCGTTGGGTAGTGTAAGTAATATGTTGACTGAACTATTGGATTTCAAAAAGCTGTGTGTACCATGGGGGCCTCATTTGCTAACAACGAAAAAAAAAACATTCGAATGCGACTTTTTCAGAAATATTTAGAGCGTTTGCGAAAGAAAAAGTAGATTTTGTAGGTCGATTCATCACTATGGATGTGGCTTGGGTAAATCAGCATGATCCAAAATCAAAACAAAAGGCTAAAGAGTTTTAGAACAGAAACTGTTTTAGATCTAAACTGAACCTCATTATTTTGCTTCAAATCGAGTTCGTTTTCAGAAATCGGCCACGAAGGTGTTGCAAACTGTTAAAGCAATAAATTCTGGATATTATTGTGTAAGCCAAAAGAAACAATTTGTGGAAAAAGACTAGGTTCGCACAAGAACAAAATCCTTTTTCATCAGGTCAATTCACCGTGTCACATAAGCATTTTAAGAGTGGCTAAAATCCATGAATTAAATTACGAATAGTTGGAGCATCCATCGTATTATCAGATTTGGCCCCCAGAGATTTATATCTGTTTCAATACCTAAAAATATCCACGCGTTTTTCATCCAATGATGAGATCGTAACAGGTATGGATATGAAGTGAAAACGTATTTTGCAGCGCTTTCAGATTCTCACTTCAGGGATGAAATTTATAAATTGGAATCTCAATGAAACAAGGATATTGACATCCATAAGGAAAAAATTCCTGTAGCTGGCTGTATACCATTAATTACAAAATTTGAAGAAAATGATCTTCTGTGTAAGAGGTATATTTATTTTAAAACCCCAATAAAGGGCCACATTAAAAAACAGAACGTTTTCGCTCTAAAGAGAGCACCATCAGTGTTGTAAGCCTAAAATAAGTGTAACCATAATTAGTGAAGACAAGAGTAAAAAATCTAAAGGCTGACCAAGATAAAAAATGTGGTTATACTCACAAGCTCTACATGCTAAGCCACCAAAAACACATGGGTTAAAACCCTTAAAATGCCGACTAAAAGCCTTACATTGGCGTGTTATATATTAAACCCTGGCGATGGGTGAAATTTAAGAAAGATATACTTCAAAGCATCATATGACTATACCACGAGCATGTGGGTGGTTGAGTTGATTTCTCTGTCTTCACAAAGAGAAAGGTGAAAGCTAACTGGTTACAGGTGACAGGTGTGAAAGCGTTTCTGACTAATGACAGTACGAGACAATCAGTGTAACATGAAGTTTTGTGAACTGATATGTAGTTAGGTACACTAGCCACTAGTTATAAAAATTATTATTTTTGGTACCAATTGTCAACCCCGTTGACAATTGGTAAATAACGTTATTTTCACTCCGTATATTCCGTCTATCCGGGAATACTTGTAATCCCAGCACATTATATTTGAATTTTACCACAAATAATAATTTTTATAACTAGTGGCTAGTGTACCTATCTACATATCAGTTCACAAAACTTCATGTTACACTGTCTGTCTCGTACTGTCATTAGTCAGAAACGCTTTCACACCTGTCACCTGTAATCAGTTGGCTTCCACCTTTCTCTTTGTGAAGACAGAGAAATCAACTCAACCACCCACATGCTCGTGGTATAGTGATATGATGCTTTGAGGTATATCTTTCTTAAATTTCACCCATCGCCAGGGTTTAATGTATAACACGCCAATGTAAGGCTTTTAGTCGGCATTTTAAGGGTTTTAACCCATGTATTTTTGTTGGCTTAGCATGTAGAGCTTGTGAGTATAACCTAATTTTTTATCTTGGTCAACTTTTAAATTTTTTACTCTTGTCTTCACTAATTATGATTCACAGAAGATCTTTTTCTTCAATTTAAGGATATTGATGTTCAAGGAGACTATACCGAATAATAAAATAATATTATAAAAAATAATAAAGTCTATTTGAAACCATAAAATTGTTTTTATCTTCTAACCGCATGACCTATTGAACAGCCAGAATAGGATAAAAAGATATAGAGCTGCCTCGATAGAGACCATAGTATTAAAAAGATCATATTCTGACCTATTATTTTCATCTTTTACAGCATTAGAATGTAAAAACCTTGAATTATTCAGGTCTATCTGTCCGCCCATAACCACAACTCACTCCGTTATTAGAACAGATATAATAACAAATAGTCCAGGGTAATAAGGTTTTTTCCATGACACTTGAACAGCCAGGGTACTGAAGCGTTTTTTCGACAGGTAATACCTATAAGAGCGAATTGTAACTATTTTCTGCGTAGGATCTGACGGCCATTTTTATTTATAAACAACAAGTGTCAAAAAAGGCATTTTAAATTTTTTGTTCCAAATCAATGGAAAACAGGGAAACTTATGGTTTTTTTAGTACAAATATCTTCGAGATTATGGAAAAAGCTTTAAAATGACGTATTACAAAGTTTGATATACTCATTTATTGTTAATATAATTGCGGAAAAAGGTCGGAATTGCAAAAAAATATTTTCGCACTAACTGTTGTAAAAATGAATGTACAGCTTTAAAATTTTTGTCAAATAAGGGTTCTTTGGTGCTTAATATGTGACAAAAATTTCAAAGCCATCCATTCAATTGTTTAAATTTTTTCAAACTGTTTATCCCACAGAGCATTTTTTTGCAATAACATAAGTCAGAAGAAAATGACCTTAGAACCATTCCACAGGTGTCAAATGAAAGAGCATGAGCTATATTTTCAACTTGGTTTAAAAAAGTGAATAAAAAATGCATTTATTAGTAATAAATAATTATGCAAAAGTATCGTAAATCTTTCCTTATAAACCTTTTATTTTGTTTTATAAGAAATTATACATATTTTTTCTACGAGCGTGCAAAATGTCTACTTTCACGCACGCGTTTTAGTTTAGAAAGTTTTACTTTTCCGCACGCGTTTTACTTTTCCGCACGCGTTTAGATATTTTAATAAATATGGCCTTAAAATAATTATAATACATGCAATAAACTAATATTTAGATATTATTTACTATTTTATTTCAAATGTATCTTATTCTGTTCCTGTTTTAATGAAATTAACGCGACAATTCGATGAAATAAAATTATTTTGACATAATATTCGAAAGTCAAATCGGTAGACAATAACAGTCGTTTTGAATCATCGTCATGGAAACCAAGATCGTCGTCATGCTAACTAATTATATTGAAAATTTGATTTTGACAACCTTGTCAAAGAATTAATTTGTGTATGTATTTTCATATTAATTAAATTAATTGATTAAAGTTTGGTCATTTTTTAAATACTCGTAGAAAAAATATTGTTCCTCACTTTTGCAGAAAGTCTCTTTTCCGCACTCAACTGCTTGCCGAACTCCCGCTTCGCGTCGTTCGGCAAATTGCAGTCGCGTGCGGAAAAGTATGACTTTCTGCACTTGTTAGGAAAATAACTATATTACAAGATTTTATCAATTATGATGTAAATAATATTACTTGGTAGTTGTGCACTTAAAACAGGGTAAAAAAGTTAATTTTTTTGGAAAAAGTTATTCTAAAAGTTTATAAAGAAAAATTGGCGATACTTTTGCATAACTATTTATTACTAATAAATGCATTTTTTATTCACTTTTTAAACCAATTTGAAAATGTAGCTCATGCTCTTTCATTTGACACCTGTGGAATGGTTCTAATGTCATTTTTTTCTGACTTATGTTATTGCAAAAAAATGCTCTCTGGGATAACCGATTTGAATAAAATTTAAACAATTGAATAAATCGCTTTGAAAATTTTATCACATATTAAGCACCAAAGAACCCTCATTTGACAAAAATTTTAAAGCTGTACACTAATTTTTACAACAGTAATTGAGAAAATATATTTTTTTGCAATTTTGACCTTTTTTCGCAATTATAATAACAATAAATGAGTATATCAAACTTTGTAATACGTCATTTTAAAGCTTTTTCCATATCTCGAAGATATTTGTACTAAAAAAATCATAAGTTTCACTGTTTTCCGTTGAATTGAAAAAACGGGGAAAATGTCATTTTTTGACAGTTAATTGTTTATAAATAAAAATGGCCGCCAGATCATACGCAGAAAATAGTTATAATTTGTTCCTATAGGTATTACCTGTCGAAAAAACGCTTCAGTACCCTGGCTGCTGAAGTGTCACGAACAGGGTATAATTTTGTCTTATTTTCCTGGCCTAAAATGAGGCGTCAAATGAGAGCTTATCGCACCTTGAAAACCATATGGCAATATCTGCAATTTTTTCATGAAATGACCTTTAAATGCAGTCTAATAGGAAAAAAAATCTATTTTTTAATGCTATATAGTTGCATCTGCAAAAAAATTTTAAATTCGGCACCAGAAAGATACGTCCCTATGGCTTTTTTTAAAAATCGATTCTTCTTTTTATAACATCAGGCATTATCTGCAGTTGATGCTCTACGGTTCTAAAATTGAAACAAAAACTCAGATCTCTATGGCAATATGTGCAAAATGTGACCCACGCTCGTAAAATAAAAGCAAGATGTACTAAGGAAAAATCCTTTGAATGCAACAAAACAGAGTGCTGCATAGATATTTCATTGCAACACTGGAAATAAGCGATAAGACAAGACTATAACAAGTTAATGTACAACGTCGTACTGCAGATGGGTTTATCCTAAAAGAAAAGCGAGGAACTCATAAGAATGGAAAAAGAATCAACGAAGTCGTGAAACAAAACATAATGATTTACATCGATTCCATTCCTAGAGTGGAATCTCACTACCTAAGGAAACAAACTACCAGATAATTCGTCAGCGATGACAAAACTCTTGCTGATATTCATCGCGATTATATAAAATTTTGCATAGAAAAAGGTTCGGTGTTCGGAAATTACGCTACGATGATGACCATATTTCACACGGAATTTAATATAGACTTCTTTAAGGCCTAAAATACCTTTGCTTGCTGTGAGAAAGTTACAGAAATGAATTAGATAAATCGACATTAGAAAGACTATAATACTCACCGTCAGGAAGTGGAACTCAATAGGAAAGAGAAATAAATGACTTAAAATCTGCACAATCCAACACTTGCATCACTGCTTGTTTTGATTTACAATCATTACTACCAACGCGTTCAGGCGAAGTTGCTTTATTTTATTACAAAAGGAGATTATCAACATTATTTAATTTCACAATTTTTTACCTGACCACAAATGCAGGACACTTCTGTCTTTGGTTCGAGCGAATTGCTAATCGTGATTCAAATGAAATAGCGTCGTTCATGTTACAATTTCTGAGGAACCATAACAGGGAAAAAGAAATAATAGGTATTATACTCAGATAACTCTCTCTCTTCCATCCTGACCCCCCGGAGGGAGTGTAGTGGTAAACGTAATGTCGTGTATTGTCCGTCTCCAAAGATCTCTGTCTCTGGTCATTTCTTTTAACTCATGCATAGGTCTTTTACATATTCCCGTACTCAGATAACTACTGTGGGCAAAATAAGAACAAGTACAATATGCAGTACACAAATCGAATATACACAAATTTTTGATAACGGGTCTTTAAAAGGTGACCAATTTACGTGGCTGCGCAATGGTTCACAGTAGTTCAAACAGCGAAAAAACCAGGTGAACCTTATAAAATTAATGAAAGGTGTACATCGGATATATTAAACTTTAAAAAACGATCTAAGGAAATGGGGAATAATTATAACATTGACCAAGAAGGAAATCAGGTCGTCTGGAATGGCATAAGATGAGCTAGGTGGAGAAGACATTTAAAAATAAGTTTCAGGTTAAGGCAAGCTTCAACGATACAGAGTTCAGAACCATTAATATAAGGCAAAGACAACGAGGGATGGTGGCTAATATGGAACTAAGTAAAGCATATTCGCATCCACCAGGAATATGCAATCTCAAAAAACAAGATGTAGACTCACTATGTAAGGCTAATCTTATTCAAGAGCACTATCATAGGTTTTACTCAGATTTACACGTGACCAATGCAACAATAGAAACCGAACAGACAGATTATAATATGCAAGACTTTGATTAAGTGATAACACTAAACATTTGTAATAAATAAGTACAATCTTAAATAAAAAAACTGTTATTTGATATGCATTTTCAGTGCGTCATTTGCGAAAATTGATATATTTTTTAAAACCATATGGCCGTATGTGCTAAAATACCTATTTCCTGGAGGAAATTTTATGTACTTCTTAGTTCATATAAAAATATGCAAAATTAAAGACAAATATACCAAATATCAGGTTTGTAGCATAATTTTTGGAACTGCAGGAAATAAAATGAACTTTACAAAAACTTAAAATGCTCCTAACTCGATATTATGATTTTTGCAGTTACTGCCCTATGGTTTTCAAGGTGCGTTATAACCTTACTAGGCACGATAATAGTATATTAGGAACCAAATCTGAACGACATTTGGGAAATCACAAACGCTATTATGACTTTTATCTTCCAGTATTTTATTCATCTCAAATTTTTATAATTTTGGATTTACTAGATTTATTAAATCATACAATTTAGCTTTTAGCATCGACAAAAGTTATTTTATGTTTAGTCAGCCGTTATTTTTGATTTCATATTTTCGTTGTGTACGTTTTGATACGGTACTATTTTACCGTTAATTTCACCTTAATGGTCACCTCTATGAGACTTTCATTGAAATCTTAAAACAGCATTCGAAATAGTCATTTTCATTGCCAGCATCAAGACAAGCCTTGTTTAGTATCCAAGTACTAATACAGAGATGTAGAGATATAAATGAAAATATGTTTATCTGTGCACTAGATTTTAAATAGGCTTTTGGCAAGGTACGACATAACAAAATGTTAGAAATATTTAAAACAGCTGGATTGAACGATAAAGATTTACGAATAATTACAAATCTATACTGGCATCAAGTGGCGAGAATAAAAGTTGAACAAGAACTGTCTGATGAAATAAGTATAAAAACAGGAGTGAGACAAAGCTGTATATTATCGCCAACTTGTATTTGAAGGAATATTTAAGGAAGCCTTAGTGGAAACAACCGAAGGTATTATTGTAAATGGAGAAATCGTGTACAATATTATATATAAATAGAAACAGACTGTTTGACTTGTACACACTTCTATATAAATCAAAACGGGAACTTGTGTATGTTTTCAAAGACTGATAGTGTGTAAATAAATTTATTAAAATCAGCTAAGTACTTTAAGCATTTTTAATGCCATCATCAGAGCTATCGTCTTATAATTGTAACTACCTCAAATGAAGAGAAAACTTTGAACAAACACATTCTAATTTTAAAAATTAACCCAGGGATAACCACTGGGCACGGTAAAAACTCTTAAATGTATAAAATAATCACATTTAATGTGTTTTAAAAAATGGCTACCATTTTTACAATTAAAGTCACAGCTGTTGATTGTAAAAATGGTAGCCATTTTTTAAACTGTAACTGGATTACACAACTGGATAATAATAAAACCAGATATTTGCAAATTGCGATTTTTCATAAAATGAAAGCTAATGGGGAAAAATTCTTCGAGAATGGTTAGTGTCCAGTCCTAAAAATGTAGCCGTGTTTATTGTTACGTTTGTAAACTGATTTCCACAAAAAGTATTGTTCTTCTAACTTTCGATGGGTATAATGACTGGAAAATATGAATAGGACAGTTATTTAACATGAGCGATCTCCTGAACATATATTTCATCAATTGGTATGTTAGTCAAGAGAAGTAGTACCTACAGCAGGACAAATTGTAACATTATTGAAAAAAAGTTATTTAGAAGAAAAGGAACATTGGAGAAACGTTCTTCAACAAATAATACCTACATATCAGTAATTTTTTTTCCAAGAACGGTCTATCCTTTTATGGTTCTACAACCAAATTATTTACAAAAGGAATCGACATTACAGTGTGACACATTTAAGATGAAGACAGCCCTATATTTTGGTTATCAAAATAAATACAGGATTTGAAGTTTTGCATAGTTAGACAGGTTGAATGTTCACATTTTTTAAGATACTCATATCAGCTGAAATTTAAATTTTAAACGCAGCCTACTCCGACTCCTCAAACAGGGTAAATTTTCGATATTTTGCTTCGCGTTACAGATATTGGAAACAATTATTTGAAAAATTTACAAATATTCTAACCCCACATACCAAATTTCATGACAAAATTCGTACTTTTAGTTTTTTCATTATTTGCAGTCAGCTAAAACTTTTAATTGGCTCTGGGAAAAATTTTAGGGTCCTGACAACAAATACTGAAAAAACTAAAAGTGCGAATTTTGTCTTAAAATTTGGTATGCGGGGTTAGAATAATATTTGGAACAACTTTTTCAACTATTTTTTTTTTGATATCTCTAACGCGAAGCAACATATCGAAAATTTACCCTGTTTGAGGAGTCGCAGTAGGCTGCGTTTAAAATTTAAATTTCAGCTGAGTATTTAAAAAAACGTGAACACTCAAACTGTCTGACTGTGCAAAACTTCAAATCCTGTATTTATTTTGATAGAAGAAATATAGAGCTGTCTTCTTCTTAAATACGATACACTGTATTTAAACAATATGTAATTGTTTAAATACAAATTTTATTTATTGTTAATAAAAATTTAAATTTCTATACATTTCTATTAAATAATTAATTCATTTAAAAAAGTTATTATTGTTATTATCATATTTAGGGGCTCGAAAATTTTGTAGTGCCCCGGGCCTGATTTGAAGAAAAATAGGCCCTGTTTCTAGTGTTACTTTTCCCGCCTTTTGTCCTTTTCGCTTCGTGTTTGAGAAGTCCATTCAATTATAAGGTTGAGATATTAACAATAGAGATTAACTAATAGTCTAGAACTTTTTTTAGCAAACAATTTACTTTGACTTGTATTCTAAAAGAAAAAAGGTGTACCAGCCGTGGTTGTTCCCATGTTTCAATTTACCACGCCCGAAAAAAGTATCGAAAAATAAGAGGGTGTTGTTTCGCCGGCGTATAGTCTGGTCATCTCAAATGGGGTGGATGGCTAGGCGTGAATTATTATCATGCTTTTTTCCTCCGATAATCTGCGTTTATTTATGACTTCGAGCATTGATTGTGATCAGTGATGCTTGGAATAGATTTTAGCCGGTGCGATTGTTGAGCCTTAAAGCAATATTAATTTTGGGAATTTTTTTTCATAAATACGAGGCAAAACTAAAGTTTGCGGAGTAGTCTAAGAAAATTGAGTATTTAATGCAAATACAACATAACAATGGGTGCAATGTGCACTACCATATACATAATATGTTGTATTGTACTTTGGGTACAATAATGTGATTAACACAGTCTGACATGTAACCTAATATTGGTGATACAGGTATATTAGAACCAGAGGTTTAACAGGAAGACGATACACCACTGTTTTCTTTTTTTTTATACCTGACGACGAAAGTACAACAATATCCTTGATATATACAGTGAGGACGTTTGAGTTGGAATAAATTATTTTTCTCGAGAATGGGCTACTTACTATAGGAGATAAAAACAGGTCGATTTTTATTATTAAATTATAATTTTCTGGGCGTGATGAGGTAATCGATAATTTTTTAAAATGAGAATAGGAGTCGTATGAGAGCTCATTCGAAAGGTTATTCAATGCTCTCATCATCATCATTCTCTTTGCCTTATCCCTACGCGGGGTCGGCTTCCCTAATTGCATTTCTCCACACAATTCTATCTTGAATCATATCAATGTTAATCCCCTTTACCAACATGTCCTGCCTTATCGTCTCCCCCCAGGTCTTCTTTGGTCTTCCTCTCCTACTCCTTCCAGGAATATGCACTTCAGCTATTCTTCGTATTGGGTGATTAACGTCTTGACTTTGGTGGCACCGAATTGGTGCCACACCTAGACTTCCCCTAATATACTCCCTTCTAATTTTATCCTTTTTTGTCACTCCATTCATCCATCTAAGCATTCTCATTTCCGCCACATGCATTCGTTGTTCCTCTTTCTTTTTCACTGCCCAACATTCAGTTCCGTGCATCATAGCCGGTCTTATGGCTGTTTTATAGAATTTTCCCTTCAGCTTCATTGGAATTTTTCTGACACACAACACACCACTCGCTTCTTTCCACTTCATCCATCCAGCCCTAATTCTACTGCATGCATCTCCATCTATTTCTCCATTACTCTGTAATACCGATCCTAGGTACTTAAAACTATTGCTTTTCACAATCATTTCACCATCCAAAGATACCATTTTATTTGTAGTAACTCCATCTTTAAATGAACATTCCAAATACTCTGTTTTTGTCCTACAAAGTTTTAAACCTTTTTCCTCCAGAGCTTGTCTCTACTGTTCCAGTTTTTGTTCCAAGTCTCTTTCACTATTTCCTATTAACACTACATCATTAGCATACATTAGGCACCATGGAATACTACCCTGTAGTTTCGCTGTTACCTGGTCCAAAACTAATGAGAATAAAAGGGGACTAAGCACCGAGCCATCCATTTATGTCGTCTACATTACATGAACTTCTTATATTTTCCCTTCTCTCCCTATCCAACAGACTTTTCCCTGATATTAGTCGTAGTATCTAGGTCTCTAGTAGTATCTAGTATTCTGTCGTAGATCTCTGTTGTTTCTAGTAGTCGTCTCGTTTTAGACGTGTCAGGTCTTGTCTCCGCCGTTTATGTCAATATAGGTTTAATTGCTGCTTTATAGATTCTTGCTTTTGTGTCTTGTGTTAGGTGTTTGTTCTTCCAGTTTTGTCATTAAGAGATCCCGCCGCTTTATTTGTTTTAAGCTTTGTTGTCGTACTTCATCTTCAACATCTCCGTAACTGGTTATATCTATTCCCAGATATCTAAACCTTGCTTAATGCTTTATTATTTTTCCCATCAATTTCAATTTTACATCGTAGTGGGTATTTAGATGTTGTCATACATTTAGTTTTTTCTGCTGATATTATCATATTGTATTTCTTGGCTGTTGTATTGAAGATGGGTGTTAATCTTTGGAGATAGTCTTCTGTCTCGGCGATTAATGCGGCGTCGTCTGCATAACATAATATTTGGATTTCTTTTTTCCCCATTCTGTAACCATGACCTTTACGTACTGCTTCTATAATTTCGTCCATTATTATATTAAAAAGCAGTGGGCTTAACAAGTCACCTTATCTGACTCCGCTTTGTACTAGTATAAACTGCGTTAGTTTTCCATTTATCTTTGCCTGTATTCGATTATGAGAGTAGATGTTTTCGATGGTTTGTATAATATTGATTGGTATGTTTCTTCTGTACAGTAAATGTAGGACGCCTTCGTCTTGGATGCGATCGAAAGCCTTTGTCAGGCCTATAAAACATATATGCTGGTTTATTGTACTCAATGGCCTTTTCTGTGATTTGTCTCAGTACAAATACGGCGTCTGTGCAGGATCTTCCGGATCTGAATCCTTCTTGTTCATCTGATAAAGTTGTTAGTTTATGTTGGTTAGGACTTTTGTGGTTAGTTTAAGTGCGGTGTTCAGTAGATTTATACCTCTATAAATGTTGGGGTCTTCTTTGTCTCCTTTCTTGAACATTGGTATAATTATGCTGTTTCTCCATGCGTCTGCTCTCTTGCAGTGCAATATTAGTTTGTGTATAAGTTTTCTCATCTCTAGGGTTATAATTTCTCTTCCGTATTTTAGAAGCTCGTTGGTTATTCCGTCTGGTCCTAGCGACTTTCTATTTTTAAATGAATTTATGGCTATCTCTACTTCCTGAAAACTGATTTCTATATTTCGTGTCTTAATTCAGGTAGGTTATTGTTTTGATTATTATTTTCCTCTCCTTTAAACAGTTCCGTCAAGTATTTTTCCCATTCGTTTGCTGGTATGTTATTGTATTCCTTCAATTCTGCCACTTCTTTCCGTTGGTTTCTTACGAATCTCCATATTTGTTTTTGTATTCCGTAGAAGTCGCTTTCCATCCTTTTTGTAAACTGTTCCCACTTTTCATTTTTGTTCAGCTTACCAATTGCTTTGTTTCATTTCGTATTCTTCTATAGGTGTTTCTGGATTCTGGACTGTTTGATGTTTTATACTTCATGTACGCCTCTCGCTTTTCTTTACGTTTCGCTTTTAGTTCTTTTCTGAACCATGGTGTATTGTTGTTGTTTCTTTTGTTCAGTATGACTTTGCGTTTTCCTAGATCTTATGTTGCTGTCATACTGTCTTATTTAACACGTTTCTTTCAAACATTCGTAATAGGTCGTCATCTCTGTCGGCATCGATCATATTTCCGATCCGTACGTGACTACTGGACCTATTTTTATTTTGATACTGAAAGTTTGATACTCTTGACACGCATATTCTGTTTCTTATTTTTTTGAATGTGTTGTTTTTGTAGTCTACCAGTGATCTTAATTAGCAAAATTCTTTCAGCGTTTCTATAGTTTCGTATTGCACCTGAAGTTATTTTATTGAATTTTTGATAAAGCCAGCATATATTTGATTCGAGATGCAAAGTGGCCTAACCCACAACCCAAAATTTTGCCAAAACGCTTTTATTACCTACTTTAAAGTTATCCCTTAGGCTACGGCTCCACGGGCGAGAAATTGACGCTAGCAGTAGCAGTAAAATGAACTTAAGGTTCCGCGGAACGGAATAGGAATAGCCGAACTGTACCGACTACAGGACTTGTGCGTAGTCGGTTCAGTTCGTCTATTCCCATTCCGTTCCGCGGAACCTTAAGTTCATTTTACTGCTACTGCTAGCGTCAATTTCTCGCCCGTGGAGCCGTTCGGTTATAAGTATTTTCAGATGCAAGAGTGGCTTAAGCATCAGTTACTTGAGTCACTCCGCATCTGAAAATACTTAAATAATTGATATCTTTAATGTAATAAAGGCGTTTTGGTAAAATTGTGGGTTGTGGGTTAGGCTACTTTGCATCTCATAGCGTCATTTAGTTTTCTGGGTATTATTCAGAAGGCCAATGTTCTCTGTGTCGTTTTTTATACGTGTAAAAGGTTCAATTGCTTCGTTTTGGCAAGATATACGTGTTTCGCAAGCCAATTATAAATATTTTTAGCTGAACAAATGTTAAAAAGCTTTCCAAAGTCCATTTTACGGCACCAGTTGATCAACTCTTCAACAACAAAATTTATTTAATTTATTAATAATTTGTATTTAGTTAACGACCTGCGAAGTGGAAGTCGAAATGTCAATAAAATCATTTTTCAAGTTAAATTGTGGCATATTTTTTATATGAATAGTAAATTGCATAAATGCCACAAAGAAATAACTTCAGAACAGTTCTTCAAACACTTTAACATTTTTGTTAATAAATAAACCAAAAAAATTGCTTTAGCGTGCGCCATTACAAAAGATAAATCAATTAAAAAATATCGAGGCGTATATGGGTCCATATAGAGATACAATATAGGATAACAATTCGATGGAGACTAATAAATGAATATTTATGATTTGTATCCCTAAAGTATATAAACGTGTTTGTTAAGGGTATTGATTTATTTGGAAGAATCCATAAAAATGTTCCTAAAATCAGTCTAAAGTAATAAACAATATACGGAATAAAACAAGGCAACTAAAAAAAAGTGGCTAGAAAAACAAAGGTGTAGAAAAGTTATGTGATCCATATGACTCGAATATATTATATTATAAGAAATTTCAGTACATTAGAGGATGTTTCGGGAATATAAAAGTACCTCGATTGAAAAAAAAAACAAAATATTAACAAAAAATACTGAGATTAGCATGGACTGTAAAAAGTGTTGTTCTGAAGTAATTTTCTTGTGGCATCCTAATGCAATGTACTATTCATGTTAGAAATACTAAACCACAATTTTAATTTTAAATTACGTTTATTTGACATTTAGATTTCCACTTTTGTTTGTTTTTATATTTCGGGAGAAAATATCGAAACGTGAAATAAATTTAATTTTAAAGTAAAAATGTGGCTTATTCTCAACTGTTAAAAATTATGTGTACCTATACCTACTGTATTTTACAGAATGTGTGGTAGGTATGCCCTTAAAACGGTAGGAAATGAAACAATTAAAGCGACATAGCAATAATAATTGCCTTAAATATCAAAGCACAAGGAATATGATTGCAGCAGAGAAGAAACCTGAAACAAAAATAGACAGCTAGGAGATAAAATGCTATTCCAGAGAAGTAAGCTAACAAAAAGATCACCCACAAGAGATCAAAATGAAGATAATATGGTACAAATCATGGGTGAAATCTTGTTTTAAAACAATGACATGATGAAGGAAATGAAAAATTTACGGAAAGAACAAGAAACCCTAGAAGGTGTCAGAGAAATGAAACGAAAAATTAAGAAATTAGAGCAGGGCCTGAAGGAAGCAAAGAAAAAAATACAACAATTAGAAAGAACCGCAAAGAAAAATAATATGGTAATTAAAGTAATCAATATACAAACCAGAGATAATAAAGTAAATAAGGAAAGATTGGAAAAAATTTTTGGGAAGAGATCTCGAGTTGCATATTAAACTTAGAGAAGCTGAAAAAATAGGTGAAAATATATTTTTACCTAGCAGAAATGGAAGATTTTAAACCAGATACAGATGCTAAAGAACAAAAGTAGACTGAAAGATATTGCTGGCCATGAAATATATATTGAATTGGACCTGATCAGGAAATAGAAATAAATTCAAGCCAAAGGAAAAGGGAAAGCGAAGGGGACGAGAGAGATAAGGGAAACATAACGAAGGTAGGATAGATGAAAATAAATGGGATGGAATGGAAATGTGACAGCGAGAAGGAAGAATTGATTCAGGAATGCCAAATGAGCGGAAGAAAGCCGATAAAAAACTAAGGGTTCATAGTGTAGCACTAGATAACAGTAATGGTAAAAGTAGTTATAGCAGTACATAGTATTAACAATGATTTTAGGCCAGGGTAATAAGACAAAAATATACCTTTTCGTGTCACTTCAGCAGCCAGGGTACTGAAGCGTTTTTTCGACAGGTAATACTTATAGGACCAAATAATAACTATTTCCTGCGTAGGATCTAGCGGCCATTTTTATTTATAAACAATTAACTGTCAAAAATTGGCATTTTCCTCTTTTTTTCCAAATCAACGGAAAACAGTGAAACTTATGATTCTTTTAGTACAAATATCTTCGAGATTATGGAAAAAGCTTTAAAATGACGCATTACAAAGTTTGATATACTCATTTATTGTTAATATAATTGCGAAAAAAGGTCGGAATTGCAAAAAAAATATTTTCTCAATAACTGTTGTAAAAATTAGTGTACTGTACAGCTTTGTAGTTTTGTCAAATGAGGGTTCTTCGGTGCTTAATACGTGGAAAAAATTTCAAAGTGATTCATTCAACTGCTTAAATTTTATTCAAATTGTTTTTCCCAGAGAGCTTTTTTTTGAAATAACATGTCAGAAAAAAAATGGCCTAGAACCATTCTACAGGTGTCAAATGAAAGAACATGAGCTACATTTTCAACATGGTTTACAAAATTGAATAAAAACTGCATTTATTAGTAATAAATAATTATGCAAAAGTATCGTCAACTTTTCTTTATAAACTTTTTGAATAACTTTTTCCAAAAAAATTAACTTTTTTACCCTGTTTTAAGTGCACAACTACCAAGTAATGTTATCTATATCATAATTGATAAAAAGTTGTAATAAATATGTATAATTTCTTATTTAACAAAATAAAAAGTTTATAAGGAAAGATTTACTATACATTTGCATAAATATTTATTACTAATAAATGCATTTTTTTTCACTTTTTTTAAATCAAGTTGAAAATATAGCTCATGCTCGTTCATTTGACACCTGTGAAATGGTTCTATCGTCATTTTCTTCTGACTTATATTATTGCAAAAAAATGCTCTCTGGGATAAACAATTTAAATAAACTTTAAACAATTGAATGAGTCCCTTTGAAATTTT
This sequence comes from Diabrotica virgifera virgifera, assembly GCF_917563875.1. Lineage (NCBI taxonomy): Eukaryota > Metazoa > Arthropoda > Insecta > Coleoptera > Chrysomelidae > Diabrotica > Diabrotica virgifera. The sequence continues at coordinate 134,038,182 of NC_065446.1, forward strand.
TATCACATATGAAGCCCCAAAGAACCCTTATTTGACCAAAATTTCAAAGCTGTACACTAATTTTTGCAACAGTTATTTCGAAAATATTTTTTTTTTCAATTTCGACCTTTTTTCGCAATTATAGGTTTGTTCGTAGTACGATCCAATCGATCAGCAACCGTTGCCAACCATCAGACGCATGCGCAGTTAACAGTTAGCGCTGCGCAGTTAACAGTTCGAGTTCGTAGACTACGAACGCGCTTGCGTCTGACGGTTGGCAACGGTTGCTGATCGTTCTACGAACAAACCTTATATTAACAATAAATGAGTTTATCAAACTTTGCAATACGTCTAAAGCTTTTTCCATAATCTTGAAGATATTTGTACTAAAAAAACCATAAGTTTCCCTGTATTCCATTGATTTGAAAAAAAAAGGTGAAAAATGCTATTTTTAGACACTTAATTGTTTAAAAATAAAAATGGCCGCCAGATCCTACGCAGGAAATAGTTACAATTTGCTCTTATAGGTATTACCTGTCGAAAAACGCTTCAGTACCCTGGCTGTTTAAGTGTCATGGAAAAAACCTTATTACCCTGGACTATTTTAAGAGTCATACAATTCCCCTTTTCCTCTCGATCTTTTCGTTAAGTATTAACTGCAGTATACAGTATCTGCTACTACTTATTGTATGCTCCAGATATTAATTTCCTCTTTTTTATCATCTTCATCAAGTCTCTTTCGCCTTGAGCTAGTCTATTTAAATCTTTTATATTTCAAATGCGTTGAAACCATTACATTGTGAGCATTCTACGATATGACAACATCTCGAAAGCTTATAATTTGTTCATCATATTAACCTTTTTGATCCAGGTTTCACAACCATATTAATACAGGATACACATAACATTTTAAGAACTTGTTTCTTAATTGGAAGTTCAGTTGAGAATTGCATAGTATATATGTAAGTTTCATTAATTCTCCTCTTCTTTAGTGTGTTGTTTATCCAACATCCTAGGTATCTAAAATTGTTAACTTTTGTAATCGGTTGATTGTTGACAATTAGTTGCCTTGGCTCAACGTCTTGTTTACTAACCACAAGTAACTTTGTCACTTGTCCTTGTATTTATGCCAAGTACGTTATTCGAACATTATCTAGTGCTAGTGATTCAATCTATAAGAAATTGAAGATCTTCGATACTTTCAGCAACAATCGGTATGTTATCTGCATATCGGATGTTGGCAACAGCTTCTCCCCCAATTAGAATACCACAGTTTCCTTCCAAGGCTTCTTTGAATCTTATTTTATAGTATACGTTAAACAAAGTTGGTGAAAACGCACAATCTTGATTGACACCTCTTTGAATGAAAATTGTATATGTTTCTTTGCCATTCACCAGAATAGAAGCTTCTTGATTTCAATATAGGTATCGTAATAGTCGTTATTCCAATAATTTGTAGATACTCAAGCAGCCTATCATGGTATCATGTTAGAGACCCTATCAAACATCTTTTCAAAATCGATAAAGCAGACATAAATTGGTTTCTGTATTTTCCATGATCTTTAAAGTGATGTTGACTTTGAGAACAAAGGTTTCCTTGTCCCCAATCCTTCTCTGAAACCGAATTGTTTGTTTCTCAATATTTCTTCACATTGCTGTTTAATTCTATTAAGAATTATCGATTCTTTGATCCACAATAACCAAAGACAAACTTTCGTTTAGATTTAGCTCTATTTTTTTTGCTATGATTTGTTTTGACTGAAATTTATCCATGACGTTTCTATTTCTGAATATTTTTTTAATTTATTACGTATTCTGTCGTAAGGGCTAATTATTGTAATTCACCTCTTTTATTAGAAGTATTTAGACGTCGCGTTGGCTTGTTAGACAGAACACTTTCTATGGTATAGCGGTGCAATCGAATTAGAAGAATAATTAATATTCAGCTCTGCGGGCTGCTATTCTTCGAGGTGTGAAATTCTATCAACAAGGGATATGATCCTGTTTTATGGAATGATCCTTTGTTTATTTAAGTACGTATCTCCAACAATAGTACCCCGCTAAGATGAATATTAATGACTCTCTTAGTTTGGCTGCAGAACTGTACACATCTACCTACTTTGTAACCAATATTACGAGTATTTTTTGGCATCGTTGCAAATTAACCACTAGTCATTTGAAATCCAACAACGTAAAACATTAATCAAATTCCGATCGATTATTTAACAATTTCCCATTGTTTTTGAAACAAGCCATGACTGGTAAATATATTTTTGCTTTATTAAGCTCCGTTTGCAAGCCTTATAAAAAATCATTTCGTGTTTTTGGGAAAAATATAACGGAGATAACGGAGAATGTAAAGTTAGACTTGTGTTGTATTTAAGTGCCTCTGAGCGGTTTATGTTCGATTTTATGAGAAAATGTAGATTGAAATATACATATTTGATTTGAGCAATAAAAATCGAAAAGAGCTTGCTCGAAACGAACTTTATAAGAGCTGAAGCAATTTTGAGATATTATGTGTATGGTAATTGTATGGGGTAAAACAACCGGTTTTATTTCACGTCAATTGCTACATAAAACAATAATTTAATATTAATACTGTACATATTTAATATAGAGAGTGATACAGAAGAAAAAACAATAAAATAACGTTAAATAATTTAAATTAAATTATATAAAAACAAACAATTCGACTTCGTAAGTCCTATAGTCTGGGCTGATTATCGGAGAATAGGCCATTTTTGGGGAAAAGTTATTTACCAGCAATTTTATGGCTGAAATCGAATTATAAGATCGTATATATTAATAATATAGGTATGCAAAGTCCTCAGATGGTGTGCTATTTTTTTATAAACAAAATGGCGCCCGAAAATCGTGTTTTTTTCAATTATTGCTCTATAACTCCAGAGATTTTAACTTTACAACAAAAACACCCAAATAAAAATTCACCGTGATTAAATTCTGCATAGAGACGTGTTTTCCAGATCTGCTCCGACGAAAATTTTCCTCGGAAAATGCGGGTTTTCCCAACAAAATCTTTAATTTTCAAATAAAGTTTTAGATAAGTAATTATCTACCAATAATTAAATAATTTGGTGACTTAAAACCCTTATTAGTTTAAATTATAGTTCCAGAAGCTGGTGAAAATTAAACGAATGTTTTAGCAACAATTCAATTGTTAATTAATAATTTACGGTCGCAATAATAACCAAAATAATTATGATAAACTGATCAAACTTTGAAATCTTATAAAGATGAGATGCCTATTTAACATTTTGTAGACAAAATATTATTTTTTTATTTTTTTGCCTACTCTTTAAATGTTTAAAAAATAGTTATAAACAAATTAACGTTTCTCAGAAAGTTTTTATTATATTATAATTTAAAAAAATAGCTAAAATGCGCATTTCAAATATCTTGAAAATGAATGCTTTAAAACTTTTTTGCAACCAGTTGCAAAAAAGTTATGAAACAACAAAATAAACATACGATTACTACGGTGTTTATATATTTTTTAATTCTTTCAAAGCTTAGAAGTGAGTTTAAAGTACAAGCTAATTATTTTCAAAAAAATATCCATTATTAGTTTATTGGTTATATTTTAATTAAAGATTATAAATATATTTTTTTGTAATTTACACGCGCGAAAGTAGACTAATACAGTACTGTAGCTAAAATTTTCACTCGGAGCGACGATCGGCCGCGCGACGTACACTTTTAATAAATAATATATGCTGCGTGTCAGTCGCTTCGAGTGAACATTTTAGCTCCGAATCTGTATCAGGCCTACTTTTGCGCTAAAAATTACAAAAAAAGTATTTTTAATCTTTGATTAAAATATAACCATTGCACTAATTTTTGACATTCTTTGTGAGTAATAAGATTGTACCATAGGCTCACTTTTAAGCTTTGAAACAATTAAAACAAATTATAAACAACGGAGAAATCGTATATTTACTTTGCTGTTTCATAACTTTTCTGCAAATGGTTGGAAAATTTTTTTAAAGCATTCATTTTCAAGACCTATGAAATACGCATTTTAAGTATTTTTTAAAATTAGAATATAATAAACAATTTCTGAGAAATGTTCATTTGTTTATAACAATTTTTTTAAACATTTAAAGATTATGCAAAAAAATGAAAAAATTATATTTTGTCGACAAAATATTAAATAGGCATCACCCCTTTATAATCTTTCTAAGTTTGATTAATGTCTCATGATTATTTTGGTTGTTATTGCGACTGTAAATTGTTAATTAACAATTGAATTGTTGCTAACATATTCGTTTCATTATCACCGGCTTCTGAATTTATAATCTATACCAAGAAAGCTTTTATTTCACCAAGCTATATAATTATTAATAAATAATTACTGGCCCAAAAAATGTATTTGAAAATTCGAGATTTTGTTGGTAAAACCCACATTTTCCGAGGAAAATTTTCGTCGTAGAAAATCATGAAAAACATGCCTCTATGTAGAATTAAATTGGGGTGAATTTTTACTTGAGTGTTTTTGGTGTAAATTTAAAATCTTCGGAGTTATTGAGCAATAATTGAAAAAAAAACGATTTGTCGGCGCCATTTTGTTTATAAAAAAAGTAGCACACAATCTGCGGACTTTGCATACCTATATTAAAAATATATACAGTGCGTCCATAAAGTATTGCTTAAATTCGTTATTTCGTAAACCGGCGACTTCAAGGAAAAATCCCAAAACAGGTCGATTTTTATTTTTAAATTAAGATTTTTTGGAATATATATCATACTAGTGACGTCATCCGTCTGGGCGTGATGACGTAATTGATGATTTTTTTAAATGAGAATAGGGGTCATGTGATAGCTCATTTGAAAGAGTATTCAATTCTCTATTCACTTATATAAACATTAACATAATTATTTATACAGGGTGTTAAAAAAAACATTTTTTAAATTAAAATAATTGAGACAAAAAGAAGAATGTATGTAATTTATTTAATTCAAAATGCGTTTTACTATTGTCAGAAAACAGAAAAAAATTTATTTGACAAATAAACATTGATTTTCGCTTAAACGAAATATTCAAACTGGCAAGAGGCAGGTTGGTTGAACATTGGGTTAACATTGAATTTAAGCAAAAAACAATATTTATTTGTCAAATAAACATTTTTTCCTGTTTTCTGACAACATTAAAACGTATTTTGAATTAGACAAATTACATACATTCTTCTTTTTGTCTCAACTATTTTAATTAATAAAATGTTTTTTTGAACACCTTGTATAAACAGTTATGTTAATGTTTATATTATGGAATAAAGAATTTAATACCCTTTCAAATGAGCTATCACATGACCCCTATTCTCATTTAAAAAAATCATCGATTACGTCATCACGCCCAGATGGATGACGTCACTAGTATGATAGTTATGCCAAAAAATCGAAAATTAAAAAGAAAAATCGACCTATGTCGGGATTTTTCCTTAAAGTCGCCGGTTTACGAAATAATGAATTTATGCCTTGCTTTATGGACGCACTGTAGGATCTTATAATTCGATTCCAGCAATAAAATTGCTGGTAGATAATCTTTCGCTGTACTTTACTAATTAGACCAACGTATTATAACTATTTGTTTTTTCAAAATTTAAAGATTATGCAAAAATAAGAAAAATTTATATTTTGTCGATAAAATATTAAATAAGCATCTCATCTTCATAATCTTTATAAGTTTGATCAATGGATCATGATTATTTTGGTTATTATTGCGATCGTAAATTGTTAATCAACAATTGAATTGTTGCTAAAATACTCGTTTAATTTTCACCGGCTTCTGGAATTACAATCTATACCAAGAAAGCTTTGATGTCACCAAGTTATTTAATTATTGATTAATAATTACTTACCTAAAACTTTATTTGAAAATTAGAGTTTTTGTTAGGAAAACCGGCATTTTCCGAGGAAAATTTTCGTCGGAGCAAATCGTGAAAAACATATCTCTATGCAGAATTTAATTGCGGTGAATTTTTATTTGGTTGTTTTTGTTGTACAGTTAAAATCTTCGGAGTTATAGAGCAATAATTGAAAAAAATACGATTTGTCGGCGCCATTTTGTTTATAAAAAAAGTAGCACACTACCTACGGACTTTGCATACCTATATTATTAATATATAGGATCTTATAATTCGATTCCAGCAATAAAATTGCTGGTAAATAACTTTTCCATGAATTTTGCTAATTAGCCCAGAGTACTAGGTTTTCACACAACTTGACGGGAAGTAAAACTGGAATTCGATATTGGGACTCTTCGTGTAACTTTGCGTCGATTCATATATGATTTTACTAATTTTGAGTCATTTTGGACAAACTTCCGGTCATAACTTTAAAAAATTGAAACTAAATATTCGAGATCGACTTTTTAATACGCGATGATTGATATATCACGTGTACAATTTCTGCAACTATGATGTGGTTCTTCCGGTTACATCTTTTTAACAGGAATTAATATGAATCCGGAAGTATATATTTATTGTGTTATTGCTAAGATGCGTCAAATAATATATCGCTTGAACTATTTCAGCGATTTTAAAACAGTACTTCCGGTTTCAACTATAAAACCGGAAGTCCGACGTCAAATTTCTCACCTTTATTACTATCCTTGGTTCACAAGCTTTCATGCGATACCTCATTTGTTATTCTATCTGGTATAGTAACGGAGGAGTTCTGTTTACAAAGTCCTTGTGATAGACGGACATGGGTAATTCAACGTTTTCACATTTTTTTTTTAAATGGGTGAAAACAATATCCATTAGGATAAGCATGTTTTTACTTTAGTTCTGAATACCCGAGGACACGAATATACCAAGGCGGATTTGTGAAAAATCGAGCACATTTGGAAGTGAGGGGTGGCATTCTGATTGTTGCCGAAAAAGTTGTGTGTGTATGTACACACCAGTGCATTTAGGCGTCAACGCCCTTTCGGTAGGGATCTATGGGGAGTATCACTGAGCCGCAAGCCCTTTTCCATTTACATACAACTCCCCTATAGTCAGCATGTTCAATTCTAAGTCTTAGGTATTAATTAGAATTTTAAGCTGACGCGTTACCCTTTTTTATTTTTTTTTTTCATAGGGCCAGCAATCGAACGCACATCCACTATTAAAAAACCTGGCAGGGAAGCGAAGTGGGGTCAACCGTCTGACTCGCTTGGCTGTCAGACCGACCGCAACGCACAAAGTTGTGTGAGAGCTGAATTAATAACACAGCCCAACAAAAAAAAATTTTTGTCTTGCTGCCGAAAAAAAATCAACTGATTTTAGTTAACTCATCTGTGCTGATTCCAAAAATACAAACCTTTTCTTTGAATCAGCTCTAGTTTTCGAGATAACATACTTATCAAATACTTAAATATTCTCAAATTTCTGTATATTCCACCACTACAATTGCAATATGTTTATAAACAAACTTAACAAATTCTAAGACAAATGGGCAAATGAACAAAAGGGCCTATTTTGGTGTTTATTTAGATCAAGATAAATCCTGAGCTCCACATGTAGCGTGCAAAACTTGTATTGAAAACTTGCGACAGTGGACGAAAGGACAACGAAAATGTTTAAATTTGGTTTTCCAATGGTATGGAGGGAACCAAAAAATCATTTTGACGATTGCTATTTCTTTTTTGTGAATATAAAGGGCATTAATCGTAACAATCGACATACGTGAACATATCCTAACCTGGATTCAGCAATAAGACCAATTCCACGTCAGCTTGAGCAGATACCCATTCCAATATTTAGCAGTCTACCGATGTTACCAGAGGATAATGCCGAAACGTTATTTGACGAACTGCAGACTAATAGATTTGAGGAAGACGACAGTGATTTTGAAGGGGATTCAACACGTCCTGAATGCTTTACTCAGGAAGAGCTAAGCGATCTTATCAGAAATTTGAGCCTTCCAATGGATTCTTCCGAGTTGCTTACCTCCAGACTAAAAGAAAAGAATTTTCTTCACCCAGACACCAAAATTACATACTTCCGTAATAGAGATAAAAGAACTTTTGCCTTTTTTATCAGCAAGATGATATGGTTTTTGATAACAATATTAAAGGACTGTTAGAAAAAATGGGTGTATCAAAGTATACACCAGATCACTGGCGTCTTTTTATCGACAGTTCCAAACGAAGTTTAAAGTGTGCCCTTCTACATATTGGCAACAAATATGGAAGTATACCAATTGGGAATTAGAGTGGAATAAATGCTAAACAATTTTAACAAACACGGTTGTCAAAACGATGGAAGAGATGTATCAGGGAGATGGGGTTATCACATGATGGCGGATTACTGCTAAAGTCTTCAAAGGGACCATCCTTTTAAAGCCTTTGCAAGAAAATCATATAAAAGGAAGTTTTTAGGTGACGCCCATTAACACATTTTTGTTGCGACGCTGCCGGTTAGGTTAGATGAAAAGTTAAGTTTTTTTGGCAGATATATGTGATGATTTTCGTAAGTACATTATTGTACAATAAATATCTTACTTTTTATTCGTATTTGGTATATTTCATGGGTAGCAGCAATACATATATGTAGGTAGTGCTGAGTTAAATTACCCTATATGTTAGAAAGTGATCTGTTGTCGTATTTTCTGAAAACGATCTGATGGAGCAAATCTGGTGGCATTTTTGGATTCAGCAGACCCAAATTACCTAGAAACAGTAAAAAAATTTCCGGCAGCAAACTGTCTGTTTACCAGTGTAATAATTGGCTTCTACATGTCTCTCCCATATTGCTTCCATCTTTTCTTATCTTGCGCCAATCTAATCCACTGTTAGCCTGTCTCTGCTCTTATGTCATCTACCTATCCCTTTTGAGCTCTTCCCATGTTCGTGATGATGATGAGTTTTTTCATTACTTATTGTCTCCTTGGTCTCCATTCTAGGATTCTCCGTATCCGCTTCTTGTCATCATATCTGGATATGTGACCGGTCGAGCGCCATTTGATTTGTGTAATTTCTTCCACATAGAGGTAATCCACCAACATAAAGGTAATCTTCTTCTTTACGTGCCATCTCCGCGACGAAGGTTGGCAATCATCATTGCTATTCTCACTTTTGACACTACAGGCCGAAAGAGTTCAGTTGAGCTGCAGCCAAACCATTCTCTGAGATTTCTCAGCCAGGACATTTTTCTCCTACCGATGCTGAGCCTTCCTTGAATATTTCCCTGCATAATTAATGTTAGGAGTTGATATCTGTCACCACGTGTTATATCACCCAAGTATTGTAGTTTTCTTATTTTGATGGAATCCATTATCTCCCTGCTGTTCTGTATTCTCCTTAGTACTTCCTCATTGGTTATTCTGTCTGTCCAGGAGATTCTAAGCATTCTTCGATACGTCCACATCTCAAATGCTTCTAATCTATTAAGACCTTGTTTATTGAGAGTCCATGTCTCCACACCATACAAAAGAACAGAAAATACATAACATTTTATTACTGGCTTTCTAAGATATAGGCTGAGGTTTCTACTACATAATATTTTTTTCGTATTAGTGAATGCACTCCTAATAGTCTAGTAAAATAAAATTACACTAAATGTAAATCAAAATGTAAATTAGTACAGGTTGAAACAAATTTTATATCAAAGTCTAGGTGGGTACAAAAGATATTTTCAAGAAAGTATCCAAATCATACAAGGGGATCATTGTTTAAATAATTAAAAAGGGGCAATTTTTGCAAAAAAATACTTTTTTAACTGCTGAGGTCATTCAATTACTAATGAAGGTATATAGGATTGTTTTCTGAAAGCTGAAGGGTAAATCTTTCACATAAGACTTACTAAATTAAATTTGACCCCCTATTTATTTAAATAACTATACATAAAACTTCAAAAACAGATTTGCAAAAAATTATTTTTAGCGTTTTAAATAAGCACTATAAAATATCATATTTTACATGAGAAGTTGTGTTATTTTATAAGTATTAACAAAAAAAAATTGGTCTAAAAATATTTAACATTTTTTGAGATATTGAATTTATTTTTTAAATGTTACTTTAATTTCAATTGCAAAAACGCGGTTGTTGCCAAAGAAATATTCACCTGTATTAAATCTTATTATTTTTATTTTTATGTATGTTTTCGATAAATGTATTGATAAACTCAAATTTCAATTAAACTTTTTGAATTGGGATACACAGCATCTCAGTAAACATCATATTAAAAATAAACCTTTTAATAATTAAATGCCCGTGGTAATGTTTGTTTTTAATAAATACGATTAACCTAGTTTTTGCATCGATGCATGCTAGTATTTGATACAAGGTCGAGTTGCAATAACATTCAGTGGGTGTTTATTAACAGTCAGTACTTTTGAATCACGTTCACCTTGGCTTACCAAAACAGTAAATAAACAATAATCGACTTTAATTATATTTTTACGAGAACAGATAAATCAATTAGCAGTTGAGATTCCAGGGGGTAACATCGATTTCAAGTAAATACTATACCATCAGTTACTTTCTGTGATATATTTAACGTGTAAATAAATGTATTAACAACGAACGATATTTACTACATCAACCCTCATAGTCGGGGTAACCACCCCTAAGTATCCAGGGTGGCTCAGAAGACAGGAGCCACCATATGGCGATCCAAGACCAGGGAAGAAAGACTGGAAAGACGTCACAGGACTGGTAGACGAGTATAGAAATGGAGAAAAACGTCAATGTTCTGGCACCTCGACCACCCTAGAACAGTGTGGTATATAGGAAAACGATGGAGACATCAGGCCCGAGACGGAGCTGAGGTATGGAAAATGGAACTTGGTATGGAGATGGAACTTCGTGTGGACAATGGTATGGGACGTGCAGCGAGGACTTTTTGGTGATACGAACAAAGACGTTTAAAGTGGTGAGTCCATATTATCTATTTTTATGGTATTTCCTGATTCGTATAAAGTATAAAGTATAAAGTAATATTAACGTAATTATAATTTAAGACGCACATTACCTTTTAAGTTTTACCTATTTTTACTTAATTATTCTATTTTAATTTCCTTATGATACCAATATTTACCAAAATATACAGAATTTTTTTTTAACCCTGATATTAGTTATTATAGGACGTAATGATACATTTTTATTTGATACTGATTTTTATATGATTTTTTTATATATTTACCAACATATTTTATCTTTGCTGATTCTTATCCATTTATTATTGGACTACTGATTTTTATTACATTTTTATTGGTCTACTACATTTAATGGTGATTTATATTGAGTGATATACTGATTTTTTTTATGGCAATTTACTATATTTTTTACTATTTTTGACATAATATTTTTCATATATATTTACTATACCTCGTAAGACTGTCAAATTTATGCGTTCGTTACGGGTACAAGAATAAGAAAATTATGAATAAATGAGGAAGACTTCGTCAAAATAGTTGAGGAGATTACGCAAGAAGTAACAACGCAAAGCAAAAGGGTCTTGAAGAAGAAAGTACCTAAATCTAAGGATATACAAGAAGAAGTAACGACACAGTTAATTAAATTGTATAACAAATTCACACATTTAACGAAGAAAAATTGGGAAGCGCTATCGGACAAACAAAGAGAAGCGTGCAACAAATATTTCGGAAAAATAAGAGACAAAGTTATACGCTCATTTCAAGCTGTAAACTTAAGGACAGTAGTTCCAAGTTCAATACACCAACCAATCGACAAGGAGATAGAGGAAGAACAAAGCGACGAAGAAGTAGAAGAGGAAAAAGTGACGAGGAGATAGAGAAAAAAAATTGACGAGGAAATAAAAGAGGGAAAAAGCGACATAAAACAAGATATAAAAATATTAAACATGGCTCTGACAATCAACGAATTTTTGAATATTGCAAGCAAGGTATTGCCCAACGAGTTTGATGGAAGCGCAGGGAAATTACAACCATTTTTAGACGCATTAGAGTTACTTGGAAAAATAGCAGAAGGACATGAAGAAACAGCGATAACGTTAATAAAAACAAGATTGACTAATAAGGCTAGAAACCTGATAACCACAGAGGATACGATCCCACTTATAGCAGCGGCACTGAAGAAGGAATTAAGAGGCGACAATCCGAAAACGATAATAGACAAGTTAGCAAAGAAAAGGCAAGGAAACAAAGATGCAGCAGTGTACGTATCCGAAGTAGAGGAATTAGAGGAACAGTTGAAGGTAGCATACATAGCGGAAGGAATGCCATTGGAGCTAGCGAAAAAATACACAACGGAAACAGTTGTAGCAACAATGAAGCGAAACGTTAATACGGATAGAGCAAAGTTAATACTGGAGGCAGGTAATTTCACAACACCGCAGGAAGTAGTATCTAAATTTTTATCGATTGATACGACAGAGGAGAACACACAAGGAAGAGTGTTCAATTATAGGACGAATTATGAAAATAGGAGAGGACAACAGCAATACCGAAGAGGATACCATAACAAATACGACAGAGGAAGAAGAAATAACTTCGGACAACGGAACGAAGGAGAAGAAACAGGAAACCAACGAAATTATTCCAACAGAGGATATAGACAATTCAACAACCAAACATACAGAGGAAACCAGAGAGGAGGACGAAACAGAAACGTAAGGCTACTTGAGTTAGAAGACAGACAAGAGGAAACAGAAAACCAGCAGTTGGGGTTTTGAATGAACGAAACAAGGAAAGTACACAGTCAGAAGTGGAATATAATATTTACAACTTCGACTTAAACCTAACGAATTTTGTACAAATGAAAACAGGAATCCTAGAAAACACAAATACCTTTATCATAGACACAGGAGCTGATATTTCAATACTGAAGTGTTCACAAGATTTTATGAAGGAACATGTGAAACCAAACACAAAAGCGAAAATAAAAGGAGTAACTAAAGGAGAACTACAAACAATGGGAGAAGTTGAAACAACGCTAGAAGTAAAAGGATCTCGATTTGAACATATCTTTCAGATAGTGGAACCTAGCTTTCCTATTCCAACTGACGGAATCATTGGGAGAGACTTTATTTCAAATTTTCAATGCATACTAGACTACGCTAACCTTAAAATGCACATTAAAGAGGACAACGATTGTTACATTAGTACAAACATTTTGGATAATATAGATAATGACACGATAATAATACCGCCTAGGTGTGAAATTTACAGAGTTGTAAAAATTTTTCAAACGCTGAAGAAAGACAGGATAGTGGAACAACAAGAAATACAACCAGGAATATTCATAGCGAGAGCAATTATTTCAAGTAATAATCCGTACATCAAAATTTTGAACACAACCTACGAAACAGTAAAAGTAGAGACAAACGAAATCAAAACATTAGACATTAAATTATTCAACATATATAGACTGATCAACGACAGCAAGGATAGGAAAAAGGAATTACGGGAATCATTGAAGTTAGACATTCCAGAATACATACGCGATAAGTTAGTATCTTTATGTGAAGATTATTCAGATATATTCGCCCTAAGGCATGACATGCTAACATGTAACAACTTCTACGAGCAGAAACTGAGAGTTAAAGACCAAACTCCGGTATACATTAAAAACTATAGGACACCTCATGCACAAACGGAGGAATTAAACCGGCAAGTACAAAAGCTGAGAGACCAAGGAATAATAGAACCGTCTACATCAGAATACAACAGCCCAGTAGTGCTAGTACCGAAAAAGGCGATAGATGGAAATAAAGCATGGAGATTATGCATAGATTTTAGACAACTGAACAAGAAAATAGTCACAGACAAATTTCCTTTACCAAGAATAGACTCGATATTAGATGAACTAGGAAGAGCAAAATGGTTTTCAGTTATAGACTTAATGTCAGGTTTTCATCAGATACCATTAGAAAAATCATCGAGAAAATACACATCGTTTAGCACAGAAAATGGAGCATTTCAATTTACCAGATTACCTTTTGGATTAAATGTAAGCCCAAATAGTTTTTCAAGGATGATGTCAATAGCATTTTCGGGATTAACACCGGACAAAGCATTTCTTTACATGGACAATATAGTAGTGATAGGAATATCTGAAAAACATCACCTAGACAACCTTAAAAAGACATTCGAGACATGTCGAAAATTCAATTTGAAACTTAACCCAGGAAAATGTCAATTTTTTAGAGGAGAAGTAACATATTTAGGACATGATCTTTCTCAGGAAGGAGTATCATCAGACAAAGCGAAATATGCAACGATTGAACAATACCCGACACCTAAGACAGCGGAAGAAACAAAAAGATTCGTAGCATTTTGTAACTATTATAGACGTTTTATTCAAAATTTTGCTGAAATATGCAGACCACTCAACAGATTATCAAGAAAAGGAGTAGAATTTTTTAGGTCAGAAGAATGTGAAAAAGCATTCAATAAACTTAAATCATCTCTGATGAAGCCATCGATCCTAAAATATCCAGATTTCAATAAACAATTCATCCTAACAACAGACGCATCCAACGAGAGTGGTTCAGCAATTTTAAGTCAAGATTATAACGGAATAGACCTACCAATAGCATACGCATCAAGAAGTTTCAATAAAGGAGAATGTAATAAACCTATAATCGTTAAGGAATTACTAGCGATTCATTGGGGAATTAATCATTTCAAATGTTATTTATATGGAGCACCAACATTTTTAGTCAAAACGGATAATAAACCACTAACACATTTATTTGCAATGAAAGAACCAACTTCGAAACTTACAAGAATTAGATTAGATTTCGAGGAATACGATTTCGAAATAGAATACATAACAGGGACAAATAACTATGCAGATAGTCTTTCAAGAATAACATTACATCAACTAAAGAACCTATACATAGACAATACCCATATATTAGCTATAACACGAGCTCAAGCATGAGAAAAAAAGAAGGAAGCAAGGCAAACGAAGGCAGAAAATGAACTCGCACTAGAGCCAGAAGCCCACAAACAAACAGTAAGAAAGGTACTAAACAATTTAGAGGCGCATAGACTACCAATTTTGTCTTTTGGAGCAGAACTAATCTCACCAAGGCTGAGCATTAGGGTCAAAAACAAAATAAAGTGCAGCAAGAGCATAGCCACAGGATTCAATCATTTCGATTTAAACCAAATGTTGGCACAGCTTGATAAGCTGGCGGTAGAGAATGCAGTACGTAAAGTAAAAATATACGTAAACGATATTATTTTTAAAGTGTGCACAATTGAGGAATTTATTAAACAAGGAAACAAAATATTAAAGAATGTTGAAATATACATATGTGAAGTACCAGAAACAATAGAAGAAGACAAAGAAAAACACAGGCTAATAGAAGAATATCACAATCATCCGATGTTTGGAGGACACGTAGGAAATAACAGACTAATAAAGAAGCTAAAAGCAAGATTTAGATGGAAAAATTTGGAAAAAGACGTAAGAAAATACGTTAAACAATGTCATAAATGTCAAATTAATAAACCGAAAAAAACACATGTCGAAGAATTCGTGATATCGGACACTTCTTCCAAACCATGGGACATAGTATACATAGATACGATAGGTCCATTCACTAAAAGTAACGAAGGTAATAGATACTGTATAACAATGTTATGTGAACTTACTAAATACGCGGTCAGCATACCCGTGTGCAATAAAGAAGCAGATACAATAGCCCGAGGAATTTTTGATCATTTCATACCAACATACGGACTCATGAAGCAAATAAGAACAGACCAAGGCACAGAATATAAAAATGAAGTAATGCAGGAATTAACAAAGCTATTAAAAATAGACCACAACTTCTCAACGGCATACCATCCACAGTCCATTGGAAGTTGCGAAAAACTACACAGAACATTAAACGAGTACGTAAGAGCATTCATAGATGAAGACAGAGAAAATTGGGATGTGTGTTGCAGGATGTTCACATACTGCTACAATACAACCCCTAACGCGTATCATGGTTACACACCGTTTGAACTATTATATGGCAGGGAGGTTAACCTACCAGAAGACCTTACACAGGAGGTTCAACCATGTTACAATATAGATGCTTACACAATGAGTTACGTTACAAACTACAAAGCGCACACGAGAGAGCTAGAACCTTCTTACTAAAGCACAAAAAAGAGCGACAAGAAAAGAATAAGCTCAAAGCAACACCACAACACTTTAAAATAGGAGACCTAGTCCTGGTAAAAAGGGAAGAGAATGGTAAGTTTGATAGTCTTTATGTAGGCCCTTTCACAATAACAGAGGTAAATAATGTTATTTGTAAGATCAGATCGGAAAACAATAAAATCAAGGAAATACATAAGAATAGATTATATGCTTACAATCCGAGAACACCGTGAGTAACAAGTGAAACGGGAACAGTGTAGATAACGAACATTTTCACTTTTATTTTTTTTTTTATTTAATTAGTATTTATAGGAAAAATGTATATATTGTACTTCGTAAAACGCAGCAAGTAATTAGTGGTACTATTAGAAAAATTTTCTTCCTTTTCCGTAGTCAGAAAATTTTTGGGGGAAGGGGAAGATGAATTGGGATACACAGCATCTCAGTAAACATCATATTAAAAATAAACCTTTTAATAATTAAATGCCCGTGGTAATGTTTGTTTTTAATAAATACGATTAACCTAGTTTTTGCATCGATGCATGCTAGTATTTGATACAAGGTCGAGTTGCAATAATATTCAGTGGGTGTTTATTAACAGTCAGCACTTTTGAATCACGTTTACCTTGGCTTACCAAAACAGTAAATAAACAATAATCGACTTTAATTATATTTTTACGAGAACAGATAAATCAATTAGCAGTTGAGATTCCAGGGGGTAACATCGATTTCAAGTAAATACTATACCACCAGTTACTTTCTGTGATATATTTAACGTGTAAATAAATGTATTAACAACGAACGATATTTACTACATCAACCCTCATAGTCGGGGTAACCACCCCTAAGTATCCAGGGTGGCTCAGAAGACAGGAGCCACCATATTTTCCCTAAAATGGCATTTGAAAATTATTCAAATTTGTTTATAATTGGTTTCTTTAATAACGTCGCGGGGATTAAGTATTTTGAAATGCCGTTTCAATAATCGAATTCCTCGGAATTTTTTACTAATTAACAAATTTTTTTGTCTTTTTTTCCTCTTATTTTTTTTCTTGGATTTATATTACTACGGGCCCTTTTAGGGTTAAGTTTCATTAAGAATGTCGAATCTCTAAGTTGTAGATTCTAGACCTAAAAATATTAAGATTGGTTTAAAATCACTTAAATAAAATGTGGCTACTTACAGAGTTACAGGGTATTTTATTTAAAAATTTAAAAATATTTTTTATCAATTACTTTCAAACTATTTGACGTACACTTATCATACTTGGCAGAAAGTGTGGGTACTATACAGTCAACTAATACACTGTGGGTACTATACAGGTTAATGGTTGACCCTTCCCAAATTCTACGCCAGTGAGGGAATTACCATTTTAGCGAAATTTTTCGATTCTCCAATACTTTCTACGTAAATAATATACTTTTTACTGGTAACGATTAAGTCATTAGTTTTCGAGATATTGGACGTTAAAAATGAAACGGCATAGTTATTTTGATTAATTCATTCATTCATTTTAAACTTCCAATATCTCTCAAACTGATGACTTTATCGATATCAATAAAGTTATTTACTTACAAAGTATTGGAGAATCGAAAAATTTCGCTAAAATAGCAATTCACTCAGATATTCGACATTCTTAATAAAATTTAACCCTAAAAAGGCCCGTAGTAATATAGATCCAAGAAAAAAAAGAAGAAGGAAAAACGACAAAAAAAATTTTTTTAATTAGTAAAAAATTCCCAGGAACCCAATTATCGAAACGGCATTTCAAAATACTTAATCCCCGCGACGTTATTATAAAAACAAATTATCAACAAATTTGAATAATTTTCAAATGCCATTTTAGGGGGGGTTTAATTGAAATTTAAATTTATCAAAACTTTTATCGAAAATATACATAAAAGTAAAATAATGAGATCTTAAGCAAGTGAATATTTCTTTGGCAACAACATTTAAAAAACAAATTCAATATCTCAAAAAATATTAAATATTTTTCGACCAATTTTTTTTGCTTAATAGTGGTAACATAGCGCAACTTATTTTGTAAAATAATATATTTTGTAGTGCTTATTTAAAACGCTAAAAATAATTTTTCGAAAATTTGTTTTTAAAGTTTTATATACAATTATTTAAATAAATAAGGTGTCAAATTTAATTTAGTAAGTCTTATGTGAAAGATTTACCCTTCAACTTTGCAGAAAAAAATCCCATAGACCTTCATTGATAAGTGAATTACCTCAGCAGTTAAAAAATATTTTTTTTTGCAGAAATGCCCACTTTTTAATTATTTAAACAATGATCCTCTTGTATGATTTGGATACTTTCTTGAAAAATCTTTTGTACCCACCTAAACTTTGATATAAAATTTGTTTTAACTTGTACGAATTTACATTTTGACTTTTTTTTATTTTATTGGGCTATAACCTTTTCTATTCTAATTCGGATTTCACCTATCATAATTCACATAATCACACTATCGTAAAAGAGAAAGAAATCGTGCGCAAAATTAACCAAAAAAAAACTTGAATATCTAGGATGGATATTGATTGATTCTCCAGGGGAAAATAGGTAGTAAGCGAGTGCCAGGTAGGAGAAGACACTCGTGGCTCCAAAATCTGCTGAAGTGAATCACTCGGGCTCACATCAGTCGAACTATTCAGAAGTGCCGTAGGTAAGATCAGAATTGCCATGTTAATAGACAGGACACTTATTGAAGCACTTTCAATAAGAAGAAGAATTTCTTCCACGACATCTCTAATCTTCATTCAACGTCTTATCTCTTTGTTTCTAATCTTTTCTCTCCAAAAATTTTTCGTTCCATTGACCTTTGCGTTATTTGCGTTTTTTGTTTAGCAGATTTTCTGGTAAGGACTACGGTCTCCAAGCTGTAGGTATAAAATTATACTCTGGGCTAATTAGCAAAATACAAGGAAAAGTTATTTGCCAGCAATTTTATTGCTGGAATCGAATCTTATGGTCCAAGAGCTGTGAGACATTTTTGAGTAGGTATTTTAGGCAACCTGAAAATTTTCCAGGTGACTCTTCCATGATAGCCTAATACAAAAATATGTCTATTAAGCTAGAAAGACCATTTCATAAGGGAGCCATGAAACACACCCCATATTTTTTTGCTATTTTATTGCTAATTTATTACGCAAATTAAAAATTTATTGCTTCATCCCCTTCAGAGAAACAGGTGGCCATTCCAGCTTAATATTAAGCTAGAAAGGCCAACATTCATATATCCGAAACGAAAGTAGATAGAGAGTTGCTTCCGGTGGCCTATTTTATTGCTAATTAATTGCTAATTTATTACAGAAAACAAAAATTTATTGCTTCATCCCCTTCAGAGAAACAGGTGGCCATTCCAGCTTAATATTAAGCTAGAAAGGCCAACATACATATATCCGGAACGAAAGTAGATAGAGACTTGCTTCCAGTGGCCTATTTTATTGCTAATTAATTGCTGAAAGATTGAGTTTACAAGAATTTACAAACTCACCCCCTTCAACCCCTACCGATATCATCATTCCCCGGAATCCACAAAAAGTGAAAATAACCAGTTTAAAGAGCTAAAACCAAGTACGTATTTTTTGCTTATTCATTGCTACAGGTCTAAGCCAAAAATGAATTTTTTGCTTCCTCCCCTAACGAGCCACAATGGCTACTGCGGTTTAATACTTAAGGCTACAATACTCAACACTCCTATTTCAGGAAAGAAAGCAGATAGAGGGTCGCTTCTGGCGGCATATTTAATTTTTAATTAATTGCAGAAAGATGGGGTATACCAGAATTTACAAACTCACCCCCTCCAACCCCTACCGTTATCATCGTTCCACGGATTTCACAAAGAGTGAAAATAATCAGTTTAAAAACTTAAAACCAAGTGGGTATTTTTTTCTAATTAACAGCTGCAGGTCTACGCCAAAAACCCATTTTTTTTGCTTCATCCCCTAACGAGAAACAATGGCTACTGCGGTTTGATCCTTATGCTACAATACCCAACACTCCTATTTCAGGAACGAAAACAGATAGAGGGTCGTTTCCAGCGGCATATTTTATTGCTAATTAATTTCTGAAAGATATGGTATACAACAATTTGCAAACACACCCCCTCCAACCCCCACTGTTGTTCTCATTCCCCGGATTTCACAGAAAGTCAAAATTACTAGTTCAAAAACCTATGACCAAGCGGGTATTTTTTTCCTAAGCAACTGCTGCAGGTCTACACCAAAAACGATTTTATTGCTTCATCCCCTAACGAGCAACAATGTCTAATGCGGTTGAATACTACAACACTCAATTCTCCTGTTTCAGTAACGAAAACAGATAGAGCGTCGCTTCTGGCGGCCTATTTTATTATTAATTAATTGCTTATTTATTACGCAAATTACAAATTTATAGCTTCAACCCCTTCAGAGAAACAGGTGGCTATTCTAGCTTAATATTAAGCTAGAAGAGCCAACATTCATATTTCTGGAAAGAAAGTAGATAGAGAGTAGCTTTCGGCGGTATATTTTATTGCTAATTAATTGCTGAAAGATTGGGTATACCAGAATTTATAAACTCATCTCCTCCAACCCTTACCATTATCATCGCTCAACGGATTTCACAGAAAGTGAAAATTACCAGTTTAAAAATCTAAGACCAAGTGGGTATTTTTTTCCTAAGCAACTGCTGCAGGTCTACGCCAAATTTGATTTTATCGCTTCATCCCCTAACCAGTAAAAATGGCTACTGCGGTTGAATACTTAAGCTACAACACTCAATTCTCCTATTTCAGTAACGAAAGCAGATAGAGGGTCGCTCTTTCTGCTTTCGTTCTTGAAATAGGAGTGTTGGGTATTGTAGCTTAAGAATTAAACCGCAGTAGCCATTGTTTCTCGTTAGGGGATGAAGCAAAAAATTGGTTTTTGGCGTAGACCTTCAGCCGTTAATTAGAAAAAAATACCCACTTGGTTTTAAGTTTTTAAACTGATTATTTTCACGCTTGGTGAAATCCGTGGAACGATGATAACGGTAGGGGTTGGAGGGGGTGAGTTTTTAAATACTGGTATAACCCATCTTTCAGCAATTAATTAAAAATTAAATATGCCGCCAGAAGCGACCCTCTATCTGCTTTCTTTCCTGAAATAGGAGTGTTGAGTATTGCAGCCTTAAGTATTAAACCGCTGCAGCCATTGTGGCTCGTTAGGGGAGGAAGCAAAACATTCATTTTTGGCTTAGACATGTAGTAATTAATGAGCAAAAAATACGTACTTGGTTTTAGTTCTTTAAACTGGTTATTTTCACTTTTTGTGGATTCCGGGGAATGATGATAACGGTAGGGGTTGAAGGGGGTGAGTTTGTAAATTCTTGTAAACTCGATCTTTCAGCAATTAATTAGCAATAAAATGTGCCGCCGGAAGCTACCCTATATCTACTTTCGTTCCGGAAATATGAATGTTGGCTATTCTAGCTTAATATTAAGCTGAAATGGCCACCTGTTTCTCTGAAGGGGATGAAGCAATAAATTTTTGTTTTGCGTAATAAATTAGCAATTAATTAGCAATAAAATAGGCCACCGGAAGCAACTCTCTATCTACTTTCGTTCCGAATATATGAATGTTGGCCTTTCTAGCTTAATATTAAGCTGGAATGGCCACCTGTTTCTCTGAAGGGGATGAAGCAATAAATTTTTGTTTTGCGGAATAAATTAGCAATTAATTAGCAATGAAATAGGCCACCCGAAGCAACACTCTATCTACTTTCGTTCCGGATATATGAATGTTGGCCTTTCTAGCTTAATATTAAGCTGGAATGACCACCTCTGAAGGGGATGAAGTAATAAATTTTTGTTTTGCGTAATAAATTAGCAATTAATTAGCAATAAAATAGGCCGCCGGAAGCAACTCTCTATCTACTTTCGTTCCGGATATATGAATGTTGGCCTTTCTAGCTTAATGTTAAGCTGGAATGGCCACCAGTTTCTCTGAAGGGGATGAAGCAATAAATTTTTGTTTTGCGTAATAAATTAGCAATTAATTAGCAATAAAATAGACCACCGGAAGCAACTCTCTATCTACTTTCGTTCCGGACATATGAATGTTGGCCTTTCTAGCTTAATATTAAGCTGGAATGGCCACCTGTTTCTCTGAAGGGGGTGAAGCAATAAATTTTTGTTTTGCGAAATAAATTAGCAATTAATTAGCAATAAAATAGGCCGCCGGAAGCAACTCTCTATCTACTTTCGTTCCGGATATATCAATGTTGGCCTTTCTAGCTTAATATTAAGCTGGAATGGCCACCAGTTTCTCTGAAGGGGATGAAGCAATAAATTTTTGTTTTGCGTAATAAATTAGCAATTAATTAGCAATAAAATAGACCACCGGAAGCAACTCTCTATCTACTTTCGTTCCGGATATATGAATGTTGGCCTTTCTAGCTTAATATTAAGCTGGAATGGCCACCTGTTTCTCTTAAGGGGATGAAGCAATAAATTTTTAATTTGCGTAATAAATTAGCAATAAAACAGCAAAAAAATATGGGGTGTGTCTCATGGCTCCCTTATGAAATGGTCTTTCTAGCTTAATAGACATTACAAAAATGCCGATCTGGCTGAAGGGTAGCGGTTATTTTCCCCAAAAATCCCCCCCAAAGTTAAACAAAAGGGTAAAAATTGATATTACAAAAAATATCATTCACGTGACTTTAAAGTAAATTTAAATATTCAAATATAAAGAAAATAAACAGGCCAGGCGATTTGAGGGCGATTTTAACTCTGCAAGATACTTGCATGGGCGCCCCAGGATTATTTTCAGGGGATGCATCTGAACTTCAGAAGATTTCATCTGAATCTGTACATACTATTAACGAGTATAAAATAAACAACTAAACATGCATAACTATGTACATTCCTTCCGGACAGGGAAGTGCAATTGTTATTTTGACAGGGTATTTTTTAATATTAAAAATAAACATTCTAAAAAAGACAGTTTTTTTTTGGTGAAATTTTCCAACTGCCAGGTGATCAAACAAATTACGCTTGCCTATAAATGAAAAGCGCTATAGGTAAGCAGCAGTGTGAGAAAGAGCGTATACCGATAGCTGTTTGCGTCCTCTCTTGTAGCTGAGCGAGTCCGTTCGCTCCAGAAAAATCACGTGACCTAGCGATATCCATGTTGTTGTTCCTCGAAATGTTAGAGTATTTATTATAATATATTATAGTTTTTTAAGTAACTTTTTTTTAATTAAAGAAAAATAATACGTACTATACAATAGATTTGGCAAATATGATAGAAAAAGACAAATTTATTAGATATTATAAATATATAGGTAGAAAAGTATAAAACTATGAACTAAATTAATTCTGTGTCCGAATCTTGTACTTCTTCTTCAAACTCCTCAGCTGAGCTTAAATATTAATTCTCTTCTTCCTCGTCAGACTCCCCTCGAGACTCAGATTCCTCTTCTACGTGATCTGTAAATAGTTGTAATATGTATTTAGAATTAATTAAAAATAATAAGTGATTAACTAGTTGAGTTGCTACGTATTCTCCATCCTTTTATACGGAGTCGAAGCCTGGACAATCACGGGCGCATCTGAAGAAAGACTTGCCGTTGTTGAGATGTGGAGTTATCGAATAATGTTAAATATATCATGGACACACGTAACAAACACGGAAACATTAATAAAGATGAAAATGCAAAAGAAATACTCAACACTATGAAGGAAAGAAACATGAGCTACTTTGGTCATACCTACAATAAGAAATAAAAAACGTGATGTGATTGGTTATAATAGGAAAGTATTAAGCATTGGTAATTTTTCATTAATTCTAAATACATATTACAACTATTTACAGATCAGGTAGAAGAATCTGAGTCTCGAGGGGAGTCTGACGAAGGACAAGAGAATGAATATTTATTTTAGCTCATTTTTCTTTCCTTCATAGTGTTGAGTATTTCTTTTGCATTTTTCATCTTTCTTAACGTTTCGAGGCACAACATGGATATCGCCAGGTCACGTGATTTTCTCGAGCGAACGGACTCACTCAACTACAGCAGAGGACGCAAATAGCTATCGGTATACGCTCTTTCTCACACTGCTGCTTACTTATAGCGGTTTTCATTTATATGCACGCGTAATTTGTTTGATCACATGGCAATTGGAAAATTTCCCCAAAAAAAACCTGTCTTTTGTAGAATATTTATTTTTAAAATTAAAAAATACCCTGTCAAAATAACAATTGCACCTCCCTGTCAGGAAGGAATGTACATAGCTATGCATGTATAGTTGTATATTTTATGCTCGTTAATAGTATGTACATATTCAGATGGAATCTTCTGAAGTTCAGATGCACCCCCTGAGAATAATCCTGGGGCGTCCATGCAAGTATCTTGCAGAGTTAAAATCGCCCTCAAATTGCCTGGCCTGTTTATTTTCTGTATATTTGAATATTGAAATTTACTTTCGAGTCATATCAATGATATTTTTTGTTATAACAATTTTTACCCTTTTTTAACTTTGGGGGGGATTTTTGGGGAAAATAACCGCTACCCTCCAGCCAGACCGGCATTTTTGTATTAGGTTATCATAGAAGAGTCACCTGAAAAAATTTCAGGTTGCCTAAAATACCTACTCAAAAATGTCTCACAGCTCTTATACTATTATGATTGTACATATTAAGAGGAAACAGTAGCGATCAACAGGTAGCAACAACGCGTTCCAAGATTGCGGCTGTAATTTTGAATATTTTTCGAGATATTTGGCACACGTATTCGTAATATAATAAAGAATGGCGGTAAAGAGCCCAATTTGAAAAATATATTAATATGTGGAAATTACTCAGTAATTAAATAAAATATTAAAAAAACGAGATTGTACCGCCATTAAGGAGAACAAAAAAAAAATACACTTTCTTCAGATAAACTTTTTTAACCGATGTCTAGATTTTGTGTCATTTGGAACTACTCAAATTTTTGATTTCATTAGTAGTTCCAAAATGACACAAAATCTAGGCATCGGATAAAAAAGTTTATTTGAAGAAAGTGTATTTTTTTGTTCTTCTTAATGGCGGTACAGGCTCGTTTTTTTAAAAGAAAAGAATTCTGAGATTTCTACCGGTTAAAATTGACCGGCATTTGTAACGAAGATGCAACGAAGATACAATTTCTAAACAATAGAATGGTAATATTTGAACCATTACCTTTTGCTTTTCGGAGCTCTTTCCCAATACAAATTTTTATATCTTCAAGATATTCATAACATATAATTATAATAACAAAACGATCGGGTATATTGTGCGTGAGAAATACAAAAAAAAACTAGGTTGAAGAAAATTGAATTTCGAAGTTCAAATTCAGTATAAGTAAATAGTTATTTTCTTGGCTTTCAATGGAGAAATTTCTTCTTTTTAAAATCTGATGTAACTTGAAAAAGGAGACCAAAATAATGCATTCACACAAACAATTTTAGTCCATAAATGTTGTCCACACTTAACCCTTTGAAAATTTCACCCGGTAATATTCATAATAGATCTAAAATGATATAGTTCGTTGAAATCAGGTTGTTAAGCAGCTTTTAAAAATATACATCATTCAGTGTTAAAATTTCAAACGAATCGGTCGTGTATCGAGTGGGTGAAATTATACAGGTTTTTTATAGTCATTAATGGACAATAATAATATGGATAACGATATACCTCCTGAACCACCAGATCGAGGAAAAAATGTAAAATTCAACAACGAAGGCGAGATTATGGAAACGGAATTGGAAACACCCGGATTAGGTAGTATTCAGAAAAATACGCAGGTAACGGAAAATCATGATAAAAATAAATATTCAGAGGCTTCGGTAAGTCAAAATAATATTTCTAATCAAAATACAGCAATATCAAGAAGATTTAATTTTACAAATAACAGTCAGTTAGGTGAGGTAAATACCACTCCGAGCGTAAATAATAGTCAGGTAATTAAGAACGCAAACAAAAACTTGTTTACTGCAACTGATAATGGACCTTATTATGTCTATATTGAAAATAGTCTAGGCAACATTGGAAAATTTTATCGGATTGGGACAGCAAAAATTATAAATAATTCGGTTCCGGAGATTCAAAATAATATTAAACAAATAACCGTTATAGGTAGAAATAAAGTTAAGGTAGAACTAAATTCGGGAGCAAGTGCAAATAAATTAATATTGTCAGAAAATTTAGCTATTAAAAATTATAATGCGTATTTACCAAATTTTCTTATTCAAAAAAAGGGCGTAATTAAGTTGGTAGATAAAGATTTAGATACAAAATAATTGAAATCATTAATTAAACCAAGATACGGATATAATTTTGATGTTATAGACGTCAAAAGAATAAATAGAAAGGTTATAAATTCAGAAGGAAATGCAGATTTTGTACCTACATCTACCATAATTGTTACATTTAAAGGGCAAATACTGCCACATCAGGTAGTTATAGAAAAATTAATGTACGAAGTAGAAACGTATCAACCGAGATTAATTCAATGTTTGAAATGTTTACGGTACGGACACGTTAGTTTTCAGTGTAGAGGAACAGACAGGTGTAGGTTTTGTGCTGGAGAACATGAGAGTTTAAAATGTTTAGATAAAGAGTCAGTAAAATGCATATTATGTAACGGGAATCATTCCGCAACAGATATAAGGGCTGAGTGTCCAGAAAGAGAAAAACAAAAGAGTATTAAAAATATAATGAACGTAGAAAAAATATCTTATTATGAGGCTAAAACAAAATATCAAAAAAATTTCTCATCGGCAGTAAAAAATAGTTAAACATCGAATCATTATACAATAACAAAACGTAGAAGAACAGAAAGTGTTAATTCGATAACAAACGACACGGCAACGCTTGAACAACGTAAAGAAATACTAAGTAAACCGAAACCACAATCACAAACAGTCTATAGTAATTTTCATAATGTACCACAGTATCATAATATTTCATCTAATTTACAAATAAATAAAAAAAATGTGTGTGCCAATATTTTGGAATGCTTTACAACTATTCTCAATAATTTAAATCAATCTTTAGAAGCAAATACATTGTTAGTTTTAAAAAATAGTATAGAGAAAATTCTTACTAGAAATGGCTAATATAAATTTCCTACAATGGAATGGTAGATCAGTATTATCAAATAAAGGTACTTTAGAGAAATATCTTTTTGACAAGAATATATCTGTATGCTTTTTGTCAGAAACCTGGTTTAAACCAAACATAAATATTAAATTCACAGGGTATAATATTTTTCGAGAAGATAGAGGTGATGGATATGGAGGAGTGGCTGTACTGCTAAAAGGAGGTATAGGTTTTTCTCCAGCTCCAGCATTTCATAAAATCAATAATGTAATGTGCAAACAGGTAACCATTCACTTAAATTTAGGAAAAAAGATAAATATATACTCTATTTATGTAAAACCAGGGTTATCTATATCTAAAAATGATTGGAAAAATTTTTTTAATAGTTTAAAAAAACCATTTTTAGTTGGTGGAGACTTTAATAGTCACAATATTGCTTGGGGTTGTAGTACTACGGATCGAGCGGGTAAAAATCTATTAGAAGCATGTGATGAGAGTGGTACTGTATATTTAAATACTGGTAAAGAAACGGTATTACCAAGGCCGGGTTTTTTAATAAATCAGCTATAGATATTACCTTTTGTACAACCGATATTGCTCATTTATTTGAATGGGATGCAGACGATACAACACTAGGCTCAGATCATTATGTAATTTGTATGAAAATGAATATAAACGTTAGTGTAAGTAATATAGATTGTAAAACTAATTGGAAAAAATGGAATGTTGATAAAGCAGATTGGGAGATTTTTTCCTACCATATGGAACAATATGCACAAACTCATAAAGGCAGTCACAGATATACAGATTTTATTACTAAACTAAATGAGGTCAATGCAATCAGTATACCAGAGAAGCGAAAATCGATTAATCCAAAATTTAATAAACATTGGTGGAATCAGGAATGTAGTAGGGCAGTCGAAGAACAAAAGGTAGCATTAAGACGGTACAAGAAAAAAGGAACAATGGAAAACTATATTAATTATAATAAATGTGTAGCCCAAACGAAAAAAATTATACAACTGAATAAAAAGAAAACGTGGAAAGAATTTTGCATATCTTTAAACAGAAACACAGATATTAAAAATATTTGGGGACAGGTTAAAAAGCTAAAGAATGTGTACAAACCACCAATAAATTCAACAATAGAAGGGGAATGGACAACAACTTTCTTTAATAAAATTGCACCGCCAGGTCCGAGACAAAATATATTGTATCCAGTAAATACAGAAAGACACAGTCTAACTAAAAAATTTTCTATGGACGAATTAGAGTCATCTATTAAAACAACTAAAAATACAGCTCCTGGAATAGATAATATACACTATGTTATGCTAAATAAGTTAGGGATGGCTGCAAAGGAGATGATCTTGGCAATATACAATGATATATGGATAACTGAAAGTTACCCCTCTAGTTGGAAAGAATTCTTAGTTGTTCCTTTTCTGAAACCAGATCGAAGTACTGAATCACCAGATTCATATAGAGGTATCTCTTTGGGATCTTGTATTGCTAAAACTTTTGAAAGAATGGTTAAAATCAGATTGGAGAAGTGGCTAGAACTTAATAAAAAAATGTCAATGACCCAATTCGGCTTCAGAAAAGGTTATTCTGGTACAGAAAATCTAAGTCATTTATATCTTCAAATTAAATCTTCAAATTAACAACGAACGCTTAGGACCACAAATAGCTCAAGACGGATTACCACAAGGAGGAATATTAAGTCCAATTTTATACCTAATATATACATATGATTTGGAAAAATCGGTAACAGATACTAAAATATTACAATTTGCAGACGATTTGGTAATTTATAGTGACCAAAGAGAAATAAATACAGGTGTAGAAAAGGTAAAACAGAGCTACACTGCAATTAGAAATTGGGCGTTTAAAAATGGTATGTCCCTTTCAAATAAAAAAACACAAGCATGTATATTTACCAAACGTAGGAAAGGCATTCCAAAGGAAATAGTAGTAATAGATGGTATTAAATTTCCAGTTAAAAAATCAATAAAATATCTTGGGGTGATTTTGGATCAGAAACTCTTATGGAAGGAACATATAGAAAACACAGTTAAGAAAGCAGAAAGGGGAGTGAACGTGTTGAGAACCATTTCACATTCTAAATCGGGAGCAGATCCTAATATTTCCTTACTGATGTATAGATCCTATATTAGATCAATAATAGACTACGGATCTATTTTCTATGCAGATGCAGCAAATGTTCATCTACAAAAAATTGAAAATGTTGTCAATAAATGTTTAAGACTTTGCATAGGTGCTTTAAAATCTACTCCAATAAATAATCTACATGTGGAGTGCGCAGAGATGCCATTAAGGTTAAGAAGAAATAAACTGTGTAGTCAATTCTTAGTAAATTTATCACATAAAGAATCAGAAATAATTAATAAAATTCATTGGCTTTCGATAAATGATTTAATAAAAGGTTATTGGAAAAAAAAAGAAATCTCCCTGTATTGCTGAATGTTATAGAGAACTGGCAGAATATAAAGAAACTTTACATACAACCCCAATTAATTTAAATTATATTTTTAATACAGTACAATTAAAAAATTTAAAAATAAACTTCCTAAGAGATTATTCCAATTACCCAACATGTATTAGAGATGTGATGTTTAAAGCTGATATTAAAGAACTATCATCAAATGCTTATCAAATCTACACCGATGCTTCCAAAAGTACTAAAGGAACAGCATGTGCAATATACGATCCTCAAACAAATGAGAGTAAGATGTTTAAATTAAACGCAAATAGTAGCATATACTCAGCTGAATTAATAGGCATATTAGAAGCCCTAAAATACTGCCAACATCTTCCAAACAAGAAAATTTATATTTTCTCTGACAGTAAAAGTGCTTTGCAAAAAATTAAGCACCTTCAATCTACATCTAAAATAAATTATATCATCTTAGAAATATTACAAAAAGTTGAAGAATTAAATAAAGATTTCAAAACAATACATCTAATATGGGTCAAAAGCCATTGTGGAATACTGGGCAATGAAACAGTTGACGTCTTAGCTAAAAGGGCCATACACGAAGGAGAAGGAACAAAATACAAATGTACAACAAATGAAATAAAAAAAGTTATTAACAACGTTTGGAAATCAAAATGGGAAGAAGATAATAAAAACAATCAAAAAGGCAAACATTACAAAGAAATTCAAGAAACGATTCCCAAAAAACCATGGTTTATAAAGGGGAATCTTTCCAAAAATGCAATAAGAAAAATTTGTCGTTTGAGATTTAATCACGTACCGGTTCCCAAATTTCTATTTAAAATTCGTTTAAAAACCGATCCATATTGCAATTGTGGAGAAATAGGAGACGCAGAGCATCAAATATTAAATTGCTCTCTAATACAAGCTCAAGTGAAAATCTTTTTGGACAAAATTTATAAGTTAAAGGATATCATACATCCAATTAATTTAAAATTCTTATTAAATCAAAGTAATAATCCACAACTGGTCATTTTATTATGTGAACATATTAAAAATATTAAACTGGAAATATGAGTAGCTATGGTTAACTATCTGTATTTAGAATTAGATAAATATTGTAAAAAAAAATGTAAAAACAATGTAATAAAAAAAACAGAAACCATTAAGAAGACGAATTACCTCCGCGAGGATGAATCGGGTTTTAGTCTTACCGTAATGGAAAAAAAAAAACAAAAAACAAAAAACAAAAAAAAAATCAAGAAACAAAAAAAAAACAAAAAAAAAAACAAAAAAAAAACAAAAAGAAAACAAAAAAAAAGCAAAAAAAAATATATATAACAAAAAAAAATAAAAAAGATACAAAAAAAAGGAAAAAAAAATATAATTGAATAAAAAGATGAAAAATATAATGAAAACTAAAAGTAAAAAATGTGAATGTAAAATAATAATAATAATAATAATAATATGATGATATTGTAATGTATACATAGGGAAGTAAAATAAACATAGAGTAGTTGAAATTAATGTAAAAATGAGCAAACTCGGTTAGATGGGCGAATGGACCCTAAGGTCCGCAGTCATACAAACCCAAGAAAAAAAATATATACATATTATACAGGGTGTTTCATTAAATTTCCATTAAATAAACAGTGTTCCTAGCATAGTTCATAAAGTTTATGGACTATGCTAGGCTTGCGTGCATCACTCTGCACTTTTAAAATTATGTATATAAATAGCTCATATGTACATAAAAGTTGACGAATCTCAGCTTTTTATCATTTTTGATACCAAGGCCAGAAATTTCATTCCATGTGGAATAAATGGTTCTCCTGTATTCTATTTATAAATAAATGATTCTATTGTCCGATTCTATAATAAATTGATTATATAGCACGTACTGATTTAAACTGTATGAATGCATCCTCTATGAATTAAACAAAACAATTAATCGAGTTTTAAAAGCTGCATTGAAATCACAATGAACGATAAACTTTATTTAATTTTAGGTAAACAATAAGGCCACCTACACTCCACTCCAGCTTTGTCATTATCACCTCCACTTTTATATTTGTATTCCTAAGCGGCTGAACTAATTAGATATACAATTCGCTTTTATTCCATAATGATTGCATTCGAAGTCGCCGATAATCGTCATAATAAAATGGAATGACCTACTAAAAGCGATTTTCAGCAAAAACGCGGTCACGCAAAAATAATTGAACGATTCCAAATCAGCTATTATTATCTCCTATGTGTTTTATTGGAGATTTTACTACCTCGTTTTTTTTTGTAATGTACAGATAAAAAAAATTAATACATTTATGGCTTTTTATACTTAGTATTTATAGCATTTATTCGATATGGTTGGGCTTATTGAAAACATACTGGAAGATATTCTTACAAAAAATTTTCCAGTTAAAAAACCAGAGAAATACTTATCGAAACTCTAAGTATATACAGGGTGAGGCAGATAATGGAGGGCCAATTAGCCAGTTGTTATGACAACCAAATAACCAACAAACTCAGACCTATTCTATCCAAAATCAAACCGACCAATACACAGAAGAGGTCAAAGAAATGCATCTACAAAATACCTTGTAAATACAACAATTTCTACGTGGGAGAAACTGCAAGACCAATAAGCGTCAGAATTAACGAACATATAGGTACGTCAAAAATAGGGAGTTAGACAAATCACAGATATGCAACCATGCCTGGGACAATGAACACTCACAGACCACTGGAAAGATGCATCAATAATCATAGAGGAAACATACATGAAAAAGAGAAAAATCTAAGAAGCGGCTATCATACTACTAAATTAAAAAACAATTGTAGCGCAAACATCAGCACAATGAAGTAGATTTTGGCTGCCAATACACAACGAGAATAAGGGAAACGGAAAGCACATATATATGTATTATACACTATGACTATGCAACACACAACACATAAAACTTAACTTACAAGTTTAAGTTAAATTTTATATTATATTGTTTGTTACCAAAAACTCATTACTACGAACACTCCCAAACATATACTCTCATAACCCACAGAATTATTGCACAAATACATAGAATTTGATATATCACAGAGCATAAAAATATCCACTCTCATATCTTTCCAGCCATAGCATATCTATTACCTACACCATCATAAGCAAAGTACACTTTTGTTGATTGGGATGTGACATAACCTCGAAAATAACAACAATTTGGCGGTTGTACACTAGGGTCGAGCGCAAATTTATTTTTTCGAATTTCATTTTCGCAGGTTGCGGAATTGGTGCGTCTTCCATTTTTGAATGAAAAACTTAGGTGAAATTATTTCGTATTTTCACTCTGAAAAGTGCCCCACGGTGATTGAAATTTTAAAACTTTCTAAACAGAAAAATTCTAAAAAAAATTCGATAGGGTAAACTAGAGTCAAAGGTAATGTTTTTATTCAATTATTTAAGCTATTAGGAGTATAATATGAAGAAAAAAAGAAAAATAGTCAATATAAAATTAAAAAAATATGCTTACAAATTGAAGAATAACATAGAAACTCATAGTGAACGATAGTTTTTTTTAATGAAACCGTCTCTTCTCTGTGGCACACAGACGGCAGCACGTGCTTCTGTAACTAATTTGACACACCTTTCAGTGGATTGTGTGTGACACGGAATTTTTCCAATATTTCTCAGGATTTCATTTTCTACAAGCTGTGGCTGTATGATGGCCTGAGATATCCTTTCGGTACTTAAATTCTGCGCGCAAGTGGAGGTTCTGTCTTGGTTTTCCAAACTGTCATATCGATCTAGTCAGCAGAATCTTTATTTAAAGTAGGTATGTACTTGGAAAATACGTAAGCTCCGATGTATGATGTCTCTCTGATCTTTAATATTCTGCGGAGTGCAAGTTCTCTGACGTACTATCTGTTGTCGGCTAATATTCCAAGTAGTAGATTTTCTAAATATCCAAAGAATGCATTTCTCTGTATGACTGGGTCAATTACATTCTTCAAGTGGTTTGGCAAATAGCGCGACAGTTTTATCGTATCATATAAATGTTTGGTGCCAAAAATACAAATTGGCCCAGTGTTGATCCTGAACAACATAGGAGAATAGACCGTCAAAATAAATTAATGTGCTTAGTATAATTAGGTTTTCTGACGGAGTTTGGCTTGAAACATATAATCTTATTATCCGATTAGGCATTGTCAACCATCTAGGGTGAACTAGTTTACCAGGTTTTTTTCGCAAAATTTTCATCATAATGTCCACTATTGATATACTAACATATTTGTAGTAGATATAGTTGATCGGCGCTTAATTTTTTTGTCGATTTAGTAATATTGGGCAACGTGCATTTAGCTGCATCAAACAGAACAATGGGTAATACTTCACAGAGTTAGTAACTGCCTTGTGAATGGGACCTGTAAAATCTTTTGATCCAATTCTAGTGCCATCTAGATGTTGAAAAAGATGGGGAAATGTCAGTTCATTGGCGTGTAGTTGGCATATAAGCCATTGGAGTGGCCGTTGGAACTTGATTTTCAATAAACGAATAACGCCATCTTTGTTTCCTGTGTTAACGACAGTCATATCACAACCAACAGCCATTATTTGATTTGCATCGATAGACTTCGAGGAAGGGAATGTCCGAATGGAGTTGCAAAGCAGCCATAGCTTTAAAACGAGCTCGTCGAACTCTACTTCTGCCTATAACCCGTGATGGGTCGTTTTCAGTGATGAGACCAATGTCGTGGAAAGCTGCAGAAATTATTGCAACTCCAGCACAATCTAAAACCCCATAATGATCTAATGTTCTGGCACCAACCGGAAATGTTACATCAGTCATTGTGAGTGAAGAAGGGGAAATAATCGATTGCGCTTGGAAGTCCATGCGGTCGTATCTTTGGAATTGTAGGTAATCTAGAAGTACTAGGAATGGATTGTTTTTCACGTTGCTCTTGTTGGTGTAATCTATGCTCCAGACATTTCGTGCTGGTATTGGAATCTTTCGGTTTCTGTGATAGTTGCAATCTCTGAACTCTAAACACTTGCAAGTAGCAATATCAAACAATTTCTCGCTCTCCTCACCAAATTTAAACAGCTTCTCTTTGTAACCGTCTTCATCCTTCCTGCTTTATAAGGTTTCAGTAATGGTCTATACTTATCGTGGAAAACTATAATAATTCTAGCCAATATTGTTTTGTGTTCTTCTTACTTAGAATGGAAATTGAGTGGGAGAGTCAAGGTCGACACCTGTGACAAGATATAACTGTTTGGTTCCACCGTTGGATCGGAAGATGGCCTGAAATTAAAAATAGATCAATTTACGTAGCGCTGGAGCAGCTATTCTGATAGTAATAATAAGTGTTATTAAAGTGTTCAATTCATATCCAAGAAGCGAATTGATACCGCACCCCGCGTATGTAAAAATGTAAAAATTGTTTTTTTTCATATTTCAAAATTAAATTTACGTTGTGGCAGATGTTACAGTACAAATATAAAAAAATGACAATTCACTTTTCGAATCCCTTCCCACAGTAGCATCGATACCGCACCCCGCGTTTGTGAAAATTGTTATTTAATTTTTCTCCATATAACAGCGCTCCACCCTATTGTACACACCTTAACCAAATATTGTACTTAATTTCTTTCTTTTGACAATGATTTCCGGAGTGGAAATCGAAGCGTTAAGTATTTTTAGGTAAAATATATATCGAATTAACACTATAACCTAACTGTGGCCAGTCCCATGTAATTATAACAATTAACTCAAACATACCGCAAGTCAACAATTTTAGAAATCTTTTTTTTTTTCTTTTCTTATTGGCTTTGGATTGCTTGATCCACTCAGCCACAATAAATTACTGTTTGTTTCAAAATCTCAAATAGTAACATTATGTACATGTGCGCACATATAATACTTATGCACGCACATACATACATAGGTAGATAGTAATAAATAAAAAGCAAAAAAATAAAATAAAAGGAAGTGGAAACATTAAATTGACCAGCAGGTATACTCTTCGTTCAGGGCCCTAACCAACTTAAATTAATTTACAAATAAGGATTTAGACAAAAATACTATATATTCTTTAACTCTATTATCAAATAGTTAATACAATTAATGGAGGTCGGCAATTATCATAGCTATTCGGACTTTACAGGCGGCTGTTCTGAAAAGTTCATTTGATGTACATCCGTACCATTCACTCAGCTTGGGCAGTGATGATATATTCTACGTCTCCCTATGCTTCCTTTTCCTTGAATATTTCCCTTCTTAACGAATTGAAGCAAGTTGTATGTGTCTCCACGTGTAATATGGCCGAGATTTTCCAATTTTCTGATTTTAACTGTATTTAAGACTTCCATTTCTTTATTCGTCTTTCTCAAAACATCTTTGTTTGTGTCATGTTCTGTCCAGGTTATTTGCAGGATTCTTCTATACATCCACAACTCGAATGATTAAAGTTTTTTCATTGATGCCGCATTTAATGTCCAAGCTTCCATTCCACAAAACAAAGTCTAGAAACCTAGCATCTAGCCAAGCTAACTCTTAGCTCTAACTTCAAATCTCTGGTGCATAGCACTCTTCTTATTTTTTAAAGTTTTCTTTAGCCTTTTCTGTTCTAATTTTGCCCTCTCATTTTTTTGAGAGGGCAAAATTAGAAAAATACTCATTATTATAACTTACTATGCAAGGCAAAATCGAAAGCGAAATTTGGGAAGACGAAGAACATCCTGGTTTAAGAACTTACGGGAATGTTTCGAATGCAGTAGTGCAGAGCTATTTAGAGCGGCAGTCAACAGGGTCCGCATTGCCATGATAATTTCCAACCTTCGATAGAAGATGGAAGTTAAAGAAGAAGTTCTAATTTTAATTTCCTGGAAGTATTCATTCGTGGAGTTGATCATTGTTCCAGGATATGCATATTGGTCTACTCGTTCGACATCGGTTCCGTTTATGAGGAGATTCTCGTTATTTCTTTGAGTTTTAGATATTGTCATAAATTTTGTCTTCTTGATGTTCATTGCTAGACCGTATTCTTGTCCAAATACCGCTTCTCTCTTCACCAGTCTCTGAATATCTTCAATATTTTCGGCTAAGATGACAGCAGCCTCATCCGCATATCTAATGTCGTTAATGCATAAAATGTATCTAATTAATTACAATGTTTTCATCATCCCTTCAACCTGGTCCTAAGCAATACCTCTTCTCAAACCTGATGAATCCCGGACGTCACCAGAATCATATCGACCAATATCTTTAACCAGTATTATATGTAAAATGTTAGAGAAAATGATAAATAAAAGACTGAGATGGTATTTAGAACAACAAAAACTTCTTATCCCACAACAAAGCGGATTTAGGCAAAATCGATACACTGTAGACAACTTAATAGACTTAGAGTCAGGCATACATGAAGCATTTGCAAATAAGCAATATTGTATCGCAGTCTTCTTTGATATTAATAAAGCTTACGATACTGTGTGGCGATTCAATATCATAACGAAATTGCATAATTGGAATATCAGAGAAAATATGTTAAAATTCATATCAAATTTTCTTCAATCTCGCAGCTTCATAGCTCGATCAGACAACGTTAACTCAGATAAAAAAGTTCAAGAGAACGGAGTACCACAAGGATCAGTTATAAGCTCAACCCTTTTTCCAACAGCCATAAATGATATACTTCAACAATGCTTACCGATTGTCAAAGGAAGATTATATGCTGATGACTTAGTTTTATTTGCCTAAGGAAAAAACTCTACATCTATACAAAAACATTTACAACAAACAATCAATCAGTTAGAATCATGGTCTAGGTGTATCGGATTACAATTCTCACCGACAAAAACTAAATGTATTCTATTCACACAAAAACATAACACTCGAACTCCACATCAGAAGCTATATAACCAAACCCTCAGTTTCACAAATAATGTCCGATTTTAAGGTATGGTTTTCGACTAAAAGTTATCATGGAAAAAACATACAGAAGAACTTAAAAAATCATGCCAAGCTGGATTAAATTTTATGAAAACTATTTCCAGCAAAAACTGGGGAGCAGATCAAAATACTCTATTACATATGTATATAAATCTTTAGTCAGATCCAAACTGGACTATAGTGCGATAGTTTATTCATCAAGCAAAGTATCAGCATTGAAAACCTTAAAACCTGTTCAAAACACAGCTCTACGAATAGCTACAGGTGCGTTTCGAACGACACCAGTTGAAAGTTTACAATGCTTAACAGGAGAACCACCTCTAAGTTTACGATGCAAATATCTTTTTCTCTCATATGCTTCTAAAATAGCCAGTAATAAAGAACACCCTACCTATACCAATACGTTCACAGATCGATTTCAAGGCACTTTCTCTTTTAACACCATTACTCTCACTAACAAGATTAGATCCACCATTTTACGAAAGAATTAGGAGAAACCTGCATGACCTACATTTTCAATTTCCTGAAATTATCCCAACAAATTTCCCAACTTCTCCACCTTGGTTAATACCAATTCCCAAAATTAATACTAACTTTAGTATATACAAAAAAAGTGAGACTATAACAGACCTAATCAAACAATCATTCTTAATAGAAATGGAAGCTTATAAAAATCACTATAAGATATACACGGACGCATCCAAATCATCAGACGGTGTTGGTGCAGCCATCCTCACACCCAATACATCATTAAAATTTAAATTCAAGTCTATTACTTCTTCATTCACTGCAGGGTTGTATGCAATATTACAAGCACTTATCCCCATAAAAGAGTCGAAACAAGCCCCGTCTCTCATAATTAAAGACTGGATTATATGCAAAATGCATATGCATATATATGCTGCATATTTCTCATGTTTTTCATAAATGCATATGCCTTGCATATTTGGAGATTTAAGAGCATATAAATGCATATTTTGATGGGAATTTACTCTACCCCATTTAAAAATAAGGTATATATTAGTAACATCAACATCCATTAAAATAAAATGTGAAAGTAAATATTTTGCTGTTAAGCTCCTTTGTTGTTGTACCCATAAACATAATGGGCGTTATTTATAGCTGCAGGTATCATTATCCGGATATTTAAGATTTATAGACTTCTCAGAATTTACAAATTACCTAAGTAAATACCGATTATATTTTGAATAACATTACAAATATTACCTGTACTTTCTGCTGGTGTCGGCCAACTATGAATTATTCTGGGAAAACCAACCAAAACGAAATTTTAAGCATTTTAAGGGTAGGATAGATTATTTTATTTTATGAATGGTTAGTCTTAAATCAATCGCCGATTATTCAACTTTTGTGATTGCAAGTTATTGACTATACTGTGTAAAAAAATCATTTTATTATTATTGTGAAAATGCCTAAAGTAGCAAGGGAAAAATCAAGTCTTCTCAGAAGTTGGATTGGAAGTAACAATCATCTAAAAGTTATCGACAGTGAAAGTATGTTTTGCACCATTTGTGATAAAAAGGTAAGTTCTCCACTTCAATAGATTTTTAAACTTATCAAACTTCTTTGCACATCTATGTGTCTGTCTATTCTAAAATGACAAACCGTCCCATTTCTTCAAAAACTGTTTTTTAAAGTTCGCAACGGTTTGGCTTATACAGAGCGAGGTGTTGAGAGTGGCCCACCCTGTATACTACGGTACACTGACTGTACTTTATTGTTTGACGATTTCAATTTCACTTTGAGAAATAAAAAAAAATTGGGGGAGGTTTAAAAAGTTTGATCATTTTAATGTAGGTATCTATTTACGAAAACATCTAAAACATCATTATCATTATATTCCAGATTCCATGTCAAAAGAAATTCCAAGTAGTTCAACACATAAAAACTTCACTTCACCAAACTAAGCTATCAAAAAATGATAATAAACCTCGCCAGCAGATTCTACAGAACAGTTTGCAGATTCAGAATACGTCAGTTGGGCAAGAAACCTTTGCAAAGGATTTATGCCATTTTTTTTTGAACTGCAATATCCCTCTGCACAAGTTAGAACATAAATCGTGTCAAAACTTTTTAAAAACTTATTGCAAGATTAAAGATAAACCAGCTCAAATACCAAGTTCTTCAACTCTTCGGAAAAAATATGTCAGTGCATGTTACAAAGATGTGATGACGAGTATTAAAAATCAGTTAAAAGCCGAATATCTTTGGATTTCCGTCGACGAAACAACGGATACAAAGGGTCGACAAATTGCGAATCTAATTGTTGGAGTTCTTAACGACTCTGGCGATTTTAAAAACTCATACTTAATTAGTGTAAAATGTTTGGAAAAAACAAACTATGCTACAATAGCTAGATTTGTTAACGAATCCCTAACAAATTTTTTTTTACCTGATCAAGTACCATTTGAAAAAATATTATTAATGCTTAGTGATGCCGCCTCATATATGATGAAAGCTGCATCCAATCTTAAAATCTTTTTCCCTAATTTAATTCACTGTACATGTTTGGCGCACGGCCTAAACAGAGTTGCAGAGAAAGTTAGAATTGAATTTCCCAATGTAAACACCTTAATAAATAATGTAAAAAAAGTATTTCTGAAAGCACCACTACGTGTACAGGTATATAGGGAGATGCTTCCCGATATTCCTTTACCACCAGAACCAGTATTAACCAGATGGGGAACTTGGCTTAAAAGTGCTATATTTTTATCTGAACACTACGACGACATCAAAAGCGTTATTTCAAGTTTTGATCCGACTTGTACCGCTATTGATAACTGTCAAAATATTTTTAAAGAAAAGTCTATTAAAAATCAATTGTTGTATATAAAATCGAATTTCGATATCATTGAAAGTTCAATTACAAAATTAGAGGCTCAAAATTTATGTCTTCACAATAGTATGTCTATTGTTGATTCGGTTAAACAGAAAATAACAAATCTGAATGGGGAAATTGGAGTAAAAATTAAAGATAAACTTGATGACGTTTTAAACAAAAATGAGGGTTTCACTTTATTGCGTTCAATAAATAATATAATCAATTTTGGAAACTTCGATGAAAATATTAATATGGATCCGTCTCTAATAGCAAAGTTTAAATATGCCCCAATTACATCTTGTGACGTTGAGAGATCTTTTTCTGCCTATAAACAAATATTAACAGATAGAAGACATAATATTAGTTTAGAAAATATGAATCAATATATGATTATTTATTGTAACAATAAAAATATGTAAATTTGTTTTATTGTACTCTTTTTATAATATTAGTTTAGAAAATATGAATCAATATTGTAACAATAAAAATATGTACATTTATTTTATTGTACTCTTATTTATCTTGTGGTCAAAATAAAATATTTTGCCGTTTTATTTGTCACAAAACCTGAAGTTAAAAAAATATATTAAGAAATAATAATACAATTTGGTTTAAATTCAAACCTATTTATTTATTTTTATTATTTTTTATTTATTTATGTATTTAACGTAAACCATAAAATTATTCATATAAAAATAAGTGCATATATAAATGCATATTTGCATGTTAATTGTGCATATTCAGCTTGTTTTAAAATGCATATTGCATGCATATTTTAGACATTTTTTAGTGCATATTTTCCAGTCTCTACTCATAATAACCGATTCACTCAGCTCACTTCACACTGTCAAACGTCTTTACACTACTAATCCAATTGCCTTACATATCCAATCAGAAATAGCGATCCTAAATAAAAATAAGATCACTGTCGATTGTATGTTTGTCCCATCGCATTCAGGTACACAAGGAAATGAAGAAGTAGATCTACTAGCCCGCTTAGCATCCTGCAGCCAGGACTCCATTCTTATTAACGAGGTTTCTTCCGATGACTTGAAATCAGAAATAAAATATCAAGTGTTTAGTGCGTGGCAAAATAAGTGGAGTGCGTCCGGCGTCGCAAAATAAACTCAAGGAAATCAAACAATTAGTGAAACCGTGGCTCAAACCAACAGCTAACAGACCCGACCAAGTGAGAATAGCACGTTTACGGCTAGGACACAGCAACCTAACTTCACCTAACACATAATTACGCGAACTGTACCGCCTATGTGTGAAAACTGTGAAACAACACTCTTCGTGAAACACATATTAACTGAGTGCAAAACATATGAAACGACAAGAAAGAAGTATACCACCCCAAATATAAATGAAATCAAACAATTAGTGAAACCGTGGCTCCAACCAACAGCGAACAGACCCGACCAAGTGAGAATAGCACGTTTGCGGCTGGGACACAGCAACCTAACACATAATTACGCGAACTGTACCGCCTATGTGTGAAAACTGTGAAACAACAATCTCCATGAAACACATATTAACTGAGTGCAAAACATATGAAACAACAAGAAAGAAGTATACCATCCCAAAGAATATAAAGGAAGCGTTAGGAGTAAACATGAAAGTTAAAAACACAAGTTATATTAAAGACTCTGGACTGTATCACCTATTGTAATTTTTACTAACTTTACTTTTGTTATATTTTTTAGATCGCTAATAACCCCTGTCGTTACAGCATAAATAAATAAAAAAAAATGTTTTCATCTCTGTTGAGCTTATTATATTATGTATTTTATGGATACATATTTGAAAGAAGTGTTGCCAGTTTCAATTCGTTCGATAGCTCAGTGAAAAAGTATGACCTCACGGGAGAAACATCGACGAGAAGCATATTGTAAATATAAAATTCGATGTCTTTTCATTTCTTGAAACAATATACATTTAGGCCAGTTCTTTTTCACGAATTTTATTGTCGGTTGAGTTTTGAATAATTTAATTTATTTTCTATCATCCTTTCTCTCACCCAATTAAGTTAAAGTAAGACTTAATAAAGTAGATCTTGTTATCATTTGTCATTTGATAATAATTATTTGCATATTTGAGTTTTGATTTATAGAGTTTTCTTTGTCTCTCTGTGACAAAGTAGTTCCATCTTTTTGTAAATTGTTTCTGTATGATTTTTTCTTTTTGTGTACCCATTATTTCTAATAGTTACCTTCCTCTTTATTTTATTTTTTTCCATATCTATCCTCTATCTATTTCAGAGCTAGTAATAAAGATTTAACGACCCACCCCTACATATCTTCTGATTCTGAGCAATGAAGTCTTTGTTAATCCCCTTGTGTGCACACTACGTGCCACAATTTATGTATTCAGTGTCCAGCTTTCAAGTCCGTGTTGCAGTATCGAGAGCACATAGCATCTCTGCACATAGCATCCTTATGTAACACCACATTTCAAACGACTGTAGCTTATTTATGTAATCTTGCTTCAACGTCCAGCTTTCGAGTCCAAAGCTCTTACTCTGTGTTCTAATTTAAGGTCTTTGTTGCAGAGAGCTGTTTTCATTTTTACAAACGTATTTCTTATTTCTTGCCATTTCTATCCTGGCTCTTATATCTGTTGTTTGATCATTATTGTCTGAAATCCAAAGAGATCTATATTTGTTTGTATTTTATTTTCTTAGTTACTATCATGCAT
Source organism: Diabrotica virgifera virgifera (assembly GCF_917563875.1). NCBI lineage: Eukaryota > Metazoa > Arthropoda > Insecta > Coleoptera > Chrysomelidae > Diabrotica > Diabrotica virgifera. The sequence goes on from NC_065446.1 coordinate 134,081,288, forward strand.
TTGATTTTTCTTATCCAGTTTTAGTCCATATGTTTCGAAGAAACTGTTTGTTTTGTTTATACGTAATTGGTATTTTGTCAGTTGAGCTTGCCATAATCACGGTGTCATCAGCATATTATATTATCTTATGTTGTTATTAGATTTTCCATTAATATTATTCCTTCAAATGAAGTAAGAGTCAGACTTACTCTCAATTTTTAGTATAACTTCCGACGACCGGTTTCGCTCTTTAAAATATGTAGAGCATCTTCAGGTCAAAGGTAACAAGTTACAAAATGCTACAAATAAAATACCAGAGTTAGAACAGTGTCTGGTTGTAAAAGATACTAAAGATCCATAAGATCAAGCCAATGTTGAATAACATACATAAAAGTAGCGAAATAGCAGACAACTGCCTATGCATGCAAAAACGGGGGGTGGTAAGAAACGTCCCCAAACTCACAAACACAGGCAGACGTATGCCATATATAATCATGCAATTATAACGTGTCGTACTTACATTCGGATACAAGGAGCTACTAACTCAGTATTCATTTTCATGATGTTTCTGTTAAAGTTATGTTAACGGGATATGGTGGAATAGACGGAGGATGCAGCAAAGGTAAATAAATTTATTTTGAATAATACCGGCGAAACCGGTCGTCGGAAGTTATAATAAAGATTGAGAGTAAGTCTGACTTTTACTTCATTTAAAATGAACTCTCACATGCAACCCATTCAAGATTATTCCTTCACTTTGGGATAGTAATGCTTCTTCAAAAATGGCTTCACTATATTATGTTACGGTAAAAGTAAATAATCTGGTAATTGTATACCAGAAACTAGAGTCGACGATAAATGTAGGAAATATTATTTAAAAACCCTTTATTCCCTGCTTTTACCCGTAATTTTATACATTTCCCAGAGGATCTTGGTAAAAGTAAGAAATTCAAATTATAAAGATCGACACGCAAGCAGAATGCCATGATACATAACTGTAGAAATCATAACGATCTATTTGAATCTGCGTGAAACTTGCCAGAAAAAAAATCTAAAGTTCCCAAAAAAATTTGGTAGTGAAACCTATACTGTCAAAAAAAAAATGAATAGTAGATGTCAAATAGATTTGATAGATATGCAAGCCCATGCAGATAATTAACTAATTTTTGTCTACCAAAATCACTGAACAAAATTTGCACAAATAAAACCATTGAAAACTAAACGTACACAAAAAGTTGCATTAGATCTTCTTGACATGTTTTGTCCCTTCCGAGCTCCTAGCATTCCTCAAAGCGACAATGGACGAGAATTCTCCCACATATCTATAGAAGAACTGTGCTCCACGTGGAAAGATTTGAAAATAGTGCACGGTAAGTCATGACAATCAATCACAAGGATCTGTTAAACGTGCGAATAAAGACATTAAAAATATACTTAAGTCCTGGTTAAAAAGTAACCAAACAAACAAGTTGTCAGAGGTTCTTCGATCTGTACAATTTGCCAAGAACCGAGCTTACACTCCTGGAACCATCTTCAGTCCGTATGAAGCTATGTTTGGGGCTTCTGCCAAAATTCGTTGCAAAACTTCATCACTGACAGAAGAAACCCAATCAGCACCTGCCAGAACAAGCCCAGTCAGGTCCTGATTTGGTTTTTTTAGCAGTGATGCTCTAGACTCTAGAAAATACTTTGACTGAAGATTTGGAAGTAGAAAAAACCCAGTCAGATCCTGCTTCTGAAGAACATGAAAAAGCAGAAATGAATAAAACAAATGAGCTTCTACTAGAACAAGAACCAGGAAAACCTGAGCAACCATCAGTGAATGAATCTAAGGCGATTCTAGAAAAACACTTTTCTAATCAAATTACAGAGAGACGAGATTCTGTTTAAGTGATTCTAGAAATATATGGCTGTTTTTATGAGTGTTTAAAATGAATTATATGAATTGGGTACTAAAGAGGGGCGACTTCCACAGTTGTATAGCAGAAATAAATTTACCATTTGCAAAGAACCATTTATTTCGCTAGACATTGTTCCAAAACTAAACATTTCATTGCGCGAGTATGTTAAAAAACGTCTTTGTCGGGTGGGCAAGGCTATCAGCGATGTGCTTGAAAAAGTAAATGTGAAATAGAGTAGGAAACAGAGGTTGAACCTTGCAAAATGGACACAAGTCCGGTTTTATTTTTATTTCTGGTATATCAAGGGGTGTTTATTATGAGACTCACTTTTCCTTAAAATGATATATTTTATTGATAAAGTACTTATGTAAAATAAAACAACATAGTGTAACTTACAAATTACGACCTATGCACATTTTACATTCTTTGCGCCCCAAAGCCACAGTGGTGGACCAAAACCAATTTTTGCATATTTTAGCCACCTACATGCATTTTATTGCATTAATGCTACCTTAATAGTACAATATTCACCCTTAAGTGGTCGCTAAGCATTGACGGATCCAGGGAGGGGTGACGGAGGCGATCACCGCCCCCCCCGTCTCAAACCAAGTGATATTATATTTGAAGATTATAAAAATATTCATTTATTTTTATAAAAATTAGCTAATTGGCACCACCCTCTTAACGATGCTGGATCTGCCACTGTCTCTAAAGCATAAAAAGTACGCCATTCTTATAAAAATAATAATATAATATAAGTATTTTTATAAAAATAAATGAATATTTTATAATCTTTAAATATAATATCACTTGGTTTGAGAGGAGGGGTGATCGCCCCCATCACCCTTCCCTGGATCCACCACTGCTTAGCGACCACTTAAAGGTGAATATTGTGCTATTAAGGTAGCATTAATGCAATAAAATGCGTGTAGGTGGCGAAAATATGCAAAAATTGATTTTGGACCACCACTGTGGTTTGGGGTGCAAAGAATGTAAAATGTGCATAGGTCATAAGTTGTAGGTTACACTGTGGTGTTTTATTTTACATAAGTACTTTATTAATAATACGAACAGGTGACGAAAAAAAAAAAGAAAAACTGGAGCTCGCCAAAGCATATCTGAGGTTTACGGCGCCACTGTGCCGTAACGGTTGCTTATACCAAAAAAATTAATAGGACCTAATTTTTAGAGTAAATTGTGGTCTTTAACCTTGTATAAGTTATGTTTAAAAAGAATGCATAGGTAATGAGAAAATCGTAAAAACATGCTCGCCAAGGGATAGGGTAGTTTCTGCAGTATATTTTCAAGGATAGGGGTGGTTTCCGCAGGGATGTTGCAATAACCATATATATGTTTGAAAAACACTATTGATGAAGCATATGCATATATCGATTAAAAAGCAAAAAAAAATTTCTTTCAACCCCTCATTTTATTTTTTTTTTTTTTGGTAATGGGGTTGCACTAGGAAATCGCTTTTGGTGTCCATGCATGGGTAATAATAACGTGCACAAAATGATATATAAAGTATATTAATAAAGAGCACTGTGTGTGAAAGATTCCAAGAAAATCACTTTCTTTATTAATTCTTCTTTTTTTTTGGGGGTGGTTCCGGGAAAAAAATGGGGGTACATTATACAAATTTGTAAATAGCACCAGTACATGGGTAATCGCTGAAAGTCTTTTTACTCTAGCCTAAACGGGTCAGATGATATAAAAAGGGGTTTTTTAAAATGTAACATCCTGTAATTAAAAAAAGGGCAATTACCTTTAGTGAAACCTATAGCAGAAAATCAGTCACTTATTTGTGAATAATTGTCGCAGAATTTCAAGTTCCATTACATTTAGGAAAAAATAATTTTTTTTTAAAAACATCTTGTTTAAAAACTTGTCAACTTTGGGGCCCCACCCCCACTAAACGGTGGGTGCTAGACATATGCTGTTGGGAAATAAATCGCAGAAAATGTAGTCCTCTTCATATTATTTCTATAATAGAATTTTTTTGCAAAAGGTACAGGAAGGGCTACGTTCCGCAAAACCACAAATTACCCCCTTTAAAGGGGTGAAAAGGGGGTTCCGGGGCGAATTTTTTTAAGAAAAAGTTAGTCTCATAATAAGTACTCCTTGATATACCAGGAAAAAAATAAAACCGGATTTGTGTCCATTTTGCAAGGTTCAACCTGTGTTTCCAACACTAAAACAGATAAGTGTAAATGTAAAAAATGGAAACTATTGTATAGTCCAGGAACTGAAGCTTTTTACCTCGCAATTTTTACAGAATGGATCGATTTGCTTGAAAATTTGAGAACAAGTAGTGGATAGTCCTAGAATCAAAATCTATATCATGCCGAAAGACGCTTTTACCATGGGGGTGGTTGCCACCCCATACCGGGGGTGGAAATTTTTTATTATATTTTGACGGCAAAAGTTGATAAAAACATTCATTCTAAGCAAAAAATGTTCTATACATTTTTTTGATAAAATGAATAGTTTTCGATTTATTCGCTATCGAAAGTGTTAGTTTTATATCGAAAAAATAAGTGTTTTTCAATAATATACTAATTTACGATTCACTCAATTTTTGCCGTAGAAAAAATTTTCTCAAACCAATTTCTTGTGAATTAAATAACCTACAATTTCATATTTAAACATTTTTTCGTATCTCTGATGCTAATCTTTCTATTCTGAAGAAATCGACATTTTTACCAAACTACAAAAATTCGTTATTCGCTTTGAACTCCAGTTTTTTAAAAACTAATTTTTCTAAGTCAGTCAAACTTCTAGAATCTATTAATAATACATAAATAAAGAAGAATGAATAAGGCCAATGACTAAATACATCGCTAACTTACATTATTATGCTTCCAATTGGATTTCTCGTTTTTTTTTTTCAAAAAAATATATTGATTTTTGAACCGTAACTTTTCTATTTTTTATCTTAGAAAGTTTGGCAAAAAGGAATATTGTAGGTTTTTATAAGGTCTATAAGTCTATTAATATTAATTCTTTTTCAAATCCTCAGTCGCAAAAAGAGGTGACTTTGAAAGGGTTGGTAAAGGTGGTTTTTGCATGTTATTACAAGTTTTAATTATCAATAGCTCACTCAATTTTTGCTGTAGTAAAAACTTTTCAAACCAGTTTTTTGAGAATTAAGTAAGCTACAATTTCATATTTAAACATTTTTTCGTATCTAGGATGCTAATTTTTCTATTCTGAAGAAAATCCATTTTTTATAAACCACAAAAATTCGTTATTCGCTTCTAACTCCATTTTTTTAAAACTAATCATTCTAAGCCTGTCAAACTTTTAGAACCTATTAATAATATAAAAATAAAGAAGACCAAATAAGGTTAATGACTAATTTTAGTTAGGGTGGTGATTAGGAGGTTGCTTCAGATCACTTTTTCGCTGAAAAATGTAGGGACTAACACTCTTTTCAATATACGTCACTTAATTTTTGAGCTAGAGACTTTTTTTTATTTCTGGAGATAGATATTTTAAAATGCTTTAAATTAGTTTGAACAAGTTATCCTCGAAAAATGCATAGTTTTCCCGTCTTTTGACTTTGAAACTGCAGTATTTAGCATTTGACGAAGAAGAGCTAACATTTAATAATGTATGGCTCGATTACTATTGGTCTTAAAAAAAAAACTAAAAGAAACGGTTTTGTTTATTGTTTCAAAAGGTACATTTTTGTTAAGTGAAGTTGTTTTGATAAAACGAAAACTTTTGGAGTTATTAGCCGAAAACTTATTAACAACATTAATTTTTTCGACATAAAACTAACACTTTCGATAGCGAATAAATCGAAAACTATTAATTTTATCAAAAAATGTATAGAACGTTTTTTGCTTAGAATGAATGTTTTTACTAACTTTTGCGGTCAAAATATAATAAAGAAATTTCACCCCCGAGACGGGGTGGCAACCACCCCCAATGCAAAAGCGCCTTTTGGCATGATATAGATTTTGATCCTTGGGCTATCCACTACTTATTCTCAAATTTTCAAGCAAGTCGATCCATTCTGTAAAAATTGCGAGGTTTTGTCCTATTTTAAGCTTCATTACTTGGACTAGTAATTCCAAGTTTCATGAGAGTTTGTCATGTCACAACAAATAGTAAGTAAGTAAACTAGTAGTATTAATTCAGGCAAAAAGCTCAATTCAGGTTAAACAAAATGTCTCTTGATTTTAGTTCAGTTCACTAAAAATCACACTTCTTTAACAGCTGTTAGAATTTATTGTTTTAATTTCATTTTACTTACTTTTACCGCTGGTACTTGATAATAATTGTATACAATTACCGGTAAAAGTAGATAATTGAAAATAATTTCCTACATTTACTGCCGGCTCTGGTAATCGTATACAATTGGCGGTAATTGTATACAATTACCAATTATCTACTCTTACCGTAACATATACATGAGACATGTAGTAACGGAGACATAATAATATATCTTTACCTAACTACTCTTCTGATTTAAATTTTTGGACTGGGTTCATCATCTATTATTGTATAAAAACTCTCAGGGAATTTAAAAAGTAAAAATTTTACTATACAGTGTGACCAAACGAAATTATATGAGCTATTCTTAAATTAATGTAATTTTGTTCGGTAAATTAAATATAATTCAAATTATATTATTTAATATTATGAAAATCAACAATTTAAAATACAGATCAGTTATCTTAAGTTTCCTATGTTTTATCTTAAACGACCACTCCGCTTTAGCGACCAGCTTTTGATTCCCCGAAGGTGGTCGCTATTGGAATGTTTTACTGTACTTTACAAAATTTAATTAACGTCAGATGTATTTAAGTTATCGAAATATAAGGTTAAATCTAGGCCTAAGTCTACTTTGATTCTATGTGTTTTGCGTCTTTATGGACTGGAGGGGTGAACACTAAAATACACATCTAAATAAATTGAGGGGGCCAGACGTAAAAGGGTTTAAGAGCAGTTTTGATAGTTCTGAGATAATCAGCTTCAAAGTTTTTTGAGTTTTATAAATTTTAGGAGCCATTAAACTGAAATATGTCTAGTGTACAATATACTATGAGATGATAAAAATATAAGGGTATATTATTACTAAAATAAGAAAATCTACGGTTTGGTTTTGATTCAAATCTGTCTCCCTCCATCCTCCGATAGTACTATTTCTAGGTCTACCTGTTGTCAAGGAGGCTCTGAGAAAGACAAATTTCCGTAGTTTCTCGATATAAATTAAAACTATTTATATCGCAGTATGAACACCCTCTGACGGGGAATAAGTGAAATGCATTTCGACTCGATTCAAGTTCTCTGTTTAACCCATATCAAATACCAAAAGGCACTGTTAGGAAAATATTCCAATTTACAGTTCAGAGAACCTGTATGAAACGAGTCTGTGTACTCTAATACAGAGTATGGCATTAGTAAAATAAGAAAATCTACGGTTTCGTTTTGTTTCAAATCTATATTATTACTCTTACTATATCCTTCATTTTTTTTCAAATATTAAAAAAATGCACTTGAATCGGTACATGGCGTTGATAAATGTTACTGGTAAAACGGTTCAAGTGCAGATGTTAACTACATATATTACTAATCATTTTTTCCCAGCTATTATCTACAGTGTAACTACAACTCGCACGTTGCATAATACTTAATTAGTCTTCAAAATTAGTCACAAATCTAGTATTTATTTACTTGAAATTAATCCTGTATTAACATGTGTTTACACATTACGGAATACTAAAAATAGTTTTGGGGTAAAATGGTTCAAGCGCACTTAAACCCGTTTATTACTGTTTGTTGTTACAGAATACTAAAAACAGTTTTGTGGTAAAACTGTCCAAGTGCACGTAAAGTAAACTGCAATTATTGTTTTCAGTGAACTAAATGTAATGGCGATATATGGGGAGTGTAGGGTGAAATATGCTTAAATCGTTTTACCACCAAGTTATAATACCATTTAAGTATGCGAATCTGTACTTAGGGTAAAATTTTAAAAAAGTGCAGTTTTACTTCTAACCCCCTAAATTCAACGCCTTTGAAAAGCCCCTAATTTCAACGCCTTTGGTAGTATACCAGAAGAATTTTACAAATATCATGAAAGGGAAATCTGCCAAACGTGAACGAAAATTAGAAGAGTAAAGTAAATCAATTTAGAACAACTCGAAGGGTTAAGGATAAAACTTGAAAACAAATAGACCTATTGTTTGAAATTATTAATTTTATTCCAACCCAAAGCTTGAGTTATTGAAATAAATTCAATATGCAAACAACAGTGAGTAGAAGTAGAGGTAGAAGAATTTAGGGATTACGTATTTTTATAATACATTCAGCAATAAATCAATTTATACAATGATATATTCCAGTTATTTCTTCAGATAACGGCACAATATATTGGCCTATTCCTTGAAACAAAAGCTTAATGCAAACCTAGAAAGAGAAGTTGTGTTATTTTTGTAAAAAAACTGAAGAGGCACAATGTGAGTCGACGGTTTGGAGCATCGCCAAGATTAAATTATTATTTTTGTGCATGGAGATGTATCAACGGTATAACGGTATTGATTTGGAAGATCTCTATTTTTGGAATTTGATTTTTGTGGGACGCCGATTTGTTCTCGAGCGCGGAGTGGTAAGGTTATTAAAGTTTTGAGGAGGTACATAAAGAATTTTACAGTATGGCTGGAATAAAAATGGTAATGGTGAGAAAAGTAATGCCTGTCGACAGTGCCGACTATACTTAAAATGGATATTGAAAATTTAGATTTTGAGATAAATTTAAATTTTAGTTAGTATAATTTCTTACTTTGTTATTGATGCACAAAGTGGTTTCTAAAATGGAGTTAAAGTGTAGAATAGAATAGAAATGGACTGTACAAAGACTCTCATTCAAAAAATGGTGAACTATATCATATAGAGTGAGTTTTATATACGTCCCAATTAGGTACCTCCGAAACGGCTTTCACAATTATTATAGGTTTTAGTGAGTAGTAGTCTTGTGATGCGGCCGAAAATATGATAGCATTTACATTGCTGTCAAATCTTTCCTTTTTCTTGAAATCTAATGAACTTTCTTATTTCAATCTTTTGGCTTTTAAAGCCTAAGAAAAATCTACTGATTGTTTTTCAATTAATGTTCCCTATACCTAAATGCCATAATTTCGGAATTATTGCAACATTTATTTTAACCATTTTTTTATTATAAAAATCAATTTTTTTGCCCCGATCAGATAATATTTTAGATTTTTCGATCCTTCGGAAAAAAAAGTCTCCTGTAATTTTTATCTTCGCATTATTCAAGGAAGAATAAAAACTCAAGTCTATCCCCGCTGATATTTAATATCTACTCGTAGTCAATTTGGTGAGACCGCTCCCGTCTGAAAAAATTTCTGATTCGGTTTTTTTGTGGATCCCTATTCAACATTGTTCCCTTTAAACAAATCTGAAGGGTGCTGAAGTTTTTGGGCAGAATTTGTGTAAACAATTTTTTTAAACAAATACAAAAAATCAACTTTTTTGACCAGAAAAATATATTTTTAGGTTTATTGGGTCATTATAAACAAGAAAAAGGTATCTTGTGATTTTTCTCAAAAATTGATAGTTTTCAACAATTAAAAAACGACGGCCTAAACTAAGGGTAGACCTGATCACTTGATATTGAAAATGAATGTTTACACTACAATTTAAGTACTTGGCAACCTCAAAAACATTTATTTAAATATGAGTTTTTAAGCCTTGAAAAAGCGTATTATGGCATTTTTCAGATTTTAAATCGCCTATAACTCGAAAACTATCAATTTTTGAGAAAAATTACAAGATACCTTTCTTGTTTAGAATGACCCAAAAAATCTAAAAAAATATTTTTCGGGTCAAGAAGATGATATTTTGTATTTCTTAAAAAAAATGATTAAACAATTTCTGCTCAAAAATTCCGCCCGGCACCCTTAGATTTAGTTAAAGGGGATATTTTTGAATGAGAATCCACAAAGAAACCGAATCAGAAATTTTTTCAGAGAGAGCGGTCTCACTACATGGACTATCGGATACTATTTTCATACATAGGTAATTTAAAAGATAAAGATTCTGGAACAAAAAATCAACTGATTAATAATATTAGATACATTGGTGATCTTATGCGATAGTTTCCAAGGCCTTTAACAGTTATTGGATCGCGCAAACACGACAGGAAGACAAATGGGAGTAAAAGTGAATGCATACAAGACAAAATTTACATTTAGTTGAAAACCTCACTTCAATAATCCCCTACAGATAGATTAACAAAACAATCAGAGAATTACTCACTTTATATACAGGGTGTCCAGAAACTCTACCGACAAACGAAGACAGGAGATTCCTCAGATAATTTTAAGACAATTTAACCCAATTCACCTAGTCCGAAAATGCTTCTTAAGGGAGCTAGAGCTCCTTGAAGATGGCGCCATGAAATTAGTTTTTCTTAAATACCTCCAGAACGCTTCTATTTAGAATAACGAAAATTGGTATTCTTATTTACTTTCCAGAGATGAATCGATTCCATCCATTGCAAATTTCTAGTACCGGTCATAGGCGTCCGCTTTGGGTAGAGCAACGGGTATTTTATCGCATAACTTTTTTGTCCTTAACTTTTATGCATTTTTGACACCGGATTATTAAGTTGTGAGGTATTCTAGTACTAAAAGGTACTCTTGTTTTAAGTCGGTAGGACACACCGTTTTCTAGAAAAATCGATTTGAAAGTTTTTCGTTTTTGGAATTTGAAAAAAAATTGAAAGAACTTTTCTACAAAAAACGAAGTATTTTACCAACATAAAGTAAGAGTAACTTTTAGTACTCGAATACCTCATAATTTAATAATCTAGTGTCAAGAATGCTCAAAAATTCAAGACAAAAAAGTTATGCTATAAAATAACTGTTGACCTACCCAAAACGGACGCCTATGACCAGTACTAGAAATTCGCAATTAATGAAATCGATTTATCTCTGAAATATAAATAAATGTACCAGTTTTCGTCTTTCTAAACAGTTTTTTTTGAATTTTTTTTTTTTTTTTATTTAAAAAGCGAAAAAATTTTTAAATTTTTAAATCGATCTTTCTAGAAAACGGTGTGTCCTACCGATTTAAAACAAGAGTATCTTTTAGTACTATAATACTTCAAAATTTCATAATCCAGTGTCAGAAATGCATAAAAGTTAAAGATAAAAAAGTTATGCGATAAAATAACCGTTGCCCTACCCAAAACGGACACCTATGATCGGTACTAGAAATATGCAATGAATGGATTAGATTTATATCTTGTAGATAAATACGCGTACCAATTTTTGTTTTTCTAAATTGAAGCGTTCTGGAAGTATTTAAGAAAAACTAATTACAAGACGCCATCTTCAAAGAGCTCTAGCTCCCTTAGGAAGCATTTTCGGACTAAGTGAATTGGGTTAAATTATCTTAAAATTATCTGAAGAGTCTCCTGTCTTCGTTTGTCGGTAGAGTTTCTGAACACCCTGTATAGGGCAGGCTACTTTACAGGCCAGCAGGTTACAAAAAAAGATCAAATACGAGAATGAAATTATTATTCTGTATCCACAGGTTAAACCTAAAAGTATGTCAAGGAATGGCCAAATGCTATATTTGGCTATTAAATGTTGTATATAACATTAAATAACATATTGTATATAACATAAGTATATAACATTGAATGTTGTTACCCGGCACCGACATCCGAACTCTTAAGGATGATATCAATCGCCTAGATCAGAAGCCGGCCCGCTGACGGGATGCGGCCTTTTTGGTTACTGTATCCGGCCCGTTGGAAAATCCCACAAGCAATTTTTTTATCTCTTTTCTCCACCAGGAACATTAGCGTGCGGATATCGTACGTACGCCTTATAGTACTTCGGCCCGGGAGACATTTTGAAAAAATATTATTTGGCCCGCGCTTAAAAGTATTTGTCCATCCGTGGCCCAGATTGTACATTATTTGTCGGTTTTTGCTGTACATTTTAAAGAACCTTTTGGATTTACATGAAATTTGGCATACGCATAGCTAACATGTCAAAGAAAAAAAAAGTGATGTGCCGATGTGCGCTTTTGCCCTGGGGGTGAGGTTCAACCCTTCTCGTGGGTGAAAAACTTACGTTCAAAATAGGTCCAGAATTCGATAAACTGACTGAATCTAAGCAACTTTTATTCCATACAGTTTTTTCACTAAGTCAATACTTTTCGAGTTATTTGCGAGTGAAATGTTTTTCGCAAATAATTCAAAAAGTAAGTATTTTATCGAAAAAATCATTGTTTTCAAAAATATAGCCTGTAAAAAATTAAAAAAACGGTGTATACATGAAGTCTCTAGACCTAATAGAAGCAGAGTTATAGCTAAAGAAAAATAGGTTAATAATTCCAAACAGAATATTTTAACATAAAATAAACAAAATGAAGCACTTTTGGAGAAAACTTATTACAACTTAATACAAAAAAGCTTTATTTCTGTTTTTATAAAAAAAGATTCTAGCATCAAATGTAAGCAAGTTACGCTCAAAATACAGTTGGTTCCTTTTGTTTTAGTAAGAGAAATCGGGAAAATCACCCTCTAATTAGCAACCCTAATGAAATTAATCGTTACTGCTTTACAAGTTGCTTTATTTATGTTGTGTTTATAATAATATATGTGATCTATAAGCTTCATCGATTCAACGTGGATATTTTTGAAAAAAAATGTTTTTAATGTAAAATTCTTAAATTTTTAATTTTGGCAAAAGCGCCTTTTTCAAAATAACTTAAGAATTATTAGAGGTACGAAAAATCTCAAATAATAAAAAAAGTCGGCTTTGTTTTTTTGAATATTTCGTATTACCTACAATTTCATAAATGCGAGAATGAAATTATTATTCTGTATCCACAGGTTAAACCTAACAGTATGTCAAGGAATAGATTTGGCTAATGTTGTTACTCGGCACCGAGACCTGAACTCTTAAGGATGATATCAATCGCCTAGATCCGAAGCCGGCCCGCGGACGGGATCCGGCCTTTTTGGTTACTGTATCCGGCCCGTTGGAAAATCCCACAAGCAATTTTTTTATCTCTTTTCTCCACCAGGAAAATTATCGTGCGGATATCGTACGTACGCCTTATAGTACTTCGGCCCGGGAGACATTTTGAAAAAATATTATTTGGCCCGCGCTTAAAAGTATTTGTCCATCCGTGGCCTAGATTGTACATTCTTTGACGGTTTTTGCTGTACATTTTAATGAACCTTTTGGATTTACATGAAATTTGGCATACGCATAGCTAACATGTCAAAGAAAAAAAAGTGATGTGCCGATGTGCGTTTTTGCTCTGGGGGTGAGGTTCACCCCTTCTCGGGGGTGAAAAACTTACGTTCAAAACAAGTCCGGAATTCGATAAACTGAGTGAATCTAAGCAACTTTTATTTTATACAGTTTTTTCACTAGTCAATACTTTTCGAGTTATTTGCGAGCGAAATGTTTTCGCAAATAATTTAAAAGGTAATTATTTTATCGAAAAATCATTGTTTTCAAAAATATAGCCTGTAAAAAAGTAAAAAAACGGTGTATACATGAAGTCTTTAGACCTAATAGAAGCAGAGTTATAAGTTGATAGTTTTTGACAAATAAGCGATTAAAAATTGAAAAATTGTGAAATCGGCCATTTTTCACCCAAAAAAATTAGGTGAAAAACTGAAAATTTGAATGTTGCCAAGGTAGGAAGATATTCTTTAAACATCGATTGATGAAATCCCGAAGAGTTTTTTGCAATACAATATTTAAAACTCCTTTGCTTTTTAATTGTTATTCAAGCGTGCGCGACACTATTTTCCACCGTTGCATGTGTATACAGTATGGTGCAAATGAAAGGAATAAATTCGTTATTTCGTAAACCGGCGACTTTAGGGAAAAATCCCGAAAAAGATCGATTTTTATTTTTAGTTATCATATTGTGGCATATATAGTATACTAGTGACGTCATCCATCTGGGCGTGATGACGTAATCGAAAATTTTTTTAAATGAGAATAGGGTCGTGTGCTAACTAACTCATTTGAAAGATTCTTCAATTCTCTATTCAGTAATATAAACATTTACATAATTATTTATAGAGGGTGTCCAAAAAAAGTTTTTAATTAAATAATTTTAAAAAAAAAGAAGAATGTATGTAATTTGTTTAATTAAAAATACATTTTACTGCTTTCACAAATCAGAAAACGAGTTTATTTCACAAACAGATATTGCTTTTCGCTTAAATTAAATGTTCAAACTTTCAAGAGGTAACTGGCTTAACCATTGAATTTAATCGAAAAGCAATGTTTATTTGTCAAATAAACATTATTAATTTTCGGGTAACACTAAAATGTACCTATTTTGAATTAAATAAATTACATACATTCTTCTTTTTTTAATAATTTAATTAAAAACTATTTTTTTACACCCTGTATAAATAATTATGTAAATGTTTATATTACTGAATAGAGAATTGAAGAACTTTTCAAATGAGCTAGCAACCGACCCCTATTCTCATTTAAAAAAATCATCGATTACGTCATCACGCCCAGATGGATGAAGTCACTAGTATACCATATATGCCACAATATCACAACTTAATTATAAAAATCGACCTGTTTCGGGATTTTTCCTTAAAGAAGCCGGTTTACGAAATAACGAATTTATTCCTTTCATTTGCACCATACTGTATACACATGAAACGGTGGAAAATAGTGTCGCGCACTCTTGATTAGCAATTAAAAAACAAAGCAGTTTTGAATATTGTATTGCAAAGAACTCTTCGGGATTTCATCGATCGATGTTTAAAGAATATCTACCTACCTTGGTAACATTCAAATTTTCAGTTTTTCACATAGTTTTTGAAGGTTAGAAATGGAAGATTTCGCAATTATTCAATTTTTAGTCGCTTAATGTCAAAAACTATCAACTTCAGAGAAAAGTCACTAATTTTTTAAAGCCACTCAGTTTTCTCTTTGGAATGATCCAAAAACCCTAAAAAAAACTTTGTTCCACGCAAAAAAAATAATTTTAGAAAAAAAAACAAAAAAAAAACGTTTAAAAAGTTTTTGACCCACTTTTGGTCCTGAAAACATGCAAATTTGTTAAGAGGGGTCCATTTTGAGTAAGATTGTGCAAAAAATCCGAATCGGAATATTTTTCCAAGCGCTTTTCCAAGCATTTAAATTCAGTCGCGAATTTAAATTTACACTACTATCGAATTCCCCTAAAGATTAGAATTAAAAAATTTGGGGCGGCTTGGAAACAAGATTCAATTCAATAATTATGCTCCCCCACCCCTTTTTACTAAATTCTCGATTAACTCGGAAAATATCAACTTCACGAAAAAATTTGTTAAAAGATATTTGAGGAAATCATTTTTATTGCTACAATTTTAGTTTCGACTATTTTTGTTGAAAAGTTGAAAATGCCGTAGATATTGAACAAAAACAATTGATATCAAATCAATCGGGTCTTACGCTCGTGTTTTATCGCATATTATGTACTACCTTAAAGATTTTAACAAAAAATTTGACGAGATGAAAATTGAGTAAAATTAAATTCTCTCTATTTTTGTGTGGATACATTTTTGTCCTAAAACTAATAATAAATGAGATAATGTCACTATTTTCCCCATAACTCGGAAAATATCGACCACACGAAAAAAATTGTAATGAAAGAAATTATAAAACATCACATTTTTAATAATTTAAGTTTTTATAAATTTTGTCGAAAAGTCGAAAATAGCGGAGATATTGAGCAAAACAATTCTCGTTTTTAATTAAGAATGCGGCTAACGTAACGGCGGAATTTAGTTGAGATTTTAAATTTACACTATTATAAACTCTCCCTAAATATTAGAACAATAAAATTTGGGGCAGCTCGGCATGCAAAGGTTAGGCCTGTTATTCGTCTACCCCGACTGGACTATGTGTGAACAAAGCTTGTAGTAAATATATCTTCAGTCATCAAATTATAATAAACACAGCGTTGAGTGATCGGCATGTTGAATGTTTAAAAATGCAAAGCATAGAACAACAAAAAAATGGGAAAAGGTATGTCAATCAAAAATGTCAACACCTTGACTTGAAATTTACTCTAACTGTAACAGGTTAATATAATTCGTAAAATGAATATTTATACGATCATTTAAAAATTTATTTTTAGATCTCCAAACACCACAATGCTGTAAAAAATATACTAAAATGGCAAATAAAATATCAGTAAGAATTTTGATAAATTGTTTATTACCTGCGGTTTTTTCGAATACTGTTTTCACCAAATTTTAAAGAAATGTGAAAACTTTGAATTATCCAGGTCCATCTGTCCGTCCGTCTGTCTGTCTGTACGTAAACACAACTGCTCCGTCATTATACCAGATATAATGACAAATGAGGTGTCGAATAAAAGCTTATAATCCAAGGATGGTATTTTACTAAAGGTGAGAAATTTGGCCTAGGACTTCCGGTTTCAGAAATACAACGGGAAGCAGTGTTTTAAAGTCAACGGAATAGTACAAGTGATATTTTATTCAACGCGACTTAGTAAGACGAGAACAAATATTTTCGTTTTCATGACTGTCTGTCCGTCTGTCCATCCGTTCGCGAATATAACTTCTCCGTTACAGACAGAATGACAAATGAGGTGTCGAATAAAAGCTTATAACCCAAGGATGGTATTAAAGACGAGAAATTTGATCTCGGACTTCCGGTTTTAGAAATGCAACCAGAAGTACTTTTTTAAAGTCACCGGAATAGTACAAGCGATATATTATTAGACGCGCTTTAATAAGACGAGAACAAATATAGACTTGCGGTTTTATGACTGTCTGTCTGTCTGTTCGTCCGTCCGAGAATATAACTCATCCGTTATTAATACAGGTAGAATAACAAATGAGGTGTCAAATAAAATATTATAACCCAAGGATAGTACTTAAAATTAAAGATTTTACCAAGGACTTCCGGTTTTAGAGTTAAGACCGGAAGTACCATTTTAAGTCATCGAAATGGTATAAGCGATATATTACTCGACGTGCCTTAGTACAGTTTTGGTTTTTATATCATTTCCGATTAAAAAGTGCCATAATATAGTCGCAGAAATACTAGCTACATGTGACATATCAATCGAAGCATATTGAAAAAATGAGCTTGAATCTTCAGTTCCGGTTTTGAAGTCATTTCAGTTTAAACAATTATTATGACCGAAAGTTTAGTAAAAAGACTCAAAATTAGTGAAATAGTAGGTATATCAAGCGGCATAAAGTTACAAGAAGAATAGTTTGTTCAAATATCAACTTTCGCTTATACTTACTTTCGATCACTTTGGGTGAAAACCTAGTACTTACGAAGTCCAATTACTTGTTTTCATTTAAATTAGTATAAACTAAACACAAAATAAATTTGTGTGTGGCCAGCTATACAAAACCGAGAACAAGAAAAATCTGCTTATCGGCGTTTTCGGCTTCCTTGCTGAAAAATTTATTTTTTGAGGTTATTACGCTAAATAAGACGGAAGTTAAATGTAGCAAAATGTTTGGTTACTGATGTTTTGATTTACTGATTATTTTTGATGTTCAAACAAATATATTTTTGTATTATATTAAATTAAAAACTAATAAAATGTAATACTTATGTATTTCATAACAATAGGTACTAATTATATAAAAAAACAAGCTAAAAATGCGAGCATTATCATAAGGAAAATTTTGTTTGTTTACGTAATTTAATTCATAATATTTAAAATTGCTATTATGAAAAAATGTTTAGAATTAAAAATTATATTTTAATGTGCAATTATATCCTTCTAATTTAAATGTTGTGAACTATAAAAGTACTTTACTCTTGATCGAAGTTCATATTTTTATATACCTCATATAAAATTAATAAAATTTGATATGAGGGTTGCATCATAAATCTTAGACCATGAAGAGCTTTTTATGAAGAGTAACTTTTCCTTATCAAATTAAAAATAAAAGAGTTATAAATGAAAATGTTGTTGGTATCCATAATTTGAGAAAAATCTTCAAATATTTTTTCCATTAGGATGTAATGGCACATATCAGACCATAATTTTTTATTCCAAACAACATTTCATATAGTCGGTTCGCTAAACTCAGACACAAGTGTCATTTTAGTCAGTTATTTTACCAATTTGGCAAAAAAAGAATTACTAAATAGTTAATAATTACTAAATAATTAGTAATCTTGCCAATTTTGACAAATTTGGCAAAAAAAACAAACAAATTACCTACTAAAATCACTAGCCAGTTGTGTCTGAGTTTAGCGAACCGACTATAATAAAAATTTTTATTTCATAACAAATGTAACAGTCCATTTATCATTAGGTACTCCCATTAAAGGGGAGACCGTATACTCGTATAAACCTTTTTAAAATTGGTAATAAAGTATAGCTTTCAAAATATACTCAAATTGTATTTTTGAACATCGCATTTATTTTATATACAGTATGTCCCCTGTAAGTTGTATCCATATGGAAAACTTTTTTATTATTAATTTTACGAAAAAAAGTTATTCTTCATGGTCTAAAAGCTCTGCATGGTCTAAAACCTAAGATTCAACCATCAGATATCAAATTTTATGAATATTATACGAGGTATGTCAAAAAGTTTGAATTTCACTCAAGAGTAAAGTAGCTTTATTTTTCACAATATTGAAAATTGCTATTAAGAAAAAAGTTGTTTGAGTTGTTCTAATTGAAAAATTATGTATAACTAACATTATTTTCAGTTATTTCAATTCTGATAACCCTTTTGTTATTAATTTTACGAAAAAAGTGCTTTCTAATAAAAAGTTCTGCATGGTCTTAAACCATGAAACTATAAAACACCTAAAATACAACCATCTTATATCAAATGTTATCAATTTTATACGGGGTATGTCAAAAAAGATAAATTTAGATCAAAAGTAAAGTACCTTTATAGTTCAGAATAATTCAATTAGACGGATATAATTACATACTGAATCATAGTTTTTAATTCTAAATAAGTTTCCATAATAACAATTTTCGATATTGTCAAAAATAAAGGTATTTTACTCCTGAGCGAAATTCATATTTTTTGACATACCTCGTATAAAATGGATAAAATTTGACATAAGATGGTTGTATTTTAGGTTTTAAACTATGCAGAAATTTTTATTAAGCATCACTTTTTTTAGTAAAATTAATAATAAAAGAGTTATTAAAATTGACATAACTGAGTTGTCCATAATTTTTCAAAATAAAAATTCTTCCATTAGAAGGATGTAATTGCATATTAAAATATAGTTTTTAATTCCAAACAACGTTTCATTATAGCAATTTTCAATATTGTAAAAATAAAGCTACTTTACTCTTGAGTTAAATTCAAACTTTTTGACATACCTCGTATAATATTCATAAAATTTGATTTATGATCGTTGACTCTTACGTTTTAAACCATGCAGAACTTTTTATAAAGCATAACTTTTTTTCGTAAAATTATTAATAAAAAATTTTCCATATGGATACAATTTACAGGGACATACTGTAATAATTAAATTCACTATCAAAAATGTCATTGATACTTTATTAATACTTTATTTAAAATTTAGTTTGACATTCACGAAGGGTCAAACTCAAATAATGTAAATAACCTATGCTTTGCTTCAGTGCCGGCGCTAAGGTATAAGGTGCCCGCCTGCAAAACTAGCACAGGCGCCCCCCTTCCCCACAGACAAATTCTTATGGGCGCCCATATAAAAATTTTTAAGGTGGGGCCAGACGTGAAGATGTTGCACATTACATTTTGTATACTTTGGATGACAATATATATAGTTTAAAGCACCCGAAAAGCTAGGGTGTGGCACGGCCTCCCTGACAGCGTGCCTGCATGGCCGCCCATGCAGATACTCGTACAACCCCAGCCTTGGGGACATTATGTGTGTTTTAATGAAACAGTAAGACCCACATTTCCGAAGATCAAACCGGTTACTGACCTACCTATCTGACCGCCCATAACCTGGAGTGGTATCTATCTGACCCCCAAGCTATAACATCACCCTACCCCATCGCAGTACATAACGAATGAGGAGGCTTTGTACTGAACGTTTCCTTGGATGCCCTGGGTAATGGGACATCCTCTGTATTACTTTATGTGGTTAAACCACCTGATTTTATGGGTAGCTAGAAGAGCTTTTCTCCATATTAATGACTTTATTTTGGACTTGTGCCCTAAAAATGTGTGTTCCAGGCAGGGAGGCATCGACTTAGTCGGTGTTCCCCTATCCGCAAATGTCCCCGGTAAATAAAGTTCGGTTACAGTTTTATTGGATCCATGATCTGACAGAATAACTTCATTTTAATTTTTTTAAGAAATTGGCTAAGAGAACTAAGATTGTTTTTGTCA
Source organism: Diabrotica virgifera virgifera (assembly GCF_917563875.1). NCBI lineage: Eukaryota > Metazoa > Arthropoda > Insecta > Coleoptera > Chrysomelidae > Diabrotica > Diabrotica virgifera. The sequence goes on from NC_065446.1 coordinate 134,101,547, forward strand.
TTTCTTCTTTTTCGGCTTTTCTTTTTCGATTCGTGTCCCAGATAATTTTTTTTTGAATCCATTTTTATTTAACTAAAAATAAAAATAATAACTTTAAAATCTCAAGATTATGTTTCTGCAGTAATGTGAAACCGTAATTTAATAATAGTACTGAGTACTTAACAAATATAATTTTATATTATATTAATTGAATGCAACACTAGATTCTTTAACTGCAGAGTACAACTGACAAACTATTCTGTATTAGTATAGGAAAAATCATATATGAAATAATATTAAATCTAAATCTAAAAATTTCTAAACTAAACTTTATATAAAGTGTTTAGTTTAAATATTATATTTTTATGGGATTAATACTCCATACCTATTAATAAGTACATAATACTTAAATTACACAGGCGGCAAGAAAACAGTATCACATTCGTGTTTATTTTACTAGAAATCATTCATTTCCTCGCATAACTGCTGATACAAAACTTAACAACTAGCACGAAAAAAATAAACAAAGCATTCTTATTTAGAGCAAAGTTGTTTGGTTGAAATATAATATATTTGAAGAATTAAATTATATTACTACATGGTAAGAATTCTATCCGGCATTGCATATTTTTGTATATTTTACATGTGTGATATGCAAAACTAACAAACACTGATTAGGCTATTATGACGAATTTAAACCACATTAAAAAAAAAATGTATTTTTCTATTTTAGTATTTTGCATAACACCAGCAGAAAAAAAGCTCATTCTGGCGCCCCCCAAACAGGGGCGCCCGCCTGAAGTGCATCCCTTGTAGGCCCGTTATCGTCGGCCCTGCTTTGCTTAACAAATTCAGATTAAAAAACTAGCCTACTTACTAGCAACGATTTAAGCTGACGTTTAGTGTGTCGGCAGAAAATAAAAGGATTGTGAAGTCACATTTTAGAATTTGAGGTCGATTATCTCGAAGACAGTTAGAGATATCGAAATGCCGTTTTCAGATTTGGATTCAGAAGAGAAAACTACATAAGAATCCATCGATAAATCTGCTCTAAGTATTGCAGGAACAGCAACGCAATAACACACAGACTTTGCGAATTTATAAACGAAAAGTTTTCGTTGAAAAGGTACTAGTATTCATAGTTCTGAAGCTATTTTCTTGTGCCATGTTAAGGCAATTTACTATTTTTATTGGGAATAAAGTACAATTTTATTTCAAAATAAGTTTATCTGGTCGTTTCAACTTGCATGTTACGGAAATCCTTCTTAAAAACCGAAGTGGAAACCGAAACGTTAAAATAAACATATTATTACGACTGATAACTGATTGAGAGGTGTTCTAGATTTAATAGAAATCGTTTGTCTGCTCAGAGACCTATCGGTAATTGAACTCACCCTTATTAGAAGTGTCATGAGATGACATTTTTATATACGCCAGGACAGTAGTAGTAGTTGGGAGTCGAGGTGATTGTCAAATTAATAATTTTTTACTTTTTAATTAGTTAGTTCTGTATTTGTAAATTTTTAATAAAAGTTTTGAGTTCATCATCCACGTTTTTGAATAAAATCCACGGTACACTCTTTTAAGTAAATTTATCACTTATATCACTCTTATCTAAGAAATTTTCTTCTCAGCCTACTTCATGAGCCAAACTTACTAGTTTTGAATTAAGACAAACTAGTACGTTATATAAATTATTTTTTTAGCTCTAGTTTTGTTGATATCAGATCACAGACTTAACATATGTCATAGCAGCACTAAAAACCAAAACAGCAGCATATTCTTACAACGTATACTGCGAAAATACAAAAGAAACCTATGTAAATAAGACAAAATAATTAATTCCGTAATAATCTACAGCACTTATATACCTAATAGAGCCAAAATCTCGGAGGACTGGCCGCAGTCAACATTAATTACAATCCCGAGGAAAACAAATGCTCTGTGATAAGTACCGACTTATAAGCCTAATTAATTTCATCATTAAAGAGTTCACTAAGATCGTTCATAGAAGAATATACTATGTTGACAGTGAGTCAAATACCGGGGTTAAGCAGCAAAGGTATTTGAGCCAAAATAGGCAATGAACTTGGGGAGACCAAAGAGGTGTCCTACATGGGTGTATCTTATCATACACACAGTAGCATATTATCTGAATTACAACAGATAATATTTATTTTTATTTATTTTATTTATCTTATGGCAATTACAACACATTTAGAACAAAATTACAAACACTAGTAATATAGGTATATGACAAACTTTAAATAGTTACAAATAAACATCAAGTGTATTAATATAATCAATTGACTCTGAAGTTGCAAACAGGAAGTCTTCAGGACTACCATTGTAGGATCTTGAGGGACACTCTTCAATAATGTGGTCAAGGGTTTGGTTCTCCCCACAGTCACATTGAGGAGACTGGTTCTTTCCCCATTTATGTAGCATGTATGCACATCTGCCATGTCTGGTTCGGATCTTATTTAGAGTGGACCATGTTTAACGTGGAAGATCAAAACCTGGTGGCTTGTGGGTAATGCAGGGCATGTTATTTTGCCATGCATTCCATTCTTGGGACCATGCATTAGTGATGTTGAACTCTTTATGTATCATTCTTGCCGTTTTTATTGGTGGTTTTCTAGAGCGGAGACGGGTATTTCGTGCATCCTCGGTATCTTGATGGATCGGCAGATTTATATTGTTCATGATCAACAGGCAATAGAAACGGGTTTATGCAGTCAGTGAAAACAACGGCCTGAGTCACAACTAAAACCTTTTAACTGTTTTTGTATTACTTTCCTTTTGCGCCTCGTATATTCATATCCGGCCAATATACCTCGCTCCTATTTTGTACAGTCATTCCTAGGGATGGCGGTTTTTGACAAAACACCGGTTTTCGGTTAAACCGGTTTTTTGCTTACGGTTTAACCTGGCGGTTTTAACCGGCCAAAAAACCGGTTTTTTCTAAATGGTTACATCAATAGGTTACAATGTTACATTTACAATGCACTTTAGTTTGCGATACTCCACTCGACTTGATACTCGATATCAATATGATCAAAATTAGTACTATCGAAAGAACATCAATATCAATATAAATAAAACACAATTTTTAATAAAACCATTTTATTCTATTAATTATTATATTTATTTATTATTTTATTATTATTATATATTTATTGATTATTATTATATATAATATAGCGTAAGATTAATACAGGGTGAGTCATGAGGAACTGTACATACTCCTACCTCGTATAGAGGCACCTATGGGGAATAACAAATGACCATTAAAACGTGTCTGCTCCCATTGTTTAATAATATACAGGGCGGGTTTCGCATTTTGACAGAAATTGGTATTCGTCATAATTTTTGAACGGTCGGATCGATGTGTCTCTTATTTTGGTCAATCGTTACACTATTGCCACCTAATCAGCTGATTTATTCAAACTAGAAAAAAATCAGGTCCGGCCTTAAAAAAGATAGTTCGTTTGGGTCTTAGAAAAAATTTCACCCTGTATAGTTTACAAATGAAGTTTACAAATTGGACAAATAGGCAATTAAAATAACATGTTTATTTTTTTCCGCACACGATTGCTTAATTTTTTATAAAAAAATCAAACTTGATTATGAATTAAAAGTTTGGTAAAGTGAACCATAGATTTAACAAAATGAACTTTTATTACCAAAATTAATTTTTTTTGAACAAATATTTAATTTATGTTACCACCAATCTACTGATTTATTCAAACAAGAAAAAAATCAGGCCCGGATTTAAAAAATAAGTTCGTTTTGGTCTTAGAAAAAATTTCACCCTGTATACGCTTTTTGAAAACTCTAATATGATTTTTACAAATTAGACAAATAGGCAATTAAAATGGCATATTTATTTTTCCCCATACGATTACTTATTTTTTTATTAAAAAATCAAATTTGACAATGCATAAAACGTTTGGCAAAGTTTTTGCATAGATTTAAAAAAATTACTTTTTTACAAAAATTAATTTACAAAAACAACGTTTTTCTTAAAGTTAAAAGTTTTACCATTTTTTTTTTCTATAACACGTCTAGATCTAAAACTTCCCATAACACTTCTTTTGGGCTGTATAGTTTAACATAGACGTGATCAAATTGATAAATTTTAAATTTTTCCACCTAATTTTTGCGATTTGCAAGTTTTCAACTTTTACAAGAAGAAGACTGAAAGTCTACAACAATTTTCATAGTCTTCACAATGGTAAGAGGTATGTGCTGTAAAAATTTCAGAAAAAAAATATTAAAATAGAACAGAGTTGTAGCGAGTTAAACCGTGAGTTCATTTTTTTTCATTTTTAGGTTACAATTCCGATTTTGACAAATTTGATTTTTTAATAAATAATTAAGTAATCGTGTGGGGATAAAAATAAATATGCCATTTTAATTGCCTATTTGTCTTATTTGTAAAATTCATATTAGAGTTTTCAAAAAGCTTATACAGGGTGAAATTTTTTCTAAGACCCAAACGAACTAATTTTTTTAAAGCCGGACCTGACTTTTTTCTAGTTTCAATAAATCAGTTGATTGGATGGTAACATAAATTACTTATTTGTGCAAAAAAATTAATTTTTGTAATAAAAGTTATTTTTTTTTAATCTAAGTTCACTTTACCAAACTTTTAATTCATAGTGAAATTTGATTTTTTTAATAAAAAATTAAGTAATCGTGTGCGGAATAAAATAAATAAGCCATTTTAACTGCCTATTTGTCTAATTTGTAAAATTCATATTAGAGTTTTCAAAAACCGTATACAGGGTGAAATTTTTTCTAAGACCCAAACGAACTTATTTTTTTAAAGCCGGACCTGATTTTTTTCTAGTTTGAATAAATTAGTTGATTAGGTGGTAATAGTGTAACGATTGGCCAAAATAAGAGACACATCGATCTGACCGTTCAAAAATTATTTTTTTTTTCTCCAATTTATTTAACAATCTGTTCCGTTAGGAACAATCAGTTAAAGTTATGACTTTCTTAGGCTATGGCATGTAGGTAAGAATTCCAATCAAAACTTTCCTTTCTAAATTATCAATAAATGTATAGATAGTACTACTAGTAAAATAAAGTAAAACTTAAAATAGTTCTAATTTATCTAAAATCTATTTGGTAAGTCAGTTGGTTTATAACGCTTAAGTCTGCGAACTTCACCCTCCGTGTTTAATAATTCACTCGCGAAATCATTTGGTTGCGCACTAAGTCTTTCTTCATACTTTTCACTGTATTTGCTGATTTCTTCTTTGATGCTGGGAACTTTCAGGTCTCTCTCTATTATTGCGTTGGGGACGTACCATGGAGCGTTTACTATGGTTCTTAATGCCTTATTTTGAAAACGTTGTATAATTTCCAAGTTAGAGTTGCTGGCTGAGCCCCATAGCTGTATGCCATAGGTCCATATGGGTTTAAGTATGGCTTTGTATACCACTAATTTATTTTCAATTGACAGTCTTGAATGTCTACCCAGAATCCAGTACATTTGTTGAAGTTTGAGTCCAAGTTGCTTTCTTTTGGTGAATAATATGTGTTTTCTCCATGTTAGTCTTTTATCTAGATGTATGCCCAGGTATTTGGTTGTATCTACTTGTAATAATTGTTTGTTGTTTATGTATACTGGTGGACAGCTCTCTCTTTGCATGGTAAATGTCATGTGGGTCGATTTTGTTTCATTAGCTCTTAGTTTCCATTTTTTTAACCATTTTTCTATTTTATTTAAGTGGGCTTTTAAGTTATGCGAAGCTCTTTGGGGGTCTGTGTGAGATGCGATAATACCTGTGTCATCCGCGAATGTTGCGACTGTTGTCAATCTAGTTGTAGGTAGGTCAGCAGTAAATAACAGGTATAGTAAGGGACCAAGTACACTACCTTGTGGGACGCCGGATTTTATTTTAAATAGTTCTGAGCGAGCATCTTGTTGTTTTACTAATGAAAAGCGATCTGTCAGGTACGATTTTATAATTAAATAATATTGATACGGAAGATTTTTCTTCAGCTTATGGAGGAGTCCTGTATGCCACAATTTGTCGAATGCTTGGCTGATATCTAGAAAAGCTGCACTACAGCACCTCTTGTTTTCTAGATCATTGCTGATTTGTTTGACTATACGATGTGTTTGCTCTATTGTTCCATGTTTGCTACGAAAACCAAATTGGTGTTTTGGAATTAATCTTGTTTCTTCTATTATTGGTTCTAATCGACGTAGAAATATTTTTTCAAATAGCTTAGATAATATAGGTAAGAGACTAATGGGTCTATATGAGTTCAGTTCTTTGCGGTCTTTTCCTGGTTTTTGTAACATTATGATCTCTGCTACTTTCCACTGATTGGGAAAATGTGCATACGTAAGTATTGCATTAAATATATGTGTTATTGCCATGATTGTTTTCTTAGTTACGTTTTGCAGGATTTTTCCAGTGACGAGGTCATATCCAGGAGCCTTTTTTGGATTGATTTCATCCATAATTACCATTCGGATTTCTTTAGGTTTAAATTTTTTATTGGGAGATCCATTTGAAAAGGTATATCAAAAAAATTTAAGATTTCATTATTATCTTCGTCGTTTTGGTCCATGTTGTAAGGTTTAAAGACGTTGCTTAGGTGTTCATCAAAGGCCTTTGCTATTTCATTATTACTTCTGGCCCATGTTCCCGCAGAGTCTCCAAGCGGAGGTATTTGTTGTATTGGTCTTTTCATTTTTCGTGTAGCACGCCATAGAGAATAATCTGTTACTTCCGTAGGTGTTAGTTTTTCGAGGTACTCTTGTACGTTCTGATTCCTTATTGTGTGTAGTAGTCTTTTTAATTCAGATGCTGCTCTGTTATAATTCCTTTTATTGATTTCAGTTCTATTGTTTTGCCACTTTTTAAAAATTATGACGAATACAAATTTCTGTCAAAATGCGAAACTCGCCCTTTTTATTATTAAACAATGGGAGCAGACACTTTTTAATGGTCATTTGTTATTCCCCATAGGAGCCTCTATACGAGGTAGGAGTATGTACAGTTCCTCATGACTCACCCTGTATAAATATAGATATTGCAATAATATACAATTTAACCCAACCACTTCAACTCAAAAAAATTTCCCAGACTATTTCAAATGGGATTTAAAAAACATAATATCAACATAAATATTTTACTTAACGATAAATTGGATAATGCAGTTTATCTTTTATTTTTACTACCATCAAAAAAAATGTATCATGTATTTGTTTTAACACGTTTGTATATTTGTATAATAGGTACATTTTAACTCATTTAATACTTCCTGTATGGGTGTAGCGTTTCGAAAACGTAGGGAAATTTTTGGAGATTCGTATTCGTAATCGGTAATTCGATATTCATAGTCAGAATATTATTTTTGGGAATCAGAAAAAATTCACCCGCTTTAGATGTCAAAAGTCAAGTGTGAAAAATAGATGATATTTGCGTCTACTTCAACCAGATCACTTCTTATGTAAATATTATGATTACAAATACTTTTCAACGAAATTTTATAATAAAACTTAACTGTTTCTGGCTTATGTGAGTTTGCACTTTCAGTTTGCTTCTGTATTTATAAAATAAAATTTGAATTATGGTTTTGTTTGGAATAATTACTTGCGAATAATGATTATAATTGGGATTACTTTAAAAAGAAAAAAACCGGTTATAACCGGGACAAAAAAACAACCGGTAAATCCGGTTATTGCGAGGTAAAAAACCGGTTTTAGGTTAAAACCGGTAGGTTTTTCCCATCCCTAGTCATTCCCACTATTAATCTAGATTGAATATTTTTTGTTCAGTGCACAATGAAAGTGACCCGTGTCGAGATATTAGTAAAAAATCTATAATTTCTTAATGTCTACTGCCAGTAGTAAATGAAAATCAGGTCAGAAATATCGAAGATAAATGGAATGTCTTAAAAGAAGCAGTGATAGCAGCTGCAAAAGAAGTAGTGGGGGAAAGCAAAGAACCTAGCCAAAAAATATGGTATGACAAAGACTGCCAGAGACTAATGGAACAAAAAAACCAAGCTAGGCTTAAAATGCTGAACAACAGTACGGAAGAAACCAAAGAGGAATATACTACAAGAAGACGACAATTAAAAAAACATCTAAGATTTAAAAAGATTTAAAAAGAGGAAACACAATAAAGATAAGATTGAAAGGCTAGAAGAACATGAACAAAAACGTGAAATAAAACTATTTTATAAGGAAATAAATCTTGAAAAAAAAGGTTTCCAACCAAGAACAAAATTATGCAAAGACAAAAATGGGGTCTTAATAGCAGACGAAAAAGGAGCGCTAAAACGGTGGAGAGAACATTTTAATGAACTGTTGAATAAACAAAATCAACGTTACGAAATAGAAGAGCCAAGATTAGTAGGAGAGACTGAAATAGACCAATATGCACCAACAGAAGCAGAAATAAAAGAGGTAATAAAAAAAATGAAAAATAACAAAGCCCCAGGATGCGACACAATAACTGTAGAAATGTTAAAATATGGAGGACATAGAATACAGAGTGAAATATCAAACTTAATACTAGAAATATGGACCACAGAAATAATGCCGGAACAATGGAAAATTGCAGTGATATGCCCTATACATAAGAAGGGAGATAAGCTAGATTGCAATAATCACCGGGGAATATCACTACTAAATGTTGGATACAAAATATTTAGTAAAATATTGGAAGGAAGACTATATAATATAATGGAACAAACAACAGGGGATTATCAAGGAGGATTCAGGAAAGGCAGGTCAACTATAGACCAAATATTTACAGTAAGGCAAACGCTGGAAAAATTCTACGAGCGGAATACCGAACTACATCATCTATTTGTAGATTTCAAACAAGCGTATGACTCAATAATTAGAAAGGAATTATATAGCGCAATGCAAAAGTTAAATGTACCAAAAAAACTAATCAGATTAGTAAAACTATGCCTAACCAACACCAAAGCAAAAGTAAGGATCCAAAATCAACTGTCCGATGAGTTTAACATTAATGAAGGTCTAACACAAGGGGATGCACTGTCAACAACACTTTTTAACCTTGCGTTGGAACAAGTAATCAGGAAAACTCCTATAGATAGGGATGGTACAATATTTACAAAGCTCAATCAGGTCGTTGCCTACGCAGATGATATAGACATAATCAGCTGGACATTAAAAGACCTAGAAAAAATTTATACATATTTTAAAGAAGCGGCACAGACTATGGGTCTAGAAGTTAATGTCTCAAAGACAAAGTACATGATAACAACTCGGGAAAAAGTACAAACGAAAAGCAACATATCTCTGAGCGGGCAAATATTTGAAAGAGTGGACCGTTTCAAATATTTAGGATCAACAATAACAGAAGGAAATAAAAACAGTGATGAGGTAACAGCAAGAATTTCTCTTGGAAACAAATGCTTCTACAGCCTACAAAATATCATAAAGTCAAAATCACTATCTATTAATTCAAAAGTAAAAATATACACAACAATAATGAGACCTGTAGTAATGTATGCATCAGAAACATGGACCTTGACTAGTGAACAAGAGGAACAACTTCTTAGATGGGAAAGAAAAATCTTAAGGAAAATATATGGACCTATACAGGAGAATGGAGAATGGCGTATAAGAATGAACCACGAAATAAATAGAGTGTTTAACAGACCGACTATCACAAAAGAAATACGAAGTAAACGACTAAGTTGGTTAGGACACGTAGAAAGGATGGATGATAAGAGAAATACAAAAAAAGTACTTAGAAAAGAATTAAATGGGAAGAGACCGAGAGGTAGGCCTAGAAAGAGATGGATTGATGGTAGTAACCAGGATTTGAAAGACCTAGGAATACGAGAATGGGAAAAACAAGCAAAGGAAAGAAAAGCATGGGCAGCTATAGTCAAACAAGCAAAACACACATAACGCCGAAAAGACCTCCTCAAAAAAAAAAAAAAAAAAAAAGAAAGTAATATTTTAGATAAATATCGTTTAGAACTTTTGAGGAGTTGTGCGTGTGGCTGGCCTCCACACCATGTAAAACTTTAGAGCCTAGAAACCCCAACGGGCGACCATGGCCCTCCATGGGCTGTCAGCGGTCACCGATGATGATGATGATGATTTCAGTTCTATTGTTTTGCCACTTTTTAAAAATTATGACGAATACAAATTTCTGTCAAAATGCGAAACTCGCCCTGTTTATTATTAAACAATGGGAGCAGACACTTTTTAATGGTCATTTGTTATTCCCCATAGGAGCCTCTATACGAGGTAGGAGTATGTACAGTTCCTCATGACTCACCCTGTATAAATATAGATATTGCAATAATATACAATTTAACCCAACCACTTCAACTCAAAAAAATTTCCCAGACTATTTCAAATGGGATTTAAAAAACATAATATCAACATAAATATTTTACTTAACGATAAATTGGATAATGCAGTTTATCTTTTATTTTTACTACCATCAAAAAAAAATGTTTCATGTATTTGTTTTAACACGTTTGTATATTTGTATAATAGGTACATTTTAACTCATTTAATACTTCCTGTATGGGTGTAGCGTTATGTGTATTAAAACGTAGGGAAATTTTTGGAGATTCGTATTCGTAATCGGTAATTCGATATTCATAGTCAGAATATTATTTTTGGGAATCAGAAAAAATTCACCCGCTTTCGATGTCAAAAGTCAAGTGTGAAAAATAGATGATATTTGCGTCTACTTCAACCAGATCACTTCTTATGTAAATATTATGATTACAAATACTTTTCAACGAAATTTTATAATAAAACTTAACTGTTTCTGGCTTATGTGAGTTTGCACTTTCAGTTTGCTTCTGTATTTATAAAATAAAATTTGAATTATGGTTTTGTTTGGAATAATTACTTGCGAATAATGATTATAATTGGGATTACTTTAAAAAGAAAAAAACCGGTTATAACCGGGACAAAAAAACAACCGGTAAATCCGGTTATTGCGAGGTAAAAAACCGGTTTTAGGTTAAAACCGGTAGGTTTTTCCCATCCCTAGTCATTCCCACTATTAATCTAGATTGAATATTTTTTGTTCAGTGCACAATGAAAGTGACCCGTGTCGAGATATTAGTAAAAAATCTATAATTTCTTAATGTCTACTGCCAGGTCTACAACTGATACTTTCCTGTGATTGATGGTGGCATCCAACCAAGATGATAATACCAGTGTTATTGGATCAGAAGATGGGGAAGAAGAAATAAATGATGAAAATATTAAGAAATTAGACATAAGTACATAAGAAGAAATGATTGTTCGTGCTACACGTCCTGCAAATGGAGCTTCCTGAAATATCAAAAATGTAAAACAATCCCAAAATATAAACACCGTAACGATAAGAACTGCATACATCAAAAGAGTAACGCCTTAAATATTTTTGACCAACGGGTGGTCGAACTAGAAAAAGAAAAACTGAAAACTAAACAGAGTAATCTTTTTGTCATTCAAATTTCATCAAACTACTTCACTTCACAGTAGTCCTAGCTTGACTGAGCAGCGCAGGTATTAACATCCTTGCTATGTGCTGTCGAATTAAGGTTTATGGAACATTTTAGGATTAGGTAAGGATTCTTTATTTAAATTATTGGATTGTCCTTTTTGTGTCCCTGATTAGAATTTATACATAATACACTGACCGGTACAAAAAACGGCCACCCCACAAAATGGGTAATTTTTGATGTCTTGAATTTCCTAAAGCTATTGTCCGCTTTAAGTGATTTTTTAATATTTTATAGCCTTATCTTTTAACAATATTGCTGTAATAAAATTGTTGCTGGACAGGTAAATTATCATTGTATACCGGGTGTACCAATCAAACTGTGTTTTATTCTCAAAGTTCACCACATCCTGTGGAATATTCTAGCATTTATAAAATATTGAAAACCGAACTATAACCTCAGGTTTTCTTAACATTCTGTTTTTTTATTCATTCGCTTGTGTTGAATAATAAAAAAGTTAGGTAATTTACCAACTAGTTATTTTCTGCATTAATACAAGGTGTTTCTAAATAAGTGCGACAAATTTTAAGGAATAATTCTGCATAAAAATTATTGACCGTTTCCTTATAAACATATGCCCGCAAATGCTTCGTTTCCGATATACGGGATGTCAAATTTTTTCTTACAAACTGACGATTTATTTATTGCTCTAAAAACCAGTTGAGGTATGCAAATTATATTTGGTAGGTTTTAAGAGGTTGTTGTTGCGCATTTTTTGACATACAATTAAGAATTTTATATTCACCGTTGGCGTGCATGCGGGTAATATTACCCGTCATATTACCCATATCCGCGCCAATGGAGATTATAAAATTTTTATTTCCATGTCAAAAAATATGCAATAACTGTATCTTAAATCCTACCAAATTTCATTTTCATATCTCAACCGGTTTTAGAGCAATAAATAAATCGTCAGTTTGTAAAAAAATAATTTAACATCCAGTATCTCGGAAACGAAGCATTTGCGGACATGTGTTTATAAAGCAAACGGCAATTATTTTTTCATGCCGATTTACCCGTTAAAGTTTGCCGCACTTATTTAGAAACACCCTGTATTAATTAAGAACATGGCTAGTTGTTAAAGTACCTAACTTTTTTATTAACCAACATAAACGAATTAATCAAAAAACAAAATGTTATTAAAACCTGAGGCTATAGTTCAGTATTTTTTAAATACTAGAATATTCCATAAAGTGTGGTGAACTTTGAGAATAAAACACAGTTTGATTGGTGCACCCTTGGTGTGACACCATTGGTATACAGTGATAGTTTACCTGTCCAACAAGAATATTATTACAGAAATTTTGTTCAAGAATAAGGCTATAACATATTAGAAAAATCACTTAAATCGGACAACAGGTTTAGGAAATTCAAGACATCAAATATTAGCAATTTTTTGGGGTGGCCGTTTTTTGTGCCGGTCAGTGTATATCTTCAGGGTGAGTGTTGCATGTGTTTATGCTTATAAGGACGCAAAAGCAGACATACCGAAAAGCCCTGGGGCAAAGTGTAGAGTAGCTGGCTAAGCGTGTGGTACTGTCAACATCGACCGCGACTAGTAGCATCCACCGAGACCTCTACCTCCACCGAGACTCACTTGTTTTTTTTTGTACTTTAACGCGGTACAGATTACGTAGTTACGATTTTTAAACAGTGGTGTATTTTATTTAAAATATTTTTTAACTAGATTAAATTTGGACTTGTTGTTGTTTGTGAAGCTTATGATAGGGAACAGCAACGTTTACTGTCCCTTTGGCAGAGTGTTGAGGATGATCTGTAAAAAGATAAAATCGATAAATCCGACACATAATTTTCAGCTGCATGTGGGTAATGTTTTCAAAACTTAGGAAGATGGTTCTAAATGGTTCGTGCACAAAAATCAAAACACATTTGGAAAAACCAAACCTCACAATAATGTTACAGATGGCAGGCGTAAAAAGAGTTGCCGAGGAAGTTCTAATAGCAAAAGCAGATTCACCGATATCATACATGTTTGTATGTAAACAGTATAGTTCCCAATCAGTTTTGACTTGCACCTATTTTATTAATAGAAAAGAAACTAATAGCGTTTTTTTTTATATTCAACAAATTAAATAGGGTTTTTATTAGTCATAGTGATATTATAGTTATTAAGGTACCAAGGGTGTTAAAAGGATAATAACGCTTAAGGTCAATGGTGTATATACCGAGGGCCTTTGGCCCGAGGGACATAGGTTGACCGACGTTATTATCTATAATACCCGTGGTACCTTCAAAGTTTAATGTCCGACTAAGGGCCGGTTTCACCAACGACAAATGAATAAAGTTATTCGACCAATAAACTGACATTTCTCCATTTTACTAACGTCAAATAAGACTTACTTTAATTATTTATAAAATAAATACTTACTCTTCGAACAAATTGGTAAGTTAATCTCGCTGTAAATATTTATGAGAAAGAAAATTCGCCAGTTTAACTTTAAATTATCAAAATTATATTGAAACAAAATGTAAATATAAACGTCTAATAAATTTTATTCGACGAATAGCTATTCATTGATTTATTTGTTGTTGGTGAAACCGGACCAAAATTATCTTTTATATGCAAAAAATTTGAAAGAATTTTGAATTAAGTAATCAGTTTTCAAATAAGTAGATTGACCAGCAATAGTCGTAACGTAATTGTGGTAACCATAGTTTTACTTAGGTAGTTATTTGTCAATTTGACAGTATTTAACTAGTTATTTAAATTTAATACCCTAGGGCGTTTATTTTTCAAAATAACGCCCTACGGCGTTATATCATACTTAACTGACTTCGAAATCATGTCATCATTATTTGTCAAATGATATACCAGTCGGACATTAAATTATATTTTATTTTCTCTCTCTCATACTATAATAATATGTCAATTATGATGTCACTTCCTGTATCATAATGAACTGCATTATGATACAGATTTTCATTACGATACAGATTTTTAACCAATACAATCGCGATATGGCATTCGCATTAACGATGACCAATGGCGAGTCAAATACATTTTGACAGTTCTCAATATATATATATATATATATATATATATATATATATATATATATATATATATATATATATATATATATATATATATATAAACAAACTGTCCAACTGACGAACTAAATTTTTTTTTGCGTTACAAAATTAATAAATTTGAATATATTTTTTGTTGCAAATGATCATAGAAAAAATCGTGTATACAACTTTCATTTAACTATCATTATGAAGCTCGTACTCTATACGAAACTCGGAGCTAGTCAGCTTGTTTCGCATTCCTCATACTCGCTTCATAATGACCATCATTAAATGCTCGTTTCATAATAACACTAATAAAAGTCGTTCTATTTGTAATAAATAGAACAGTTGAACAGTTGAACCCGCTTATTAGAAGCAAAATTCGTGCCAAGCAAAAATATTCTTATAAGCGGAATATTCTAATAACCGATCATTGGTGGCTAGCTGAAATAAGTGTACCGAATATACGTTATAATAGTACATACTATGTCAATATGCATATGAATATGGTTTTAGGTCTTTTTATGTCAATAAAAATTTATAATCTATTTACAAAAACAATTACGAAACGATTAGACGGTAAATTGCAATTGGGTTTTAGAAAAGACTTCCGAAAAAACGATCAACTATTGGTAATAAAAAATAATCTTATAGAAAAATGCTGTTTCTAAAATCAGCCAAGTGTGTGGCAATGTTCCTATAGAAATTTGTAGACAAATGAAATTATTTAGTGACCTTGTCGGCATACGATGGAATTTTCTGTGGGAAAGGAGCGTTTATTCATAAAACAGTAATAAAGCGTTTATTAGGTACCTGACAAACCGTAATAATATACAAAACAGCAGGCTTTCGAAGCTCTTACCGACAAACCAATATATCAGACAAATTTAAAATTTTTGGGAAATTGTACGTAAAAATTTATTTGTGGACCTGAAAAAATTATTCTAAAAAAGCGGTATTTGGTTACTAAACCATATTCCAATAAACGGATAAATTTATTAAAAGGTAAATGGAAACGTTTCGGGACCTCGAATTTATATTCCATAAACCGGGATATTCCTATAGCCGGTACTCTAATAAGCGGGTTCGACTGTACTTAATACTTATTGAAAAGAACCATATAAATATAAGGCATAACAAATACAACCAAGTATACCAAATTCGGTATTCTGAGACACAACTACTGTCTAGTGATTTTAGTATTTTTTTTGGGAATAACTTCCATTGGGTTGCTAGACGTGACTAGAAATTACTACACAACCAAACATACCTGCTGATAGCCAATATTATTAATAGTAAACAGACATAAATAATATGCTGTAATAGACAAACTTTATGCTAATCACTAATTTTTTATTTACACCATTATAATGTACTTATTGATAGTAAATGAGAAAATTATTTATTGTACAAAATAAAAAAATTTGAAGAAATATATTCTACAAAATTTTATGACTTTAATATACACTCCCACTATTTCCAATAATTCTTTTTTTTTTAATGAAATAATAATAATGTTAATTTGAGCAGTTAATATTGTATGGTAGGAATTTTGTGTTGTAGGTTTCCTACTATTAATGGAGGAGCGAATTTAGTTTACAAAAAATTAATTATGTGAAATAGTTACTCATGATAATATAAGTGTTAAAAGTACAATTGTAAGGCACGCATGTGAAGGTGTCGCTTCGGCTATTTCTGAAATTTATATGAGTGCCTTAAAAATCTACTTTTAGCACGTATATCATACAATATTTATTTTTTCTACAAACGTGTTAAAAATGCAATAATACAGTTTAAATTAAATTTCAAAAAACATTTATTACATCGAAAGGAGATAGTTTTAAATTGTATCGTATATTACGGACTTTAGCAACCATTGTTAACTTAATTGTTTACGGAGTTTTGAAGCATCTGTCAGACGTCTGTTAGTTTTTTAAAACGCGGTTGTGGATTTTTCGTTAAAATGAAAGAAATGATAGAAAAAGATCAATTTCAAGTTATAGAGATAGCGATCAGTCGAGATATCATGGATTTGTTGCCGAGGAAATCCAGAATTCAATATGATATCGCTTATAATAAGTTTGAGAAATGGTGTGAAGCGAAAGGCGTTTCTGGGAAATATACTGAAAATGTATTTATGGCGTATTTTGAGGAGAAAGCAAAGGTGAGGAAGGCATCATCTTTGTGTTCGAATTATTCTATGATCAAATCTGTGCTACGTATAAATAGCGACGTAGATATCAGCAAATATTTTAAGCTTATCGCGTATTTAAAGCGTCAAGCAGAAGGTTACCGGCCAAAAAAATCAAAAATCTTGACTAGAGACCAAATTGACCAGTTTTTGAAGTGTGCATTAAATGATGAGTATCTTCTGTTGAAAGTATCTGCGATTGTGGGAATATTTGATGCCTGCCACAAAGAGATATAAATATAAATATTTTGAAGTTTGCCTTCAAAATTTTACATTTCACTTTTAACTGCAGTGTCTTAAAAATTTTAAAGCACCCACTGTGTGACGTTCCATCACTTATCTAAGTAATTATTAATGGGAATACCTTATTTAATTATGGTTAAAATTATTTTTCTCGTAATTAAAACAAGCCGTTCGCACAAAATCCTCTGGATGACGTCATACCTAGGTGCTGTGGCATCACTGATAGATTTTTGAAGTTGGCATTGACGCCGGTCGCCAGCTGTCATCAAGTCGAACGGAGCAAGGAGGGTGATTGTTCTCTGCGAAGTGCCAAGAAGGGCGGTGTAATCTCTTACAATAAGTGATTGAGAAAATTATATTTTAGCCGCATGGTTCAATTATTACTGTATTGCCAGTTATTTTATTAAGTTTGTGTTTGAATCAAAGTGACGAAATATAATGAAACTGTAAGAAGAAGGATTTTGCACCGGTATGTTTTTTATGTGTACTAGTTTTTCATTATGGCGTCCTAGTTTTGGCCATTGTAATATTATTTTCATTATGGATTGAATTTAAATCAAGTCATCGATTGGCTTTGATGTAGAATATTGCAGTGTCTATAATGTATCCAGAAAATATCTCTAAGAATATACTTAATATGTGGTTATGTTCATCAAAATTTTCCAGTTCTGAAAACCTATTGAAAATTATGTCATGACTTCCTGAAACTTATTAAATCTTACTTTATAGACTTCATAATTCTTTTCCCATATCTAGTATGTTCATATATTTCCACAGTACCTATTTCTTTATACAATACATATACAACTACTTTTGAAAAAAAAACATATTATTTGTTAAAATAACAAAAATATCACATCCAACATTTAAATTGTAAGTTTTCTTGTCTATTCTAATCAAGGCCATATGTGTTAAAACTCTTATCACAACCTATGGTTAAAATGTCAAGGTAGATAGGTTTTTTTGGGGTCAATGAAAGGTCGAGTTTTTGTAGTCTTCTCTTCTAAAAACCTTTCCTCGTCAACTTCTCTCTTTTACTTCTTTTTATAACAGGTTTTATTGGAAATAAACTGGGAATGTTTTTGGTTTTAGCCCTTCGGGAGAAATCTCAAACGACGTATGAACTTATAAAGACCCAACAACACCACGGGTAGGCACTTCCAGGGTTCAATCGACAAGGGACAGGTCTGGAGGATATACAGCCTCCCATTTGATCTTGTTTATTTTGGTTCTTCTTCCTGCAACCCTCAGAGGGGCAGTTTCAGTAACGGTTGGACCGTTACACCACATTGGTGTTAGCTTCGTACCACGGACTTGGGTATTAGACATCAAGGAACATTGGAACCTGTGAAAAGGGGTTTGTTTTGGGGACATTTATTTGTAACGGTTAAAGACATACTGTTTTTTTAATTTTTCAGGACATTTAGCATACTTATACTTTCATAATTTAATTACATATATTTTTTCTTTCCTCCAAAAACATAAGTATACTGTAATTTATCAGAGCCATACCTAAAGTTGATAGTGTTCCCCAAATTTACATAATTCCTTGGTAGAAGTTTCGAGCTCGAATATTCTTCCCACATATATGTTCTTTACCCTTGGTTTGTATTAATTTTAGACTTGTTCCCATGTAAATTAAATATATAATTGTCTTAATTCTCTAACTTTAAAATCATTTAACTTGCTTTCATACTTTATCAATTTTTATTAGTTTTTTGCAAATATTATTTAACGTTAACGTATCAATCATTTCCTTTTTATATTAACTTTGAATCAATCCCTAGTACCTAGCCCCTCAGGACGGTACTAGTTTTACTTGTTATTATTATTAAGAACCACTAGTCATAAAAGGGTTTTTGTATCCAGTACTACGTTGGTTCATTTAGGGACTTGTTACCCGTCAACTCATTGAGAGTTATATAAAAATATTATTTATATTAGGTATTTTTATTATTATATTATCAGGTAGTATTCAATTAGGCTGTACGTATTTTATTCGTACTATTATTTGGTGAAGGGTTGTCATTTAACCTAGATGTAAGTTGAGGGTATGCTTCCTAGGAAAGCTACTCCAATAATAATTTAATAGGTAATTATATTTATATCACAATAGGTAATTATTTCTCATTGTCATTTTAGAGTTACATAGTTACACTTATCATAACTTAGAGGTTGTCAATAATCTAGATAGTTATATATAATAAATATTTATTTGTTTTGTATACCAATTATTTTTTTTTCCCAGTTTTGAATTTAATAATTTAATATATTGAATATTTTACAGCAGTGTAAGATACCTGGAAGTTTGGTCCATTCCAACTTCTGGCGCCCACAATTCAGTCTATTTTATTTATCTTCTATATTCTTCTATTTTTATTATATTATTATATTTATTTAATTTATTTTCTGAACATATATTTTTATCTTAAGATTTCCCTTTTCTAGTCATCATCTCTCTTTAGGTTGAGCTACTGTTCTTTGACAGGCATGCAAACGAGCCGTATCCATCCTTGAGTGTCAAGTTGTTCTCTTGCTAGCCAACTCTATTCAGTTTGCCTCTGTCTCTCCATACTTCCATTATCAGTTCATCACCCTTCCTTCATTCATTTCATCTTATCATTTTAGTTCAACAAATACTACTGCAAAGTGGTAAAATATTTGTTACATTCGGCAGCCCAACTTGGTGCCAACCTTTTATAGGTTCTAAGACAGTAGTTCTTTTAGTTCATTTTTTTTCTTTTATTTATATTATTCCCTTCTGATATCTTTTTATACATTCTGTTCTGATTTATTTTGTTTTTAATTACTTATTAATACTTAACAGGTATACTGTCACTGCTGGATCTATTAATTAGTTGAGATTTTGAAACCTCTTTTATAGGTTGTCATACAGCTTACATTCTAGGTTGAATTTGAAACGAAGTATAAGTAACTAACATATATATTATATAATATTATTATTGCAAATTTTACTCCTTCAGCCAGTGGTGTATTTGTATGTACAGTTGATCGTTAATACTTACATATTTTTTTTTTGGGTACAAGTATAATAGCTAAAATTTTTTTTTCCAATATTTAGGTACTATATTTACTTGATTATACCTTATTTACTGTATTTATTTGATATATATTTTGCTGGCCATTTTTGATTTTGTTGGTGTGTTGCTAATATTTTCTCCGTACCTATATATTTTGCATAAAAACTTAAGTATATTTCGTATTTCTGACTTTTGGATTGCTTGTCAATAATTTTTGCTTTCATCATGTGTGCTTTTAAAGTTGAACATCTTCTGGTGGACGAATTGGACTATGAGTTGAAAATTAGGGACGTAGTACCAGAGGAGTCAGCAACCGTCGATAGAAAACGCAATCTTCTGCGGGGTGCTTTGAAGCAAGAAGCAGGCAATAGGAGTTTCACCCAACTTTCGGCTGTACATATCCCTTTTGAGGACCAACGGAAAGGAATATCCGAAACGTTGGATAGCTTGTCGAAGAAAATAGAGAAGTTTAGGGGAACTGTACAGGACAATGAATATGTTAGATTAATATCTCGTCTAGCTCATATTTCTGGCCGGGTACACTTGTTACAGTGTACTACAGAAGAGCAGGAACCTTTTAAAAAGTCTGTTTCTCTTAAAATCCTTACATTGGAGGGTGAGCTTGATTCTAAGGTTAACCCCATAGCCACATCTACTCCTAATGCTCCAGTCAGTGTCGTTCCTAGTTTCACATACTCCAAACCCGTGCAAGTACACAAATGGGGTGTTTCATTTTCCGGTGAAAAACAGCACAATGATGTGATTACATTTTTAGAAAAGGTCGAATGTCTTCGTGTATCTAGAGGTGTCTCTGAAGAAAATTTGTTTGCTGCTTCAGCTGAATTGTTTACTGGTCCTGCTTTTACCTGGTTCATGAATAATAGAGGTAATTTATCTTGTTGGTCTGATCTGGTTCGCAAGTTGAAGTCAGATTTTCTTCCTTACTCATACCAGGATGATCTCTTGGATGAAATCAAAAACCATAAGCAGAAACCAGGGGAGTCTGTCACTATGTTCATTAACACTATTTTAGGCATGTGTAGCCGTTTAGACACTCCTTTATCTGATTTGTCCAAAATAAAAATCATCTTAAAATGTTTATTACCTTTTTACCATCAACAGTTAGCTCTTATGGACATCCAGAGTATTGATGATCTCACTGTAAAGTGCAAACGTTTGGAGGAAACGTTATCCTGGTCTTCTCAGCCTCCATCTTCATCTCGACCCTCTTCTACCTCTTCTTCTCAACCAACTTCCTTTAGACAACGTTCTTGGCAAAATAAGGGCCCTGAACATAATGTTTCTGTTTTCAGTTCCGTTGTTTGCTGGAATTGTCACCAGTCTAATCATAAGTTCAATGATTGTGGTATCCCTCAAACTCGTATTTTCTGCCACGGTTGTGGTAGGGAAAATACCCTCAAAAGAAATTGTTTCAAGTGTTCGGGAAACGAAATGTCGGAGGTCCGTCCCCTGAGCGTTTCTCCGTCCAACACCCAATCAGGGAATCAAACCCCATCAGAAAACGAGACAGCTGGCCCAAGCACACCAAGCAACTCAAACCCATCTTCCAATCGGAAAGGGAAGAAGGTATCGTTCAGGAAACAAGCACACACCACAAATCAAAATCAGTCCAGAAATTAAGTTTTAGTCATGATACGTTGAACGCACATGATTCACAGGGTTGCAAAGCCACAAATTCTTCTTTAATTGGTAGTGTTAAGTATAATAATAATTTTGATGGTGAAGTAGTTCCATATAATGGTTGTATCCAACCAAATATTTTAGATTTAGATATTAACTCTTTATTAGTTAGGAAACAAAATGATAATAGGCCATATCTACCCATTCAAATTTTAGGACAATCGTGTTTAGCTTTATTAGATAGTGGCTCTAATATTTCATTGATAGGAGCACATTCATTAAATTTATTGAAAAATGCTAATATTCCCATTATGCCCATTTCATCTTTGCATGTATCTACTGCAGATGGTACAGTCCAATCTATTACAGGCAAACTCCAAATTGAAATCACAGTGGCAAATTTATGTAGAAAAATTACATTTTATGTTATTCCTTCTGTACAGAATTCTATAATTTTAGGTATGGACTTCTTCAATGCTTTTAATAGCACCTTAAGTTGTTCTGATTTTTCTTTTTCCATATCTGAATTTAATCTGTCTACCCTTAGTGCTATTCATGATTTTTCCAGTTTATCTAGTTCTGAACAAAGGCAATTGGAGAATATGATCTCTCAGTTTACTACTATTTCTTCAAATGACAAACTAGGTCGTACTTCATTAATATCTCACACTATTGAGGTGGGAAATCCTACTCCTTTCAGATTATATCAGTATCCCATACCTCAAGCCTGGCAGGCAGATTTAGAAAAAGAAGTAGATTCGATGCTTGCTTTAAATATCATAGAACATTCAACGTCGTCCTATTGTTCCCCACTCTGGTTAACAAAGAAGAAGGATGGATCCTTCAGGATCTGCTTTGATGGTCGAAAACTAAACAGTATCACCACTAACAGGGATGCTTATCCAATTCCCCGAATTGATGTGATTTTGAGCAAACTTCAGAATGCCAAATACATCTCTTCGATAGATTTGTCTAAGGCCTTCTTACAGATCCCACTGAGTGAAGAGAGCAAGAAGTATACTGCTTTTGCTGTCAGTGGTAAAGGATTATTCCAGTTTGTCACCATGCCTTTTGGTCTTGTTTCTGCTCCTCAGACAATGTGTCGTCTGATGGATTTAGTCATTGGTCCACAGTTAGAGCCCTATGTTTTCTATTATTTGGACGATATTTTGGTTGTCACTCCTGATTTTTCCCTTCATA
The DNA here is from genome assembly GCF_917563875.1 of Diabrotica virgifera virgifera. Classification (NCBI taxonomy): domain Eukaryota; kingdom Metazoa; phylum Arthropoda; class Insecta; order Coleoptera; family Chrysomelidae; genus Diabrotica; species Diabrotica virgifera. The sequence goes on from NC_065446.1 coordinate 134,124,410, forward strand.
TGGAAATTTTAGATAAGTTATTCTTACGTCTTAAGGAAGCTAATCTAACGATTAATTTGGATAAGTGTCAGTTCTGTCGTCCTAGTCTTAAGTTTCTGGGTTATGTTGTGGATAACCAGGGTCTAAGGACTGATCCGGAGAAAATAGTTGCTATTAAGAATTTTCCTATACCTAAGACCACCACTAAAGTCCGTAGGATATTGGGAATGTGTGGATATTATCGCCGGTTTGTACCTTCGTACTCTACCTTGTTGTCACCTCTTACTGATCTTTTGAAGAACAGAAAAAAAGGGCAGACCATTACTTGGACTCCTGAGGCCGATGAAGCTTTTAGGCGCGTTAAAGAGGCTTTAACTAGCGCACCGGTTATGATGTCACCTAATTTTAACGAGCATTTTTATTTGATGACTGATTGCTCTAATACTGCTTCTGGTGGCGTGTTGTTTCAGTTGAAAGATGGCTCTGAACATCCCATAGCCTACACGAGTAAGAAATTAAATAAGGCCCAGAAAAACTATTCCACCACGGAGAAAGAACTCTTAGCTATCATACATGGGTTGGAAGCATTCCGTTATTATTTAGAGGGTCGTAATTTCACTATAATTACGGACCATAGTTCCTTGGTATGGCTTCATAGTATGAAAAACCCATCTCAGAGACTTTCCCGATGGATATGCAAACTGGCTGCCTATTCATATAAAATTGTTCATCGAAAGGCCAACGGTGTAGTGGTTGCTGATGCTCTTTCCCGTGTCCATGACCTTAATGTATTCGATTTGTCCACATTAACTCCTGATGAGTGGTATCAGCATATGATTGATAGGGTTACTCAAGACCCACAAAATTATCCCGATTTTAAGGTAGAGAACAATATACTCTACAAACATATCTTAAGTCCTATAGAGGCCTTATCCAATATGTCAGATTGGAAAATAGTTGTACCTACGCCAAATAGGGAAAACATATTACGTATGTCTCATGATGAAGTTACTGCTGGACATTTTGGTTTTTATAAAACTTTTCATCGTATTGCTGAGTTATATTATTGGCCTGGCATGCGGAAGTCTATTAAAAAGTACATTTCTAAATGCATGGTTTGTGCTACTTGTAAACCAAGTAATTTACCACAAGCTGGACTTATGGGGTCCTTCAGGAACATTAATTTTCCTTGGCAGATGATCTCAATGGATCTCATTGGACCGTATCCTCGGAGCTACAAGGGTAATACCTATTGCTTGGTAGTTGTGGATTATTTCACCAAATTTCCTTTAGTTTGTCCTCTTCGTCAGGCCACAACTCCAGCAATTTTGAAATATTTGGAAGAACAAGTCTTTTTGGTGTATGGTGTTCCCCAAATTGTGTCATGTGACAACGGTCCTCAGTTTGTATCAAAGGCCTTTAAAGATCTTTTAGCTAAATATAAGGTTCAGAAGACCTTTTATAATGCTGCCTACCATCCTCAAGCCAATCATACTGAGAGAGTGAATCGCAGTATCGTCACAGCCCTTAGGTCTTATACATTCCCAGATCACAGAGCTTGGGATCAATATATCCATTCCATCGCTCAAGCCATAAGGACCTCTGTCCATGAGGTGACCCAATGTTCTCCGGCATATCTCAATTTTGGTAGAAATGTTGCTTTATCTGGTGACTATTTTGGTGCAATCTCAGACACTTCCACAAATCTCCCTCAGATATCCGATAACCTTCATCGCTTAGATGATCTCCAGACTCTACCTCAAATTTTTTCTGACATTAGGAAGAAGTTAAAAACTTCCTATTTAAGGAACCAGCGGCAGTATAATTTGAGGAAAAGAGATCTGCGATTCTTCGTTGGAGATAGAGTGTTGAAGCGAAACTTTGTAAAGTCTAATAAGGGTGATGCTATTTCGGCAAAATTTTGCCAGAAATATATTCCCTGTACGGTTGTGAAAGTAATATCTCCGTTAGTATATGAATTGAAGGACAATTCGACTAACAGACGAATTGGACAATTTCACCTAAAGGATTTACTGCCTGATAACACCATGGATGAGGTTGATTCGTCATCTTCGGAAGAAGATTAACTTTATAGGGTTGTTTGAGCTAACTTCTTCCTCTATTTGTCTTTAGCTCGATCCTTATTAAGATTCAGTATTTTAGTTTAATGTTTATTCACCAGATAGAGCAGGTACATAGCTCCATTTTTATCTTTTGGCATGGTTGTTAGATGACTTCCAATTTATGAATCATTAGGTTAATTATTTATGTAGTACTCTTATGTATGAGCTTATCATTTTTTTTTCATTATTAATGTTGCACTTTAATTATTATGAATCAACATGATTAATTACTAATGCTGTTAGTAGGATTATCCAGTTAGTAAGAACCTACTTGTACTTTATAGAGTGTACACCTCACCCCTTAGTATAGAAGGGTTGTTGATTATTATATATTTATATATTTGAATATGGGCTCATACAAGTATGTTGGTTTAATATTGATATTTGGTATGGAACTATGGAACTAACAATATTATACACTACTTCTCTCAGGTTGTATGTTGTATTTTTGATATTTGATTACCTACTCTTTTTTTATAGATGTATCTTTTATTATCTTGTTATTAGATTTGCCATATTGGAAAGATGTGGTGGTTCTTAACTTGATATTGGTTTACTTTATCAACATTTGTCACAGATATCTTAAATACTTTGTAATAATTTATGTCCTTATGCCCTACACAGTATGATTCTGGAATTAGTTGGAATTCTGATGTATGTATGGATTTCTTCTTAAGAACTAGTCAGCCAATACTCTGTTAATGTGGGTTCCTAGGTAACCTAGTGAATGCGTGGGTTCGAAATTCAGCAACTGATCACTGCTATCCGATTTCGTCACCTATGTTTTCATAGCAGAGTACGCTGATGTTTATCCATCAAATTATTTCTGGTCGGGAAATGTCTGCAGCATTTCCTAACCATCCTTGTGTAATTAGTCCAATTATTCCAGTTACATGTTTACCATTTGTTAGGGAAGTACTTAGTTTATATTATGTCTCGTACTTCATAGTATGGTTGTTGTTGACTACCCATATACATAGTAGGTTCCTTAGTTTAGTATTTGAGGTGTTTGAACAAATCAATTGTTTATTTTTAGTAGATTCCCACTTCTTTCCTTAGACATTAGTTTGTTTAGTTTAGTATTAGTGAGAATTGGTCCATAAATCTTCCTGATCGTTCTTCTTTGGATATGCTCTTATAAATCTGGTATCCATTGATAGTCCGATTTTGAATTAAGTGTCCGATTCCTCACTTATTTTGTTTATTTGGTTGTATAGGCTCGTACTACCGGATGTGGGTGTACGTATACCTAATTTATTTATGTGATTTAATATTGGTGTGAATTGGTCCATAAATCTTCCTGGTCGTCCTTCTGTGGATATGCTTTATGAATCTGGTGTCCATTGATAGTCCGACTTTGGATTAAGTGTCCGATTCCACATTTATTTTGATTAATGAGTTTTTGGATGACTTTGATATGTTTACTATTTGTATTATTTGGCACTGGTGAGAATTGTTCCATAAATCTTCCTGATTGTTCTTCTCTGGATATGCTATTACGAATCTGGTGTCCATTGTTAGTTCAAATTTGGATTAAGTGTTCGATTCTTCACTTATTGTAGTTATTGATTTCTTTGGTCTTACTTCAGTATAGTTATTTGCGTTATTGTACGAACAGGCTCACACCTTTGCCTGGTTGTTCGTCCTTGGATATACATTTTATAAATCTGATGTCCCTGGATAGTTCAATTTTGGTTTTCGGGCCCATTCGACATTTATTTGTTATTATGAACTTTAGTAAATTATTTAGTTTATCTTTGGCTTTAGACAATGCCGAGGATATTTTAATATGACTTCGAGTCATCTGTTGTAAGTCATGATATCTGTTGCAGGGACTCTCCTGCTTTCCTCTATTCCTTGGTTTGTGGTTATTTTGTAATCTGGCGAATCAACGCGAAATAATACACTACTACTACTTTAGTTTAATATTTAGAGTATAAATAAAAAAAAAAAAAAAAAATTTAATAAATTTTTTTTTCTCCCAGTAGGAGAGGAATGTGACGTTCCATCACTTATCTAAGTAATTATTAATGGGAATACCTTATTTAATTATGGTTAAAATTATTTTTCTCGTAATTAAAACAAGCCGTTCGCACAAAATCCTCTGGATGACGTCATACCTAGGTGCTGTGGCATCACTGATAGATTTTTGAAGTTGGCATTGACGCCGGTCGCCAGCTGTCATCAAGTCGAACGGAGCAAGGAGGGTGATTGTTCTCTGCGAAGTGCCAAGAAGGGCGGTGTAATCTCTTACAATAAGTGATTGAGAAAATTATATTTTAGCCGCATGGTTCAATTATTACTGTATTGCCAGTTATTTTATTAAGTTTGTGTTTGAATCAAAGTGACGAAATATAATGAAACTGTAAGAAGAAGGATTTTGCACCGGTATGTTTTTTATGTGTACTAGTTTTTCATTATGGCGTCCTAGTTTTGGCCATTGTAATATTATTTTCATTATGGATTGAATTTAAATCAAGTCATCGATTGGCTTTGATGTAGAATATTGCAGTGTCTATAATGTATCCAGAAAATATCTCTAAGAATATACTTAATATGTGGTTATGTTCATCAAAATTTTCCAGTTCTGAAAACCTATTGAAAATTATGTCATGACTTCCTGAAACTTATTAAATCTTACTTTATAGACTTCATAATTCTTTTCCCATATCTAGTATGTTCATATATTTCCACAGTACCTATTTCTTTATACAATACATATACAACTACTTTTGAAAAAAAAACATATTATTTGTTAAAATAACAAAAATATCACATCCAACATTTAAATTGTAAGTTTTCTTGTCTATTCTAATCAAGGCCATATGTGTTAAAACTCTTATCACAACCTATGGTTAAAATGTCAAGGTAGATAGGTTTTTTTGGGGTCAATGAAAGGTCGAGTTTTTGTAGTCTTCTCTTCTAAAAACCTTTCCTCGTCAACTTCTCTCTTTTACTTCTTTTTATAACAGGTTTTATTGGAAATAAACTGGGAATGTTTTTGGTTTTAGCCCTTCGGGAGAAATCTCAAACGACGTATGAACTTATAAAGACCCAACAACACCACGGGTAGGCACTTCCAGGGTTCAATCGACAAGGGACAGGTCTGGAGGATATACAGCCTCCCATTTGATCTTGTTTATTTTGGTTCTTCTTCCTGCAACCCTCAGAGGGGCAGTTTCAGTAACGGTTGGACCGTTACACCACATTGGTGTTAGCTTCGTACCACGGACTTGGGTATTAGACATCAAGGAACATTGGAACCTGTGAAAAGGGGTTTGTTTTGGGGACATTTATTTGTAACGGTTAAAGACATACTGTTTTTTTAATTTTTCAGGACATTTAGCATACTTATACTTTCATAATTTAATTACATATATTTTTTCTTTCCTCCAAAAACATAAGTATACTGTAATTTATCAGAGCCATACCTAAAGTTGATAGTGTTCCCCAAATTTACATAATTCCTTGGTAGAAGTTTCGAGCTCGAATATTCTTCCCACATATATGTTCTTTACCCTTGGTTTGTATTAATTTTAGACTTGTTCCCATGTAAATTAGATATATAATTGTCTTAATTCTCTAACTTTAAAATCATTTAACTTGCTTTCATACTTTATCAATTTTTATTAGTTTTTTGCAAATATTATTTAACGTTAACGTATCAATCATTTCCTTTTTATATTAACTTTGAATCAATCCCTAGTACCTAGCCCCTCAGGACGGTACTAGTTTTACTTGTTATTATTATTAAGAACCACTAGTCATAAAAGGGTTTTTGTATCCAGTACTACGTTGGTTCATTTAGGGACTTGTTACCCGTCAACTCATTGAGAGTTATATAAAAATATTATTTATATTAGGTATTTTTATTATTATATTATCAGGTAGTATTCAATTAGGCTGTACGTATTTTATTCGTACTATTATTTGGTGAAGGGTTGTCATTTAACCTAGATGTAAGTTGAGGGTATGCTTCCTAGGAAAGCTACTCCAATAATAATTTAATAGGTAATTATATTTATATCACAATAGGTAATTATTTCTCATTGTCATTTTAGAGTTACATAGTTACACTTGTCATAACTTAGAGGTTGTCAATAATCTAGATAGTTATATATAATAAATATTTATTTGTTTGGTATACCAATTATTTTTTTTTCCCAGTTTTGAATTTAATAATTTAATATATTGAATATTTTACAGCAGTGTAAGATACCTGGAAGTTTGGTCCATTCCAACTTCTGGCGCCCACAATTCAGTCTATTTTATTTATCTTCTATATTCTTCTATTTTTATTATATTATTATATTTATTTAATTTATTTTCTGAACATATATTTTTATCTTAAGATTTCCCTTTTCTAGTCATCATCTCTCTTTAGGTTGAGCTACTGTTCTTTGACAGGCATGCAAACGAGCCGTATCCATCCTTGAGTGTCAAGTTGTTCTCTTGCTAGCCAACTCTATTCAGTTTGCCTCTGTCTCTCCATACTTCCATTATCAGTTCATCACCCTTCCTTCATTCATTTCATCTTATCATTTTAGTTCAACAAATACTACTGCAAAGTGGTAAAATATTTGTTAACGTGACATTTTTAAGGCTCCTATGGAGTGCTAAAAATTGCATTTTTAACCCGTTTGTAGAAAAACATTATTATGTTAGATAAAATCGTACACGGTACCGACGGCGGGAAATTCAGAAGCGGTACCGACCGCAGGTTAAATTTCTTTACTTGTTCTATCATTCACTTGTCCATCTCAAGTTTTCAACTTACTGACTCCTTTGAGAATACTAAGCTTTTCATTTAATGCGACGACACTTTCATATTAAATGAAAAAACTTTAGTAACCAAAGAAGAAAAAGGCAAAATTGGGCCCTAAAATTAAACTAAGATCAAAATCGAACAATTTTCGCTAATTTTTTTGATTATATCGTATCACTTAAAGAACTTATTTAATTATAAAGAATTTAGGCCGGCACAATTTTTGACAGGCATTATAGACGTTAGAAGATCGATTATATTGGAAGAAGGCCAGTAATTGGGGCACGTACCATAACTGAAACACTTGCCGAGATTTATTCGACAGTCGTAAAAGCTTAATTGTTTCCATCAGCGCGAGAAGATATAAAATTTAAATAGGCCGTTTACCGATTTCTTTTCGATCGAGCTTTTAAATCAGAAATACTTAAGTGACGCCCCTACATTTTTAGAATGATGGCTCTGAAAATGTTCACACTTCAAATAATTGATTGTAAAGTATTATATTGTAAATACTATAAATTATATCGACGCTGCCAAGCCAAAACGGCATAAACGCCAAAATTGCCACTTTTTAGTTAGCGGCACCAAAAATAGTTATTTATGATATAAAATATAAGTGTTAAAATACAATTTTAAGGTACGCATGTGAAGGTTTGCAGAATGAGCGAAGCGAATTCTGCAATTCACATGAGTGCCTTAAAAATGTAATTTTAACACGTATATCATACAATATTTTTTCTACAAACGTCTTATATATCAATAATTATAATTTATTCATTCTCAATTGCAGGACAATACCTACAAAAACTTTTACTTAAACTTGACTGACATTTTTATATTTTTCTTGGCATTACATCAAAACTGCCTATAATGTCTATACATCAAAGCCAAATATTTACATCGTGGTTGACTCAAGTGCCATTCCTCCATGGTATTCTTTTGCAGGTTTCTTACTTAAAAATTACGCATATAAAAAGTTTATTTTAAAATTTTCTATTGTCACTTTGTACTAGTGTGGGAAATAGCTGCTCAGGACCGACAACAATGGAGGGAAATAGTAAACGCGGCCAAGACTCACATAGAGTTGTAGAGCCAAATGATGATGATGATGACTTTGTACTAGTGTGTTGAAAGATTCTTTTTGTATTACAGCATGTAGTTCAAATTGTTTTTAGATAGCTAAAAACGGCGTTCGATTTTTGGAGTTTATGCCATTTTTTTGTTACAAATGAATAGCAGAAGTATTAAGAAAATAATGTCGTTACTAAAGAAAATAATACAATGCAGCACAAAATTTTAAGACTGATTGATGTCTTAATGATAAAAATCCAAAGACTGGTGAGTTAAACCGAATTTAATAAAACTCTACAGACTGACAATAATATTGTATTGACTATAATACTTCTATATTATTCCCCTTAGACGCTTATACCCTTTATGATATCCATATTACAGAAGCTTTTAGAAATGGTATTATTATCTTTGAAGAATCAACAAACGCTATAGTAGAAGAAGAAATATCATTTAGCCATGATCTCACATTGTTTTAACTTGGCAGCAGATAATACACTAAGCGTCAAAATTAACGCACTACATTAAAAATGGGACATTTTTTAAGTCTCGTATTTTCTAAACCTATTGTCCGATTTTCGTGATTTTTTAGTACGTTATAGCTTTATTCTTCAATAATATCGCTGTGTAATACTGCTGCTAAACAAGTAAATGTTATTGTATACCGGGTGTAACAATGATAGTGTGTTTTTTCCTTAAAGTTCGGAACACCCATGTGGAATATTCTAGCGTATATAAAATATTGAAATTAAAACTAAACTATAGCCTTAGGCTTTCTTAACATTTTGATTTTTGATTCATTCGCTTGTATTGCATAACAAAAAAGTTAAAAACTTTAACAACTAGCAACTTTCTTCATCAATACAGGTTGTTTCTTAATAAGTGCGACAGACTTTAAGGGGTAATTCTGTATGAAAAATAATGACCGTTAGCTTATAAACATATGTCCGCAAATGCTCCGTTTCCGAGATATGGGATGTTAAATTTTTTCTTACAAACTGACCATTTATTTACTGCTCTAAATCCGGTTGAGATATGTAAATGAAATTTGGTAGGTTTTAAGAGGTTGTTATTGCGCAATTTTTGGCTACAATTACGCATTTTATATTCACCACTGGCGTGCATACGGGTCATATTACTCGGTTACAATTCCCGTATGTACGCCAATGGTGAATATAAAATTCTTAATTGTATGCCAAAAAAGGCTCAATAACCACCTCTTAAAACTTACCAAATTTGGTTTGCATATCTCAACCGGTTTTAGAGCACTAAATAAATCGTCAGTTTGTAAGAAAAAATTCAACATCCCGTATCTCGGAAAGGAAGCATTTGCGGACATATGTATATAAATCAAACGGTCATTATTTTTCATGCAGAATTACCCCTTAAAGTTTGTCGCACTTTTTTAGACACACCCTGTATTGATGAAGAACGTTACTTGTTGTTAAAGTATCTAACTTTTTTATTACGCAACGTAAGCGAATGAATCAAAAAGCAAAATGTTAAGAAACCCTAAGCTTACACTTTAGTTTTAATTTCAGTATTTTATATACGCTAGAATGTTCCACAGGGTGTTCCGAACTTTGAGGAAAAAACACACTGTTTTCACCTGGTATACAATAACACTTACTTGTTTAGCAACAATATTATTACAGTGATATTTTTGTTTTTATTAAAAAAAGTTACCGCATCCACCAAGAGGTTATTAGTGGCATTACTAAATAAACAAAGGTTAACAATTATTTTTAACAAATAACAAAATTTTGGTACTTTTACTGGACAATTTTCTCCTGATGAAGCTGGTAGAGTGTTTGGTAGATTGTTTATTGAACGTTCACTTTGATATTTTGAACCCTTAAATGACCAATCACCAATGTTTTTTTGTAAAAAAAAACGTTTTGAGATGATTACATACACACTCGCGCACTAATTCAGATTCCGCACTTGATTGCTGCTTTACGAGTACTTCTGTCTGCCTCTTCATTGCTGATAATTCTTATATGTGATGGGATCCATATAAATTTCGGAGTCGTGTTGTTTTCTTGTGCAATTTGTAGTCCAGTTTTTATTAGTTTCTCTAAAGGACTTTTAGGATACAGATGCTATATTGCAAGGAGAGAGTTGGGCGAGTCGGTGAGAAACAGAAATATTTAAGAGGTTTGCATGTTTTAGGGCGCGATAAAGAGCAAATATTCCGTTGAAAGTAAAAAGGAGAATATAACAATAGATAGAAATCAGCTGCTAATCTATGATGACTGTGATGCATCACTTTCTAATCCGGAGCTCACCTCTCCAAGATGAGCAAGTATTTTTTTATTCAAGTTGGTCAGCCTTGTTTTTATTGATCTTTCTTTTATGTAGGGACGAATTTTCTTTAACATGTCACTAAGAACTTTCAAATAAGGAGTGAAGTCATTGATTTTGATTATGGGGTTCGATAAGCCAGCTATGCTCTCTAGGAGGAGGAATAATTGATCACAGTTCAGCGGAAATGGTGGTTCGTGATTATTGATGAAGGTTTTGGCTGGATATAACAGGCTAAATATGGATACATTCGAATGCGTTGTTTCTTCAAGTTTAGATGTCTTTGGTTTATTTCGAGTTGCTGTAGGTTTTGGTACTACAAATGGGTTTTCTTGAAGTGCAATATCGGTTTCTGGAGATTCGGCTTCACTTATAGAGCTTTTTAAATGAGTTTCTTTGTTTTCGGTCAGTTCTGTATTTACATTTGGAAATTTTGACTCAGTATGTTGTGAAAATGTGCTTTGGTGTGATGATGTGGTTGGAGCTTGATTAGAGCAAGACGTTTCGGGTTGTTTAGTCGTATTGGTAAGGGTTTGTGTAGGAATTGATGCTATTACTGTTTCGGCAGCCGAATCGGCTACAGTTGTAATATTTGAAGTTATAAAACTTAGTGGAGTTTGTTGTGTCGCAGATATATTTTTAGGTTCGTTGCAGGCTGCTGCCACGTGTCCTGGTTTTTTGCATTTGAAGCAGACGTTTCCATCTTGAGAAATGAATATTGTGTAGTTTTCGTTTTCGAATGCTATTTTTATGGCGCTTGGGATGGTGAAATTGTCAGGGATCACATATACTTGCCGTCGAAAGCTTAGGATATGGCTATTCTCGGGAAGATTTTCGCCGATTTTTAGAAATGTTATGGGAGATACAAGATGTAGACCGATTTTTTGCAGTTCTTTTTCAAGAGCATGGTGTGGAATGGACGGGTATACTTGTGACATAACAATTCTTTCGGTAGGTGTTATAAGTCGTCTAGCCTTTAAAAGTTCTCTTCGGATAGTGATTTGGCCATGGTTATCTAAAAACTCATCTAGGACATTTTTGTTCGCAAGGTGCATGCAAACTCGGTTGTTGGAAAGGCGGGAGGCGAAAATTATATTTTTAGGTTGAATAATGTTACCAAGAGGGATAAGGTAGTCATGAAGTGGAGTATTTTCGATTGCACTAAAGACTGGTGCTAGCTGTCTAGACGGAAATTTAAATTGATTTGTCACTGCTGAGTAGCTTTTCGGTGAAATTTGGTTTTGTTAAAATTGTTGATACATTCTTGCTTCGGTGGATATCATCAGGTATCACCCGCAAGAGTGAGTGCGACCCTGTCCCCCTATTGGGAAAACCGACTCCAGTTTTGTGAGTACAAATCGCAATAAAATTAAAAATGTGTTTAAAATGTTACTGGTAGATACAATTATTGTATATTATAATCAAAAAAAATATTTATTAATTCAAAAATTTACGTGAAAAGTAGATAATATGCCGTATATCACTTACTGATTTTTTGTTATGTACCACTTTCACAAAAACTTAACTTATACATATATAAATAAACTTTTATTTATATATACTTGTTGAAACGGTAAATTTCCTGCTATTTGCTTTTTGATAACTACCTAGCTCGTCTTCAATACGATGTTAACGTTACGAAGGTTCAAACTCTTCTCAATTTACAGCGATATTCTTGAAGAATAAAGCTATAACATACTGAAAAAATCACTAAAATCGGACAACTGGTTTAGAAAATACGAGACTTCAAAAATGTCCCATTTTTAAGGTGGTGCGTTAATTATGACGCTTAGTGTAGGTTGGATACAAGTAGTATTAATCAGAATAAGGAAATGCAAACAAGAAAACCCATAAGGATATTGATCCAAGTATTGAATGTGATAGTGATTATGAATTAGTATCCGCCGATTCAAAATCTGATGATTCTGATAAACGTAAGGTAAATCCCGAACTTCCAATTGATTTGTTACTCTTTCATTAAACTCTCATGCAAAAATCAGGCTGCTATTTATCACAAAATGGGTATTATAATGAGTGGAACAAGTGGAAAATGTCAAATGACAGGAACTATGACAGGTGATAAATAGCAGTCTGATTTTTGCATGAAAGTTTAATGAAAGGGTAACAAATCATTTGGAAGTTTTGTCGGACAAAATACATGTGACGTTTTCGTGGTCTGACCGTTCCAAATTTTTAACCTGTTGCACAATTAAAACTTCCCCTGTTCCAGTGTTCCCATATTTCAAAGTTTGTCCGACTAGACACCCTTAAGCTATTAACAAATTTTCAGCTTGCTATTAATCAACTTTTTTTTCATACGCGGGATCCAGACCTATTATATGATCTGTAAGTTTAACCGGTTTGAAGTGCTTATTTAAAAAAAAATCGGTTTTATAGTAAAAAAAAATTCTAAAAATTTTCAAAAAATAAATTGAAAATAACTCCTTTTTTTCAAAAGAATTTAAAAGTATTAGTGATACGAAAAATAGCAAAGAGTAAAATAATAAAGGTTTTGCGGTTATAATTATGCTAGTTTCATTTTGTTTTTCTATAAGATAAAAATTGGTTAAGATAAGGCTGTTCCAAATTTGCATACACTCGTGGTTAGTAACTCGTTCAAGCCCTTTCAACTATCACCCTTTCAAAAATAAACACTTTAAAGTGGTGAACATGACGGATCATATAAAAAATAGATAAGTAAAGTAAATTGTTTGTAAAGACGTAACGATTAATTTTATTTGTGGAGCTAAACACGGGGAGATTTTCATGATTTTTTTTTTACAAAAAAAGTGGGCCAACTTTATTTTGAGCGTAACTCGCTTGCTTATTTTTATTGCTAGAAACTTTTATAAACAATTAAAATAAAGCATCTTTTAAACACTTTAAAAAAATTTAAATGGGTTTTTTGAGAAAAGTGCTTCATTGTTTGGTTATTTCACGATGAAATATTTTATTTGGAATTGGACGAATAAAAACGTATTTTTTATGAGCTACCAATTTAATTTTTGTTGGATCTATACACTTCAGAAATACACAACACTTTTGGTTTTTTTCTAAGCTACATTCTTGCTAAAAACATGTTTTTCAATAAAATATTTGCTGTTCTGAAGCTATTTCCTTGTGGCATTTTTATGATTAATTATTTATATGGGAAATAAGCCACAATTAAAATGAAAAAAATAATTTAATTAACGTTTCGACGCCCAAATCGGGTGCCGTTGTCAAAATACAAAATATTACTGAAAGGTTGCAATTTCACAGGTCAAATTTATTTTTTATCGAACAAGACATCGTAAGTATTGAAGATTTACTTTTCGGAATGATATCAAATTCTGATTTTGATCGAATTATTTTTAGTTTACACATAATTTATGAAAATTCCTATCAGAAACAAAGAAATATACATTTAAATAAATTTAATAATCTTTTAGAACAAAATAGTTTACATACTTTTGATAGCCTAAATAGAAATAATGACATATTAGCGACAGTTGTCAATCTATCAAATAGACAGTTAAATGCAACGAAAAATTTGGTATTGTCAAAAGGTTTAAACTATGCTGTTACTCATCCATCTATTCCAAAATTAGACATAATCAGCTCAGTGGAGAAAATATCCCAGTGTCTACCAACTCATGAAAAAGAACAATATACAGTAATATTTTGTATTTTGACAACGGCACCCGATTTGGGCGTCGAAACGTTAATAAAATTATTTTTTTCATTTTAATTGTGGCTTATTTCCCATATAAATAATTAATCACAAAATATTTGCTTTTTGAGTTATTTGGGAAAAATCGTCTAAAAACGTAGTTTTTTGTCGAAAAATAAACATTTTCAATCGCAAATAACCCGAAAAGTATTAACTTATATAAAAAACTCTATAATATAGAACAAAAGTTTCTTATAATTAGTCAATTTATCCATTTCCGGGCTTATCTTGAACGAATGTTTTTTCACCCCCGAGAAGGGGTAACTGTAACCCTCCAAGTAAAAGCAACCAACGGTAAACATTCAACTGTGAAGTGGAGGGTAAGTAGAACCTGAATCCAAATTTCCATGCAATTCGGAGTTGCCTATGAAAATTACACGGTAATACCGTATTTCCCGTTTATTTACTGGGCTATATAAACATGATATTTTTATAGTATGTTTTAATATAATTCAAATGTTGTCATTGTTGTGGAGATTAATGTTTTTATAAATTCTTTTAATGCATTTCTCATTCTTAGTAGACGAGTTGATAATACCTTTATTTTTTTGTGACAAATATCGCAGTGTGTGGACTGCTTTTTATTATCGCATTTCTTCCGTTGATTTATTTCCGCAAGCGTTAACATTTTACTAAATTAAAGGATCTTAAGTATCAAGGTAATTAAGAGAAATTAAAAATGCTTTTTAGGGCAAATAGGTATATGGGAAATAAGGTATCTCCAAGGAAAAATATGGCGACGATTTTCTTCATGTTATAATAATTTCATCTCGTAGAATAAAGACAAATTAACTAAAAATATTGTGTGAACGAACCTGCAATTATGTTTGGAAATGGGATTAATTAAATTAAATATTTCCTCTGTGTATAAGTGTGAGAGATGCTAAACAGAAATAAAGTTTTTGAGTAATACTGAAAAAAGTAAAGTTAAAAATAATTGAGGGCGAAGAAATTTATAAAAGTTTTTATTAATTTAAGAAAATTATGGTGTGTGATTTTGTAAATATTGTAATAATGCAAACATAATTCCAGATAACTTTAATTTAGATAGACTAAAATTCCAGATATCTTTTGTGAAATTGTGGTTAAAATGAGTAAATGAGAGAAATCAAAAATAAAATAAAATGAAGTGACGGAATTGTATACTGCGGGATAGCTAAATGGAACTAAAATGTGTAGCTTTGTCTCCACCAAAGCAACATACCTCAATTTACTGGAACAACATAAAGGTTGGCTGTTGTATGTTACAGTGTGTTGCAGCAGGTTTATGTCGCAATTGGAGTATGTTGTGTGTTTTCATCTTCGGCGGAAGAGATAAAAGTGTAATGTGTAAAGTTGCAACATTGTGCAACAGCGACAAATATTAACATCGGTATGGACGGCCTCTAGTTAGTCGTGGTCGCTAGTTGTTGACAGGTTTGAACTATTTGTTTTGAATTTGGTTATTAATATGTTATTTAAATGGATTGTAGAAGCCTGCATTAACTTAATAGACCATTTTAAACAACATACATTTCTTTGGAATGCAACTGACACAAATTAAAAATTCAGAGAAGCTAAACATGATGCCTATTCCATCATTTGTAGCAGTATAGACTGTGAAAATATAGAAGAGGCAAAAAGAAAAATAAGAAATTTGTAAGCCCAGTTCTACAGAGAGAGGAAGAAATACAAGGTTATGAAGAAATCCGGAGCAGGTACCTCTTTCGTCACGCATAATAAAAAACTGTTGTTTCACTGGATATATTATAAATTATTATAATGATGCATCTAGTCGCAAATACGCGCAAAAAACTCCAACATTGGTATAACAACCTCCTTCAACATTGTAAACACAAAAGTTGAAGTACATACGTTGCTTTTGTGGAGCCATACCTTAAGAGAGGTCAATGGACCAGGCAAACATGTAATGTAAGTACAAATACCTACATACATATTGGGACCGTGCAAGTTCGGAAAAGCGACACCTATTTCTACGCTCTGCACTTTTATTCGCACTTTTGATTATATTGGCCAATCACATGGTCCTGGTTACTGGATAATTGTCAAGGCCATTGTCCAAAAAAAATAATAAGAAGAAAAAATAAGATTTAGGTTATGCTGTTTAAACGTAAACAATTGTATGTAGTAAATAAAATTAGTTATTAAAATGCAGTACTGCAAGCAAAATACAATTAATTAAATTTACCTTTATATATAAATTGCATATCATATCAATATTGTGGAACAATATATAATTTTTCTTCTTAAATGACAATAGGTATGAAATGTACGTCAATTTGACAATTTCAATTGACAATATGAATTATTTAAGAAAGTTGCAATATTTCTCCGCTATTCGCGCACGATCGTTTCGCGTATCCCTTCCAAGTACTTGCACACCGCGAATACCTACTCATTATACAATACGTGCACAAGTGCATCATGTATCAAAATAAATAGCAAATAAATAGTGCGAATTTAAAATTTGTGAATTTGGTTATAAATAAATAACAGGTGTAGATATAAAAATGAAAAGAACTACTGACTGTGAGAGAAACTACCAGAGACAATGGATGAAGAATTGTAATTCATTTGGATGCATTTTAAAGTTTTGTTAAAATAAATTATACTATCATATTTTCCTAGCTTTTTACTTCTTTGTAAGTTTGTTTAGTTATAAACAAATTACCAGAAAACGACTATATTTATTAGATTTCAATACTAGTACATATTAGATTTAAGACAAAATAATTTTTGTAGTAATTACACTAGAGCTCTTAAATTATCGATTTGTATCCCGAGAGACACTTTTGATTTCACGACCCGAAGGGAAGTGCAATAATTATGTCAAAGTGTCACGAGGGCAAAACAAATCGATAATTCGAGCTCGAGGGTAATTCGTTAAGATTATTTCATGAATGAAACTGTCTTTTTAAATCATTTTAACTAATATTTTATTGCTATCTTCGCCTGAATATTTGCTAAACCTGTTTCTTATCTTGTGACAAGATGTAAAACATTAATTGTCATTAATGTCACTAACTGTATTTTTTCGTAGCAATGAAGAGCATCTGGCGTAAAATACTTGACGATGGGAAATTATTAAAAATTATCGGCATTAATATCACAAGAGAGTGAGAATAAATAGACAATAATGTGACAATTTTTCGAAAATTTGCTGTCTGGCAATAGACACGATATCCCGAAGAGCTCGAATGGCTATTGCCCAATGACAACAAGTTTTAGAAAAAGTGGAGCATTACTTTCTTATTTATTCTCACTGTCGTGTGATATTCATATTCGTAAGGTTATTTTTTATTACTTACCTATAAAATTCAAGTCTTTGTATAGAAACATTCAGTGACATTGATCCCAATTATTGTGACACACATTTTTCAACTTTTCAAAGTGAACAGCACAGTTTAGCAAATATCTAGACGAATATATTAGTAAAATTTTAGTTAAAATTATTTATAATAAATACAGTTTTATTCACGAAATAATCTTATCGAAGTAAACTCGAACGCTTAAATTTGACGATTTGTGTTCTCGTCAAAATTTGACATTAAATGCAGAACTAAAAGTTTATTATGGATATTTTCTTAAATGTGACAGTTGTCAAAACTAGGAAACAGGTTGCAATTAAACAGAAACAATCTATTTAAACAAATTCCCACTGTATTTTCTACACTAGAAGATTACCGATGTAATAATAATCTGATTGGACAGAATTAAACACGTGATGAAAAATCTTACTACACGATTGGAAGTTAAAATCATAAATATTCAGTAGTAATTGCACAAGAGCTCTAAAATTCTATATTAATTTTAGAGTTCGAGTGCAATTTGTTGCGATTATTTCATGAATAAAACTGTTCAAAACCAAAATTTTATTGTAATTTATTTATGTAAGTACAAATTAGTACAATTAAACACAAAGATTTGATAAATATTTGACGATTGAAAGTCATCACTTTTATAATTTTTAAAACATTAATTGTCATTAATGTCACTGAATGTATTTTTTCGTAGCAACGAAGGGCATCTGACGTAATATACTTAACGACGGGCAACTATCAAAAATTATCGATTTAATTCAGATTACTGTAGCTTTCTATTGGCCAGAATCTCCTATGAATGAAATAATCGCTGTAATTTTAACTATATTGGCCAGAATCTCTATGAATGAAATAATCGCTGTAATTTTTATTCTTGTAGGTTTCTATTGGTCAGAATCTCTACAGTCCGTCTGATCTACTTACCGTTGCACGTCATTATCTACGTCAGAGATATAAGTTGACGGAGTTGCCAAAGTATAAAAATCCTGAATCCATTTTAAATCAAATAGATCACATAATTATTGCGATGTAAATTATACAACAAAACAAATTAATATTCAATGTAAATAAATAAAAACATTAGAAATAGAAAACAAGAAATAACTTATAATCTTACGTTTAAGTAAATAATAAAAACAATAAATATAATAACACAAATACTTATAGTAAAGAACAAAAACAAATCTGAAGTGTCAATATCACAACTGTCAAGTAAATATTAGGTACCAATTTATGCCAAATGTCACCTTCGTTCGATTACAGTTACAGTGTGTTCCGAACAAAATGTGCTTCATAAAAACGCTTAATAATACATTTATACAAATTAAGTAAAACATATTATTGTGTATTTCTTTAAGTTAACATTAATAGAAATCTTCAAATATAATTTCTACGCGTATAAACTAAAATATGTCTAGTGGCTCTAATTAGAGTGTACTCGGCAAAATGAATTAAAAAAAAGACACACCGACCGCCTAAATATTTTCGTCTTGGTATCATGTGGCGTCGCGGACTATGACGCAGGCAGATGAAGTGCAACGGTAAGTATATTTTGACGGAGTATAATACGAATGGAATAATCATTAGTCGCCGCACACAGTGGAGGCGGTTTCCGCTTACGGTTAAACCGCGCGGACCGGCTTTTAAACGTTTTCAAAAAGAATGCACGTCTTTAAATGTACACGAACATAGTCAAAGCAGGTCCGCGCGGGCCAACCGCTTCAACCCGCCTGACCGCTTTTGCTAGAATGAGAATTTAGTTTTTTCCGCGCGGTTTTAATGTTTACTCGAATGAGAATTTAGTTTATTCCCTTTTTTATAATAAGAATTAATAGTTCTCCATGGATTATAATATTGTATATTATAATAAACAAAAGTAATAAAGTCAATCTTATTGAAACCGTAATTTTGCGTGACTTAGGTATTTCTAAAATCATTCCAGTATTAACTATTAACTAAATAAGTACTTGAAAAATAAATTTACAACAAAACTACTTACCTCAATGTTTTAGCAAGCCTTTCTTCCGGAAGGATAGCCTGCTTATATAAATTACACCAGTTTTTAATTAAACGATACTCCTTCTTCTTCTTAAAGTACCTATCCGTTCCGGATATTGGCGATCATCATGGCTATCTTCACTTTGTTTACCGCAGCGCGGAACAGTTCAGTGGTAGTTGTGTTATACCACTTTCGTAAATTTTGAAGCCAGGAAATGCGTCTTCTTCCCGGTCCTCTTTTACCATTTACCTTCCCTTTGAAAATCAGTTGGAGAAGGCCGTAACGCTCTTGATTTCTCATTACATGTCCTAGATATTCTATTTTTTTTTGTTTTGATGGTTATGAGAATTTCACACTCTTTCCCCATTCTACGCAGAAATTCCACATTAGTAATTCGGTCAACCCAGGATATACGTAAGATGCGCCTATAACACCACATTTCGAAAGCTTCGAGCCGATTCATAGATGCAACAGTTAGTGTCCACGCTTCCATTCCGTAGAGCAGAACTGTGAATATGTAGCATTTCAACAGACGGTATTTTGCTTTTAATGATATATTTTGACTGTTGAAAATAGGTTTCATTCTAACGTATGCTACTTACTTTCTTTCCGTGTCCGGAACACCAACAACTTTAAATTCTGTATTTCCAATGGTTGGCCACATAGATGGCCCTGTCATTTGCTATAATTAAGTCTTGTTCTGTGCAGGTCTCTCTCATCTCTGTGCATGATAGTAGATGCCGGCTGGTCTGAACCGCGCCACAGTCGCAGGTATCGTCCTCCTGGTATCCCCATTTTTTCAGGTTACTAGCACAACGTGAAACGCCGGTTCTTAGTCTGTTTAGCGCTTTCCAAGTCGGATACGGTAAATTGTGTCCAGCAGCCATTTCCTCTGAGGGAGGAAAATGTGTCGCGGTAGCTGACGCTTGCCATAGGTGTATTCGGCGCGTCTCTGGCGCTTCGGGGATGGATCTTGATGTTTTCAGGAAGCTTTTCCGAGATCTTAGTCTGCTTGGCTGAGTTTGGTGGTCATATAAGGGGTGTCTTCGGTCCGTCTCCTGCTTTTTCCGTTCTACCTCTGACGTGACCTTCCTCCTGATAAGTGGTGGAGCAATTCCAGCAATGGGGTATACCTCTTCGATAGGTGTCGGTTTCAGGCAACCCGATATTATACGGACCGTTTCATTTAGAGCCACGTCGACGTTCTTTGCGTGAGCAGAGTTTGCCCATACTGGTGCTCCAAACTCCGCGGCCGAAAAACATAATGCCAAGGCAGAAGTGCGGAGAGTGTGTGGTTGTGCTCCCCATTTTGTATTAGTTAGCTTGCGGATGATATTATTTCTAGCACTTACTTTCTTCTTGACATCTTGACAGTGGTATCGGTAAGACAGAGTTCTATCCAGACGGACGCCAAGGTATTTTGGCGTCTTGTTGTGTTCCAGCATCTGACCACGCCATTCCACCTCCAGCGACCTTCGGGCATGCTTGTTTCTCAGGTGGAAAGCACATACCTGGGTTTTTGTGGGATTGGGTTTCAGATGGTTTTTATCATAGTATAGAGCTAAGTCTCCCAGGGCATCTGTCAGTTTCACTTCGACTTCATTGAAGGTTCTTCCCTGAGCTGCCACCGCTGTATCATCAGCGTAAATAAATTGCCTTGTTTGTTGGTGTATGGGTTGGTCGTTGGTGTATATGTTGTATAGAATCGGCGCGAGGACACTTCCCTGTGGTAGCCCATTTTTTTGGTCCCTCCACCGACTGTTCTTGGACTGGAGCGTTACGTAGAAGCGTCTATTCTGGAGGAGACATTTCACTAACCTTGTTAGTCGGAAATCCTTTGTAGTTTCGTAGAGTTTTGCGAGTAGCCGTTGATGGTTTACTGTATCATAGGCGGCAGTTAGGTCTATGAACGCTACCCCTGTTATTTCCTTCCGTTCAAAACCATCTTCAATATGTTGGGTGAGATTAAGAATTTGACTGCAGCAGCACTTTCCGGGCCTGAATCCTGCTTGTTCTGGAATAATTTTAGTCTCCACATATTCTGCGATCCGGTTCAGTATCATTCTTTTAAAGGCCTTGAAAAGGTGGCACAAGAGAGATACAGGTCTAAAACTCTTTGTATCCGCCGGATCCTTCCCTGGTTTTAAGAGGGCTACCACTCTAGCTTTTCTCCAGATTTTGGGGATTTGTAATGTACGGATGCAGCAATTCATCATTTTTACGAGCCACTCTACGGTTTTTAATCCAAAGTTCTTTATTTGCTCTGTTCGTATGTCGTCCAGGCCAGCCGCTTTATTATCTTTCATTTGATGGATCGCGCCTCTCATCTCCTCTAGACAAAAAGAGGTACCTAGAACATCTCTTTCTTCGTCGATATTCCGTTGAGCTCTCACCTTGTTCTTTCTTGATGTCGTCTTACCGTTCATTAGAAGATGATGGGCTATCTGATCGGGTGTGACTTCTGTCATGTTGACTGCCGGAGCAGCGGGATCGTTGCCAAGATTCCGAATCAGCTTCCAGGCACGTCTGCTGTTTTGTTTCATGTCCAGACTCGTGACCAGCTTGCACCACCTTTCCGTTCTGTTGGCAGATATCGCATGTAACATTTCCTCCCCAGCCTGTATTGTCGCTTCCGAGAAAGGGTCTTCTTCATATAGCTGTTCGTATCTTTTAAGTAGGGGTTTAGATTCTTCATTGAGCCCCGCTATGTACTCAGTTCGACAACCTCTAGGGATAAATTTCCGTGATACTTGCTTTACGATTTCTACAAATTTATCGTATGAATCAGGGCAAGGTTCTAGCTGGGAAACTTCTTGATCCAATGTTTCAGAGAATTTTTCCCATTTTGCTTTAGTAAAGTTGAACCTTCTCTTGAAAGGAACAATTTCGTATCTGATTGCCGCGTTGGAAAGACAAATTATTGGTCTGTGCTGTGTCTTTGGGAGGGCGCTTCCAACGATTTTTGTCACCTGGTCTCCAATTCTGTCGCTGACAAATATATTGTCTGGGTTGTAACCTCTGCGCCATCTTCCGCTGTTGAACGACGCAGGCTGCTTTGGATCGTGAATAAGTTTTAGGTTCATGTTTTCAGCCCATTTTTCTAGTTCTTCGCCATTGGAATCTGTTTCGTTGTAACCCCACGCGACACTGTGACAGTTGAAGTCACCCAGTACGAATTTGATTTGCTGTGATTGAAAGTTATTCGGTTCCTCAAAAGCAAAGTCAGCGTTTGGTGGTTTGTAGATTGACGTTACTGTACAGGAGTTTATCTCCACTGTAAGGATCTCGATGTCATTTTGATCTGTTAGAGATGTGGATGCTACGTCAATATCTGGTCTGACGAAGACTGCGCTACCATATTGGTCGTGTGGTCTTTCCAGTATGAGCTTCATACCCCGAATCCTTGGTCTGCGGCTTGCAGTACCTCTATGGGTTTCTTGAACCAGTAGAACATCGACACCATGTTCTCTGCACATATTAGACAATAGGTCTTCTTTATCTGCTGATAGTCCTTCAATATTAATTGAGGTCGTCATCAAAAATGGCCTTGATAAAGACCGTTTTGATTTTGATTGCATCTGTGTTGTTGGTGCACCGGTGTTGAAAGGATTAGCCGACATTACTCGTTTCCACGTAACGTATGCTGCTTTCGCTTTTATTATTCGGTGTTTAATTTCTGTTGAGTAGTCCCATTGGCTATTTAAATTCGTACCCAGATATGTATATTGCTCAACACTTTCGATATTCTGTTGGTTGACTGTAAGTTGAGCGTTTAATATTGTTTTTAACGATACTCCACTTTCTCCAAAATATATTTAAAAGTCTCTTGAGTCATTCTCATATACTGGAAGAATAGTTCATTATACTTTAATTTTTGAAATAGATGATGATATTCTTCATAAATTAATCTTTCTCGATTAATAGGATGTACATCAACTCTCTTTCTTTTCAGTTTAGTCAAAACAGAATCTAAAGCAATTATATCGTCATCAGAAGACGACATTTTGCTACAAGTAGTAGACGCAACTGCCAAATTTGAACGATCTCTCTCGCTTTTACCCGTCTTCACTGTGTTACCATACCCGCGCGCGAAAACCGCGCGGTTTGCCCGTAACCAGGAACCCACTTTCACTATGTGTGCCGCCTTAGGCTACGGCTCCACGGGCGAGAAATTGACGCTAGCAGTAGCAGTAAAATGAACTTAAGGTTCCGCGGAACGGAATAGGAATAGCCGAACTGTACCGACTACAGGACTTGTGCGTAGTCGGTTCAGTTCGGCTACTCCCATTCCGTTCCGCGGAACCTTAAGTTCATTTTACTGCTACTGCTAGCGTCAATTTCTCGCCCGTGGAGCCGTAGCCTTACAGTAGATTGTAGCTCACGTCATTCACAGACGCGTCCCTTTAGGCTACGGCTCCACGGGCTGGAAATTGACGCTAGCAGTAGCCGCAAAACGAACTTAAGGTTCCGCAGAACGGAATAGGAATAGCCGAACTGTACCGACTACAGGACTTGTGCGTAGTCGGTTCAGTTCGGCTATTCCTATTCCGTTCCGTGGAACCTTAAGTTCGTTTTGCGGCTACTGCTAGCGTCAATTTCCAGCCCGTGGAGCCGTAGCCTTATGCCACACGGTCGGTCGCGCGTTAGATTAAATCTAACAATGCGTATTTACAATAATTCTTATTTTATAGTATGTATTTTTATTTACTTATTATGTTAATTAAAAATATGTATTTCTATCACGAGGAATTCACAAAAAGGTTTAACAAAAATATTCCGGTGAATATATCAATAAAATGTTAAATGTTATTTAAAAAGACAGTTTTATTCATGAAATAATCTCAGCGAATCACACTCGATCTCTTAAATTATTATCGACTTCCGACTTGTTGCCCTCGTGACACTTTGACAAATTAAAACTGTCAAAGTGTCATTCGATAAATCGATAATTTTGGAGCCTTCGTGCAATTACTACTGAAAATATCCAATGATAAAATGTTAGCGGCGCCGGCGGTTTGCTAACGGGGCGTGTTTGTAGTCTCAATATCAGATGATATACCTTCACTCACATAAATTAAAAAAACAATATCGCTATCAATTCTAATTCGGTATATTAAAAAACTTGAAAAAGTATTTAAACATTTTAATAACATTTGGCTAATAATTTTCACAGGGCGTGTACTTGCGTAACAAACAGGGCGCGTGTAATGACGGATTAATCCTATATAGGAAAAGTCAAACAATAAGGAATGTACTTAATTTTCCCTTTGTTGCCATATTGTAAGTTTGAAAAATATATAGGAAATAATCAGATTTTTTGACATTCCATTCCTATTACAGCGAACATTTCATTAGTTAAAATTAGTGACAAATTTATATGACGTCATTATGATATTTGGTGTGATTGTCATAGAGGTAAATATTAACATAGCGCTACCTGACAACAAGATCTCTTGCACTGGTTTGCGGTATCTCTTTCTAGCATATTGTATCGACACACTAAGATGACATTAAGTGTGAGTGTAGGCACGGAAGGGGAGGACTACTGTCGCAACTTTACTATGCTTAAGAGTGAAACAGCACTGAGCCAAATAAAATAGATAGTGTCGCCACTTCGCTCAGAATGACAATCTATCTATAATAATGTATAAGTCTATGGTGATTGTAAATGGTAATTGACGTCTGTCATAACATTGGAGGTTAAATATAATGTCAAATTATTGTTTTAAAATTATGTTTAACGACAGTTTATTTTTTAACCAACTACTCGTCCAATCAACCAATAAGAAAAAAGTTTAATCCTTCCTTCTTTCATAATTGACTAATAAAAAATATCTATGCTTCCTACACTTATCATTGACCAATAGGAAAAAACAAAATATATTCTAAATCCAACTGCTGAAATTATACTGCTTAAGCAATAAAGATCATTACGCAAAATCAGCGAAACTCACTTAATTCTGACAATGTCAAGAAATATATTGCTGACTCCACGATACTACACCTGCGCTCTCTGATACCAAAGTAGCACGTTTTGTGTATTAACTTCCCTAAATTCGTGGCGCCAGTCATCATTAATATTACTTTGGAACTCTTTTTTACCTCATAACTTGAACGTTAAAAGTTCAATTCTCGAGCGATAATATAAACACAGGAAACCGAAGATATGACTGCAAAATATAATAACGTCTTCTTTAACAACACTGATAAACTACAATTTCATATTGAATTATACTCACGTTTTTTTTGGGACAGAAATAAATTTCTTGAATTTATTCTTATGTCTACAGGGTGAGACAAAAATATGTGACAATGATATTTACGATTTTTGATTTCTGGATGAGGCAAAATAATTGAGTTTTTTTGAACCGTTTCAATATACCGTTTATAAACATAATGGTATCTTAATGGTAAACATTTTGGTAACATGTACCTTAAATATTTGGTCATGCTTGAGGAGTTAAATGTTTTACGAATTATTTTGACGAAATCCACGAGGAAAAGAAAGAATTGTTCATGTAGCTGGCTGCAAACCATCAATCACAAAAATTTAATGAAAAACCTTTGTAAAAGGTATAAAAAATTATTAAAATCCCTTTAAGGACTACATGACAGAACTTTTTCAATTTCTAACACAATCATCATCACTGTTTAGAACCTAAAATTAAGCAGAACCATGTTAATGAAGGCAAAGTTAATATTTAAAATTGTGACTAAGGTTAAAGCAAGTTGGTTTTACTTAAAGGTTAATTGCAAGCTGAGCCACTAAAGAAATACCAGGGTGAGAACCCTTTAAATGGTATAAAATATGTTTTAATCGCATATTTGCTTAAAATTCCAACGTTTAATTTGTAATCTAACATATTTTTATATAATAAACTCTTTTAAATGGGATATATTTTTTATCATTTAAAGGGTTCTCATCCTGGTATTTCTTTGGTGGCTCAGCTTGTAATTATCATGTAAGTATAGCCAACTTGTTTTAACATTAGTCAATATATTAACTTTGTTAATAAATAGTTAATATAGTTTTAAATATATTAACTTTGCATTCATTAACACTGTTATACTTACTTTTAGGTTCTTATCACTGATGATGATTTTGTTAAAAATCGAAAACGTCCTGTAATATAGCTCTTAAAGGGATTTTAATAAAAAAAATTATACCTACCTTTTACAAAGGACCTTCCATTAAATTTACATTTTGACGACTTTTTCATTCTTGGGAGTCGAAATACCTGTCTTTATTCTTTTTTTTTTGTAATAAATATCGCAATGTGTGAACTATAGTATTTATGTCTTTTTTGTTTCCGCAAGCCCTAAAATTTCACTAAATTAAAGGATCTCAAGTAGCAAGGTAATTAAGAGAAATTAAAAAATGTTTTTGACGGTAAATATACGGGAAATAGGGCTTCTCCAGAGAAAAATATGGCAACGATTTTTTCATGTTGTAATTTCATCTCGTAGAGTATTTAAAGACAAATTACCAACTGCCTAAAACGGTTTAATTAACGCGTCGTTTTTCGTCTAATTTTTGGGAAAGTGATTTAAATCGGTGTTTTGTTTATATCTCTGTGAGATATAAAAGGTTATGTTTCCAAACTCACTGCAACCGGAGTTTTGCTTCTGTTTATTTTTCCCGTCTTTCTTTAGATGTGCTGAGTTTTTTCTACAATGGCAACGGTTGCTGGTTTTTTATTAAGCGTTGAAAGGAAATGGGAAAATAAACAAATTTCGTTTAATATTAATACAGAAATTTTTCGACATAAAAACGCTTTTTATTATGTGAATTATTTTTAATAACCAAATGTGAATAAATAAATTTTTTCCAGACTTTTAGCACAATCCGAGAGCCACAATATGGAACAAAGAATACTAAATGTAGGATCTGAAACACTGCCAGAAATTATTAAAGGGGCTCTTATAAATGTCCTAAGACAAATAATGAGAAACGGAAAAATCTCCTGGGTACAACAAAGTAACAACAGAGAATCAGATGATTTTGTTAGAGGTCAAAATACTATGGAGGCAGTTAAAATATTAATGAATAAATGGTTCTTTAGGAGTGCTATTCCCACCTCTTCGAGAAGTTCGTACGTACTTTTACTACTCAAGAAAGGAGACAAATACAAACTTGAAAATTACAGACCAATAAGCGTGATACGACATCCGTACAAAGTGCTTACCAAAATAATTGCCAACAGAATATCAAATAATTCGATAGTTGCCAGTATGTTCAACAAGCGGGATTCCTCAAAGCTTATAGTAATATAATTAGATAGAACACCTACACACAATACGAGCACATATCGAAGAGAGTAACCAATTCAATGAAACTCTTCATGTAGCATTTGTGGATTCCACTCGATTTTGTAGAACTCTGGGCCGTAAAGGACAGAATAACACAAGGATTGATTCCAGATACAGAATACTCCTAAAATACATATACGACAATGCAACCATGCTAAAGTAGCTTTAAGAGGAATCTGTAAAATTCGGTTTAAAAACTAATAATTTAAATAAGATAAAAGTGATGACAAATCAAAATATCATAATCGACTTAAGTGAGATTGACTCGACGAAAGTGAGATTGAAAGTGTCAAAAAGTATACCTAAGTTACATGATCAAACTAG
Source organism: Diabrotica virgifera virgifera (assembly GCF_917563875.1). NCBI lineage: Eukaryota > Metazoa > Arthropoda > Insecta > Coleoptera > Chrysomelidae > Diabrotica > Diabrotica virgifera. Next base: position 134,152,317 of record NC_065446.1, read on the forward strand.
GCGCAAATAATCAAACGGCAGAGATAACTAAAAGAATACGAATGACTTCGGCAGCAGTAGAAAAACTCAGTAATGTGTTAAAAAACAAAACGGTATAAACAAATCTGAAGAAAAGGGTATTCAACAGTTGTATTCTACAAGTTATCACCTATGGAATGGAGACCAGGGCAGTTACAGTGTTATCAGCCAATAGATTAAGAAAAACACAGAGAGCCATCTAACGAGCTATGTTAGGAGTATATCTAAGAGAACATAAACGAAATGAACATGCGAAACAGGACAAAGGTGGAAGATGTAATTTGGAGAATTACGCAAATGAAGTGAAAGTGGATAGGACACGTGACACGGCAAAACAACGAAATGTGGACGAGAATCATTTGAGGCCACGCAAGCACAGTCGTAGTAGAGTAAGACCACAAAACTGAAGGTTAGACTAGAACCACATAGCATAAAACAGCGAGGAGAGGAGAACTCATGGGAGGTCTTTCTCCGGGAGTGGATGCAAACATGTTGAAGAACAAAACATAAACGGTAAAAATAAACAGAAGTAAAACGCCGTTTAAAGTAGGTTTAGAAACATAACCGTTTATATTTGACAGAGATATAACCAACCACCCATTTAAGTCACTTTCCAAAAAATTAGACAAAAAACGGCGCTTGTTCTATATAAAGTCAATTCCCTTGTGTCATTCTTGTATTATTCAACTGAAAAAATGTAGATGATAGACATATAGTCCGTCCGCTATATCTTTTCTCATGCGGTACGATTTATTTTCAATTAAATTCAGTCAAAACATAAATTGAAAAGAACGTCGATGTGTATATACATTTTGTATACTGTATACTATATACTACACACATCGGCGTACGTTTCACTTTCTGTTTTGACTTAATTTGATTGAAAATGAATCGTACCGCATGGGAAAAGTTATAGCGGACGGACTATACCTTTCGTTGTAACATTGTTTTTATTATATTTCATAAAGTTTACGTTAATCAGTTAAAGTCTAGTCTAGTTATTCCAAAAATATATCATTCTACGTTATACTCACTTGGCACTGAAAGTGTTAAATCTCGCATAAAAAATAAATGCAATTACACTGCAAAACTATCCCGACGCTCATAAAATACCTGTAAAACGTATTTTTGCACCGTATTTTTAAAATATAAAGTTAAAATTTTAAACTTCTACAATGTTTCACAAAGCCAACCCTATACTAAAATCACAATAAAGATGCACTAGAAATAAACAACCCATAATTCTGAAATTGACTAAAAAGGGTGACCTCAAAAGTAATACAATAATTGAAGGCCAATAACACTATTACCAACAGTCTCAAAAGTTTTTACAAGATTATTACTAGGTAGAAAGATTAAAATCAGAAATCGATAAAAAATTAAGAGACAACCAAGGAGGATTCAGGCAAACTCTTATACCTTGAATCATATATAAACCCTTCCGAGAATTATCCTCGAACAGCCTACCGAATACCAAAAGAACATAATGCGTCAGATTTATGGACTTTGAAAAAACCTTCGATAGAGAGCCGTGAAAGTATGTGGAAAATTCTAAAAATATATGGAATAGCAGAAAAATACGTCAACCTGATCAAAATGTTTTATGAAGACTACCAAGTAAAAATGGATAATGGAAGGATAACAGAAAACGTAAAAATAGAAACAGGCGTCAAGCAGGGATGAATATTGTCGCCGATGCTATTTGCATTAATTATAATTTTGGACTGGATATTTGGTCCAAGTAATAAAGCATAAAATAGGACGAAACCTTGCAATTTTTACAGAATGGATCGATTTGCTTGAAAATTTGAGAATAAGTGGATAGTCGAAGGATCAAAATTTATATAAAGGCGCTTTTACCATGGGGGTGGTTGCCACATTGCCACCCCATCTCTGGGGTGGAACTTTTTTATTATATTTTGACCACAAAAGTTGATAAAAACATTCATTCTAAGCAAAAAATGTTCTATACATTTTTTTGATAAAATTAATAGTTTTATTCGCTATCGAAAGTGTTAGTTTTATATCGAAAAAATCAATGTTTTTAATCAGTGTTCTGCTAATAACTCCAAAAGTTTTCGTTTTGTCAAAACAACTTTACTTAACAAAAATGTACCATTTGAAAAAATAAACAAAACCGTTTTTTCTTAATTTTTTTTATACCAATAGTAATCGAGCTATACTTTATAATATGTTAGCTCTTCTTCGTCAAATGCTAAATGTTTTAGTTTCAAAGTCAAAAGAGGGAAAACTAATTATGCATTTTTCGAAGATAACTTGTTGAAACTAGTTTAAAGTATTAAAAATTTCTATTTCCAGAAATAAAAAAGTCGCTAGCTCAAAAATTAAGTGAGTTATAATGAAAAGAATGTCAGTCCCTATTTTTTCAGCGAAAAAGTGATCGGAAGCAACCTCCTAATCACCACCCTAATTAAAATTGTTCATTGACCTTATTTGGTCATCTTCTTTATTTATGTATTATTTATAGGTTCTAGAAGTTTGACCTTCTTAGAATGATCAGTTTTTAGAAAAATGGAGTTAAAAGCGAATAACGAATTTTTGTATTTTGAAAAAAAATGACATTTTCTTCAGAACAGAAAGATTAGCATCAGAGATACGAAAAAATGTTCTAATATGAAATTGTAGCTTATTTAATTCCCAAGAAACTGGTTTGCACAAATTTTTTCTACGGCAAAAATTAAGTGAGCTATTGACAATTAAAACTTTTAATAACATGCAAAAACCACCTTAATCAACCTTTTCAAAATCACTTCTTTTTGTGACTGGGGTCTTAAATAAATTTCATATTAATAGGATTATAGGTCTTGTAAAAACCTACAAAATTGTTTTTTGCCAAAATTTCTAAGATAAAAATAAAAAAGTTACGGTTAAAAAATCAGTACATTTTTTTGAAAAAAAAAGTAAAAATCCAATTGCAAGCATAATAATGTAAGTTAGCGGTGTGTTTAGTCATTGGCATTATTCATTCTTCTTTATTTCTGTATTATTGATAGATTCTAGAAGTTTGACTTTGGCTTAGTTTTAAAAAAACTGGAGTTAAAAGCAAATATCGAATTTTTGTAGTTTGGTAAAAAAATGCCATTTTCTTCAGAATATAAAGATTAGCTTCAGAGATATGAAAAAGTGTTTAAAAATGAAATTGTTAAATAAAAATTGAGTGAATCTTAATATTAATAATATGGAAAAACATTGATTTTTTCGATATAAAACTAACACTTTCGATAGCGAATAAATCGAAAACTGTTAATTTTATGAAAAAAATGTATAGAACATTTTCTGCTTAGAATGAATGTGTTTATCAACTTTTGCGGTCAAAATATAATAAAAAATTTCCACCACCGTGTTGGGGTGGCAACCACCCCCAAGTTAAATGCGCCTTTCGGCATCATATAGATTTTGATCATTGGACTATCCACTACTTATTCTCAAATTTTCAAGCAAATCGATCCATTCTGTAAGAATTGCGAGGTCAAAAGCTTCGATTCCTGGACTAAATGAGAAAAGGGGTAGATGTAAAAACGGGATTAACAGGGAATATGATAAAAAACTGGAAGATTTAAAATTCGCGGATGATATATGCCTACTGACAGAAAATAAACATCAGATGGAGAACACATTAAAAAACCTATCAAACACAGCTAACAGAGTAGGATTAAAATTAAACATGAAGGAAACGGAAATACTCAAGGTTGAAGAAGAAAATGACAAAATTAAGCTGGATAAGGAAGAAGTCAAAGAAGCAGAAAACTGCACATATCTAGGAGCAGTCATATAGAAAGATGGTGGAATAAAAACAGACGCCCAAAACAGAATAATTAAAGCTCAATGGGCCTTTACCTCACTATCAAAAATTTGAAGTTCCAGCGAAATAACAAGAAACAGGAAAATTAGAATTTTTAACAGCTGTGTAAAAACTGTATTACTATACGGTGCTAAAACATTAGTCGAGGCATTGAAGCACAAAAAAAAGTCTTACTGTCGATTTTTGGCGCAGTAAGACGGATTTTAATGCAGTTTGGTGCGTTGGATTCGTGAGAATGTCAGGAAATTTTGTGAACTAATGTAATGAATAAGAAATCTGAAATTGCACTTGTGCATAAGAAAAATGCATTTCAAAAATGCATTTCAGTAAATAATCGGAAAAATTGACTCAATTTTCTTATTCGGGGGTTTTTGGGGTCGCTGAAAACGAATATGAGGTCAGTGAGAGTGTGCAAACTACCTGGTGCCTGCAGCGGGTGTAATAAACGTCTTACTCTGGAGTATTGTGGTAATTTATCATATAATTGGCTTAAACTCATTACTCGGGGGTTTTTGGGGTCGCTGAAAATGAATATAAGGTCGGCGAGAGTGTGCAAACTACCTGGTGCCTGAAGCAGGTGTAATAAACGTCGTCCTCTGGGCTATTATGGTAATTTGTTAAATAATTGGCCCAAACTTGTTACTCGGGTGTCTTTGGGGTCACTGAAAATAAATATCGCAACGACTAAATTCTAATTTCATAGGATATTATAAAAAACATGATTATTTTGTTCAGGATCTCCATGTTTTTTTTTTAAATTTGGCGCTTAAAATTATGTTGGCAGTATTGATACATTCTTGACTAATTTCATGTAGGCTTTATTCAAGGTTCATAAATAGACAGGTTGCATGGTAACTTTCCACCAATCAGCATCAAGAATCTAATGGCGGGAGTGACGTCACCCAGAATGCTGCATTTAAATTCATTCACTTCACTCATTGAAATGAACTCGGAAAGTAGGAATGTATTGAAAATGTGTATATTTAAAAAAATATGTTTTGATTTTTAATGACTATTTATTTCATATATTCTTTAAAAAATGTGGTAGATACCTGTAAAGTTACAAAAATCATAGAATATAATTGCAATTAAATATATGCAGTAGAATAGCATTACTACTTAATTAAAGCAGAAGGAGATTCTTTCTTGTGTATATATGGGACTAAATGATTCAAATATCCTAGGTTTATTAATAATGGGTTGAATACAATTTACTTTTTTAAATGATTTTGAGTAGGTATACAATAATTTTGAATTTCGGATAATGCATGTAGTACATTATTATAAATTCCTTCTAACATGTAAACCATGGTGAAAAAGAAATTCAACTAAAGATTTATGTATCAAAATTAGTAGTTTTCCCTTAAGTTTAACATAAGAGCATCTGATTACGTTAGGTACTGGATCATAATATCTAAAACCATTAAAACATTATGATTCCATTCAATAGGTACCTGTGAAGTTTTACATTAACAGTAAATTATAAAAAAATACAATTTCAGTGCAATAAAGGGAATTTTCCCCATTTTATATATTCATTTAGTTTATAATTGTTTATTCAAACGATTTTCAGATGGCTGCAATATTGGTTATAATTTTATATGAAACAATTACATATAATAGATCTATTATCTATAGAATTAATTAGATATATTGTTCAATAAGTCTAAGCAGATTGTAACCTACACATATAATGTAAACTTAATGTGAAGAACCGCAAGAGACATTACAGAACTGTAATGTCTCTATACAAGAATGAAGAATGTCCTTTATTATACAATACAGCAGAAAGAAAATCCAGTAAGTAAGTAGGTACTTATACAACCACATTAAAATGTACCTTAACACTTGTAAAAGAGTTTTGGGTTTAAGTTATTATACTAAAAACACTTAATGATATCTATAGATACATTAAATCTCAAGATATAAACACAAATTAAAACACTAACGATATTTAATAACAAAATATAGCCTCCAAACCAGGTATCCTATTATGTTTACAAACAATTCGTAAAATTGATCGTCTGGGTGACGTCACGATGACAATATTTCATTTGTCAATGTCAAAGTTACCATACAACCTATGGTATAGGGACCTTTGGCTTTATTGCCTTTCTCTCTCACACGTTTGTATACACTAATATAACGGTTACATTGTAAGCAAAACAGAACACGTTTTTTTTTCTTATTTTGTTTTCCTGTTATTTAAATAATTTATTATGAAGAAGTGTAAAAAATGTTTTTTTTAATTAACGTGTCTCAGAAACGCAGGCCATTGACTCGGTTACAAAAGTCAGGTTTACAATATGTTTAAATTACAAGAATTAAGAAAATTAAGAATTTAAATTAAGGAATTACAATATCAGCAAAATGATAAAAAACAACATTTACATGGCGTAGTATAACCGAGAGTCTTTGAGAAACATTATTACATTATTAAAATTACTATTATCACTAAGAGTGGTGGTTTGGTCTTCATGTGTTAGACGGCAATGTCCAATTCTTAGTGTTCTCATGACAACTTGGTCCCTTCTACAAAGTGCTGGTATTTTTAAGACAGGTACTCTGGGTTTAATATTATGGAGTTTTGAGTTTGTTCTATTCCAGAGGTATTGCCAGACTCTCAAGCACATTTGGTTTACTGTATGTTGTAAATCTACACCAAGTTGTATACTCTCCATTGGAATGTCAGAACGGGATGCCTCTTTGGCCGCTTGATCGGCGTTTTCGTTTCCTGTAATACCCACGTGCGATGGAGTCCAAATAATGCTAACCGATACGTTCTTATCTAATAATAGGTGGCATGCATTGTGGATATTTTGAATTAGTGGGTTTTGGGAGTAAAAGTCCTTGATGGATAGTATGGAGGATAGCGAATCAGTTCAGATTGCAAGGTTTTTGCTTTTGTTGGTTGGACAACTAAGTGCTTTCATGACAGCATATAGTTCGGCTGTGAAGATGCTACAGTAATAATATGTGCTTTAGTTGTGAATTGGGAACTGACATGTATAATACACTTCCATAGTCTATTTTTGAACGACTTAAAGATCGGTAAATTCTCAGCAACATCTGTTCCCCACTGATGATGCACTAGTGATTTTAAGATATTTATTCTTTTAAGACAGGTACCTTTTAATTATTGAATATGATATCTCCAAGATAACTTTTTATCAAAGATTACACCTAAAATTTTTTGTTGATGTACTACTTGTAGTGGGGTTCCATTTAAGGTTAAATTAATTAAGTTGGGATTATGTTTTTTACTAAAATGAACTATTTTAGATTTTTTGATGAAAATTTAAATCCTGTTCCTTTTGACTAACTGTGGATATCATTTAAAGCAGTTTGAATTAAGGCGCAAGTGGATGATGTGGTTTTGCCTTGAGAGAAAATCACTAGATACAGAATGTACTTAATGGCTATTGCCAAAAATAAAAAGATTGTCATTGGAAAAATTCTCTCATATGTTGATACATTTACCCAGCATTTAAAAAGGGTATATTTAAAAACACAAATTTGGCTGCGTGGAGAGGACAGTAACATGAACCCAACCGATTGGGGATGGGAATTACAAAATAATGTATTAATTCCAGTTAGAATGACAGCCACCTGGTCCTCCAAACATTTTAAATTTAATTTTAACCCATAAGCATGGGTTAGTTTGTAATTTAGCCTGCAAAAACTGTGCAGGCTCTGATTGCACAAATATTGAATTGGACTCGAGAGAGGAAGGTAATAATGAAGAAGAAGATAATAATGATGAAGAAAATGAATTTTAAAGATAAATTACGATACATTTTGTATAATGAACTTTTTAACCATAAATATATTATAATAATAAAAATGTATGTTTATTTATAATAAAAATACATACCACCCTTTTCGATCACAATAGTTACATCGAAGAAAATAGATTACCCCAAAAACCCCCGAGTAACGAGTTTAAACTAATTATATGATAAATTACCACAATACTCCAGAGGAAGACGTTTATTACACCCGCTGCAGGCACGAGGTACTTTGCACACTCTCGCCGACCTCATATTTATTTTCAGCGACCCCAAAAACCCCCGAGTTACAAGTTTGGGCCAATTTTTTAACAAATTACTATAATACTCCAGAGGCAGACGTTTATTACACTCGCTGCAGGCACCAGGTAGTTTGCGCACTCTCGCCGACCTCATATTCGTTTTCAGCGACCCCATAAACCCCCGAGTAAGAAAATTGAGTTAACTTTTCCCACTATTTACTGGAATGCATTTTTGATATGCATTTTTATTATGCACAAATGCAATTTGAGATTTCTTATTCATTACATTAGTTCACAAAGTTTCCTGACATTCTCACGAATCCAACGCACCAATCCGCATTAAAATCTGTCTTACTACAAAAAAATCGACACTTCAATCCTTCAATGCCTCGACTACATAGAAAAACGATATACAAGATGGTAAGGTACAAAAGTCTTAGAATCACGTCACTTAGAAGCATTCTTAGAATTATACTGGTCACAGAAAATTACGAACACCGAATTATGGGAAAAAACAAAGTAAGAACCTGTTCTTGAATATACAGTGTGTCCCAAAAAGATTGGTCATAAATAATACCCCAGATTCTGGGGTCAAAAATAGGTTGAGTTAACCTAACTTACCTTAGTACAAATGTGCACATAAAAAAAGTTACAGCCCTTTGAAATTACAAAATGAAAATCAATTTTAGCCTGTTTTTATTCAATGATTTTCCATCAATTAGGTTACACTTGGAACCTTCCTAATTCGCTTAGAAAATGTTTGTAATGTGCTAAAACCGTACACCAAATTTCATTAAAATTAACTTACTAGATTTTGCATAATAATTTTGCAATCTAAACTTTTTTTAAAAAATTAAATTTTTTAAAATCTTGCACAACAAAAACTAGAACATACAAAGATTTGTCAATTTTTTTACATATAAAGAAGTACTTCACCTACCTAATGCACTTTACAGAATTGAAATCGGATTATTTAACCCTTTCACCCCCAGCTACTAATTTTTTTGAGGTCAATAATCCCAGCGATTTTAAGTTTGGACAAACGGCATAAGTTTCCATGCTTATATACCAACGACCGTACGTTGTACGTCATAGGAACGAACCTACACTGAAAAATGTATTAACTTGTACAAAAAAAGATATTTTCTATTAAAATGCATACCGTTGAGTGAAAAGTATAAAGAGACGCAACCAAATGTACTAATTTGTGCCAAACTTTTCTCACGGATAGATGGCACCTGTACAGGATTCTCTAGGATTTCCCACACTTTTTACTTATTTGGATTAGAGATTCAGTGGCGTATTGTTTTATAATAGTATGATACAATTGATTCAAAAGATGGCATAACCCAGACATCCAAAGTGAAAGTTATCCTCCAACACCAAATTGTTCTATATGGTCCATATAATTTTCAGGAAAAAGTCACACCATTTTGAGCGTCGGGTTTGGGGGGGGGGGGAGAGAGGAGGGAGAAATCGGTAAATTCGTAGTTTTTTACGTTTTTCGTCAATATTTCTATAACTATGCGGTTTAGCATGAACAACCTTCTTTACAAAAATGTTCCACATTAAATTTGAAATAAAAAAGGCTCTATGCATAATCCTTCTAAAATGAACAGTTCCACAGTTACGGAGGTAGTATGGTATAATTATTGGTCCAAAAAGAGGCCAAACCCAGACATCCAAAGTAAAATTTTTCCTCCAACACCAAATTGTTCTATAATATGGTCCACATATTGTTCAGTAAAAAGTTACACCATTTTGAGCGTCCGGTTTAGGGGGGGGGGAGATGGGGGAGATCTCGGTAAATTAGTAGTTTTTTACGTTTTCGTCAATATTTCTAAAACTACGCTTTAGCGTACACAATGTTCTATACAGAAATGTTCTACATAAATTTTAAAACAAAAAAGATCCTATGCATAATTGTTATAAAATCAACGGTTCCAGAGTTACGGAGGGTGAAAAGTGGAGGTTTTCGATACTTTTTATATTTTTTTGGCAATTGATGATGATTTTAGGTGGTGATGTTGACGTTTCTTCAAGGGCTTATCACCATCGGCCACTGAAATAACAAATTTTATTTACAAAACAAAATCGTGTTAAAGAAAATTCCTTTCATTAGTAATAATATTATAAATTGCCCAAAAAATATAAAAAGGATCGAAAACCTCCACTTTTCACCCTCCGTAACTCTGGAAACCCTGATTTTATAAAAATTTTCATAAATTAACATAAACTTTCCTCCGGATTATTAATTTAATCCTCAAGAAACTGTGTACCTGCAAAATATACATTCTTATCTGGAACTAATTCAGTGTTTACCTGTTGGAAAGTTTATTTACTTTTATTCAAATTTTGGATAAATATACCTGAAATCTAATGACACAGTATTTATCAATCATAAAATAGGTTTTCCCAAAATGTACATACTAATTCTGGTTAACTATTACTAAATATAACGGTTTTTTCTACCTGTCTAATCTTTGGACAAAATTGTTTGTTTGAAAAGGGGTCGACCCACGATATACTAAACCGTGACTGAACTAAATAATTGAAGACAGATACTAATTTTCAATATTTATTTACACTGGAACCCCGATAAGTCGGCCTCCGATAACCCGGAAGTCCGGCTAAGGCCGATGCCACATTATGCGTTTTGACCGGATGCGGTGAAAACGCATCCGTTTCCAACGCAACCGGACCGACCTGTCACACTATGCGTTTACTCTGGTGCAGTTTGTAAGCGCGTACCGATGACTCAAAACGCATCCGTTTCCAACGCAACCGGACCGACCTGTCACACTATGCGTTTACTCTGGTGCAGTTTGTAAGCGCGTACCGATGACTCAAAACGCATCCGTTTCCAACGCAACCGGACCGATCTGTCACACTATGCGTTTTCACCGGATGCGGCAAAAACGCATCCGGTCAAAACGCATAGTGTGACAGATTGCTCCGGTTGCGTTGGAAACGGATGCGTTTTAAGTCATCGGTACGCGCTTACAAACTGCACCAGACTAAACACATAGTGTGACAGGTCGGTCCGGTTGCGTTGGAAACAAATGCGTTTTCACCGCATCCGGTCAAAACGCATAATGTGGCATCGGCCTAACCTGGATCGATTTTCATCAGATAAAATAAAAATGTTTTCACTTTGACTGAGTTTTTTTACCAAGAAATAAACAATAATGTATACAACTGTACGTAATTTAGATGTACTGGCATAAGTATTTCATTTTTTTGGCAATTATAATTAAGTTTATCTGTAAGAGTACCGTATTTTATTAATTTTTACCATATTCTCCGACTAACCCGGATTTTCAATAACCCGGATCGGCCGCGGTCCCGATTAATCAGACTTATCGAGGTTCCACAGTATATATTTATTTATTTTGAAACGTTTTTTTCAGTGTAAGCAAAAAATCCAAATAAAAACAGTTCAAACGTAATAAAATAAATTTGACGTACGTCGTACGTCCTGAAGTATAGTAAGTGGACGTACGTCGTACGTCCAATGGTGCTGAAAGGGTTAAGCAGCCTCAGCAATGTTTTAAATTTATAAACAATTTTTTGGCTTATAAACAAATTAGTGCTTTGGTCAGGAGGGGGTGCTACGGGCTCTTTTATTTAGATGGACTTACCCAAGTTTTTTTATGTATTTTGACCCGTAGAACACGAATTTTTTGGGTAACAGTTGATTCGGATGTCGATAAGATTGTTATAAACAAAGAACTTGAGGAATTACATAACATCGATTTTTCGTAAAATAAATTTTTTTTGTATTTTTTGGGTGATTCTAAGCAAAAAATGTTCTTACAAGTTTTTTCGTAGGATGCATAGTTTTCGAGATAAACGCGGTGGAACTTTCAAAAACTCGAGAAATTGCAATATTTGAACGCGAATAACATTTGATTAAAAAATAAAATAGCAATTCTGCTGACAGCATTTGAAAGTTTAAGTCAAATTTTACAGGTTTTAATTATTTGCATTGCTAAAAATTAATTTTTTTATTATTAAACAAAGCTATTTTTTTATAAGCCAAAAAATTGTTTATAAATTTAAAACATTGCTGGGGCCCCTTAAATAATCCGATTTTAATTCTGTAAAGTGTATTAGATAGGTAGAGCACCTCTTTATATGTAAAAACATTAGCCAACTTCTAAATGGTCTACTTTTTGTTCAGAAAGATTTTAAAAAATTTTAACTTTTTTAAGAACATTTAGATTGCAAATTTATTATGCAAAATTTATTAGGTCGATTTTAATGAAATTTGGTACACGATTTAAGTATGTTACAAAGAATTTCCTAAGCGTATTACTAAGGTTCGAAGTGCCACCAAAGTGGTTAAAAAATATTGAATAACAACAGACTTATTTTGCCCCCTTATTTTGTATTTATTGCTATATTGCAGAAAAGGTAATGCCTTAAGACATTTTTGACCAGTCGTATATCATACAAAATTCAATTCTTCTTCTTTAGGTACCGTGCCCAAATTTTTAGGCGTGGGTAGCTTCCATAACAATTTGCCGATATCGTTCTCGATCTTGTGCGGCATGTAATAATTGATCTGCTGATAAGCCAGTCCATTGACGAAGGTTTCGGAGCCATGAATATTTCTTTCGACCAATTCCTCTTTTTCCGTCGATCTTTCCATTGAGTATTAACTGCAGCATCCTGTATCTGCTATGAATTCAATTATCTTTATTTTATTTCTCTACGACTTTGTTCCAAAACGAATCGTTTTAAAGTTATAAGCAAAGAAAGCAGAAAAAAACGATGTTTTTCGAAATTTTTAACCATTTTAATTTTTTTATTAATGTTCCGGGCATATTTGAGAAGGAGCATAAGTCAATTATTATTACTGAAGGTGTCACCTAACTTTATCTGCAAAAATCCGAATGCCACCTCTCACATCCAAAAATAGACGTTTTTTCGCAGATCCTTACTGGTCTATAAGTACGATTGTAGAGACCTGTTAATCTGAAAATTCCACACCTGTAATTTTGAACCAATCAAAATACGTTATTTTGACAGATCACCATGGCAACGGAGGTATTTTATCGGAAATTTTTTGCTCGTGGGGTACCCAACAGCGAATTATAGTGGAAATTTTTTGACGTTTACAATAACAGAACATTTTTGACAGACTGGTTTTTATTTGTTTACATAATTTAGTTTTGATTCATTTTCTATCACTTGTAGTTACTCAAAACTTATGTAAAATTGAAGAATATACTATTTTCTATCTTGAAATGGTATTCCCATGCAACTACAATGAGTAGAAATTACGAATTTGAAAGCATAAATAATTGCTGACAAAGCTATGGCGCGCTATTAATCTGTTCATGCAGCTTTGGATTTTCAAATGCAAATTTGGTGTGGAATTTTCTTACCGAATACCACGCGAAGTCAAATTAATATCCGGAAATTTTTTTTTGATCATGAATATTTTTAGAAAATTTCCCTCGTCTGCGACTCGGGAAATTTTCAAAATATTCATGATCTCAAAAAAATTTCCGGAAATAATTTGACCTCTAGTGGTATTACTAGTGAAAATTTTTTGCTCAATTAGAAATCCAATGAAATCAATTAATTTGTGGTCATCTGATTGAATACAACCAATAAAACCAACATTATACTGAAAACAGATCCCATGGGCTGTTTTCACTCAATCATGTAGCTATGGATACCTACATTTCGTTTCATTTCGATTTTGACATTTCAAATATTCAATATTTCAAAATGTCACGATTTGGTTGTAATACTGATGAGAATATTAATGAAATTATCGAATCAAATATACCACAGAATACTGTTTACAGTAAAAAATTTGTATGGAAAGTGTTTATGGACTTTTGCAATGATAGAAAATATGAATTAGATGGAAATCGGACGGTGGAAGAATTGTTAATTGCACATTTAAATAAATTGTTTCTGCTCTGTATTTTTTTTTTTCATAACCAGCAAAAAATTTTTTATCCGAATAACCCTCGAACATTGATAAATGCTCAAAAATTTTTTAACAACTTTCTCAAGCTTGTTGCTTACAGGCAACAGACCTCCGCCTACGGCGTCGGTCTGTTTCCAAGCAACAAGCTTTCGAAATCTGTTATAAAATTTTTTCGAACAATTATCAATGTCCTTGGGTTATTACTACTGAAAATTTATTTATAATTTACATTTTTATGGTAGGGGAGCCCAAGCGGGGAGTTTGCAGTTACTGCGCGTCATATTATCATATGACGAGAATCCTGGTACCCTGCAGATGTACCTCTACCATATATTGGCTCTTACCACAGGGGAGTTCGTTAAGGGGGGACCGAAAAAAAAATCTATTCTTAAAAATTATCGAAATTGTCAGATTAAGATAAGGTAAGTTATGTACATGCAAAAGAGTGTATATTTCAAAAATCTGACGATTTGAGCGGGGCGTAAGGAAATGGGAGAGTCACAAATTTTCACAAGAAAAAAGCGAATATTTCGCGAAATGAATGACAGATCGATAAACTAAAAAATATGTGATTAATATTTTTAAAAAATCTATCGAATGATACCAAACATGGCTTCCAACGGAGAGGGGTGGGGGGTAAATTTAATATTTTAAATACGAATCCCGCGATATTTCGCGAAATGAACATCAGATCGAAAAACTGTAAAATACACTTATTCAATATTTTTGAAAAATCTATCGAATGGCGCCAAACACGACCTCCCACGGAGGTAGGGTAGGGGGTTACTTTAAAATCTTAAATAAGAGCCCTCATTTTTCATTGCAGATTTGGATTCCTTACGTAAAAATAAGTAACTTTTATTCGAAACACTTTTTCGAATTATGGATAGATGGCGTTATAATCGGAAAAAACGATTGTTGGAAATGGAAAATTAAATTAAAAATGGCAAGCGCCCACGAAAATGGAAAATTTTACTTAACTTTTTTTGGTTTTAGGACCTACTCTTCACAACCCAATAGGTCCCCATAACGCTCGAGTGACTGCACATTTAGCATACTTTGCTCCCCTACCATTAGGTATATTTTGAAAAAGAAGCTACATCTCGATAAAAGGTGACTTATGAAAAAAGACTAAGAGGCAAAAGTTGTAAAAACACTGTGCTTACTTAATGGTACCACAATAATATTTTAATTGGAACGTACACTAAAATTTGGGGGGTTTAAAGGAACAAAACCCCCATAAAGTTTGTACATAAATATATTGAAAAAGAAGCCGCATCTCAAAAAAACTCGCTTATCGAAAAAATACGAAGAGGCAAAAAAGTTTTAAAATGTTGTGTTTAACTAATTATACCACAATAATGAATTAATTGGAACGTACACAAAAGTTTGGGGGGGGGGGGGGTGGGAAAAGATTATGAAACATTCTAAGCTTTTTTATAAAGATTTAATGACTTACCTAAGCTTGTTCTAGAAGTTTCGCATACTTCGTACTGAAACAAAAAATAAAATTTTAATTAGGAATATACTTACTAAAACTAATGTGATTTTTACCACGGGCTTTTATATTTTGCGGTTACAAAACAGTTTTTTGAGATAATGAATCATTGTTTAAACATTTTTAATATTTTAGAGTTTTTTTTGAAAATAGAGTAACAAAGAGTAACAAAATGATTTTGGTCTGTATCATTCGAAGTGTATTTTTAGTGTTTAATTCGAGCAAGGAAGCCTTTTAAATGCAGTTTAATGCTGCCTTTTAAATATTTAAAATTAATCTAATAACATCAACCCGAGCAGAGGTAAAGACAGCAATTAAGGAAATTAAAACATAGAAAATTACCAGGAGAGGGCAGAATATCGAATGAACTCCTAACGTACGGGAGACAAGACCTGACCAAACAACTATTAATACTAATCCAAAGAACAATAGAAAAAAAAAACAGAATACCACTAGAATGTAGATCAAGCATACTATTACCTCTCTTCAAAAAGGAGAAAGATCAGACTAGGAGAATTACAGAGGAATTAATTTATTAAACACAACACTAAAATTAACAACCAAAGTGATATCAAACAAACTGAACAAAATTATAACATTAGCAGAAGAACAACAAGGTTTTAGGTCAGGAAGATCATGCATTCGACGCTATATTTATAATGAGGCAGGTCCAAGAGAAATAGTTAAAATAAAACAAACTGGCATACTTATGTTTCGCGGACCTTAAGAAGGCATTTGACAAGGTCGAATTACAGGACGTTATCCATTTATTGTACGCAAGAGTACAGTAGTACCTAGTACCCCTAGGAATAATTAAAACGATCGAAAATATCTACCAGAACAACACAATAAAAAAAAAGTAAAAGCAGAAGAAGAACTGTCCAGAAGTCTGTGAAAAGATATTCGACTCCATAGAACTTTGGTCAATAGAGAGAGCTATGAACAACTGCAGGATAGATTCTCGGTAGAGAATGCTCATACATAATATTTATAAGAAAGCTAGAATGAAAATACAAATAGGTGAAAAAACCAAAGCTATACCAATCAACAGAGAAGTTCACCAGGGAGACGTTATTTCACCAAAGCTATTCACACTGGTACTTGAAGACGTGTTCAAAGACATTAACTGGGTAGATAAAGGAATAAATATTAATGGAAGAAAACTGAGTCATTTGAGATATGCTGACGACATTGTAATATTCGCTACAAGTTTAGAAGAATTACAGACCAAAAATGACGCAACTATTGCAAGCTTCGGAAAAAATAGGTCTTAAGATGAACTTGGAAGAAACAAAAATAATGACGGAACATTAGAAAAATAACTTTAAATGACATACATTTAGAAACAGTAAGCGAATACATCTACCTGGGACAGATAATGAAAGTTAACAAAAAAAAATCAAACTGCCGAAATTACCAGAAGAATAAGGCTAGCGTGGGCAGGATGTGGAAAACTGAGTTAGATCTTGAAAAACACTAAAACAGAACAATATTCTAGAACCAGAGTTTACGATCAGTGTATCCTCCCTATACTTACGTATGGTTCACAGACGTAGATACTCACCAGGCAAGTATAAATAAAATAGTAAAGGCACAAAGAGCCATGCAAAGATCAATGCTCGGGGTGAGGCTTATAGACAAAAAAACATTGATTAGAAGCAAAACCAAAGTAAAAGACGCAGAAGAACATGCTGCCAAATTAAAATGGAGCTTCGCAGGACACAATGCCCGACTGAAGGATAAAATATGACATCACGAAATACAACAATGAAGACCGTGCTTAGGAAAAAGAAGCAGAGGAAAGGCACAAATGAGGTGGGTTGATGACATAAAGAAAATTGGAGGACACAACCGGAAACAAGTGGCGCAAAATAGAAAACACTGGATTAAACTGGAGGAGACCTTTGTCTAAAGTTGGATTACTGAAGGCTGAAGAAAAAGAAGAAGATGAAGAACTAACTAACCAAATTGAAGTTGGTAATGGGATAAGACAGGGACACTCCCTAATTCCCTCTATTGTTTAACCTGATCATGGATGAGAAAATAAAAAATTAGGAACAAAAAAAGGATACCAGATAGAAGAAAAAAAAATCTGCTATGCAAACGCTATACGAATCTCTCAAAGTGAAGATGATTTACAACGTATGCTGCACCAATTTAATAATTATAACCGCTAGAAAATTGAACACGTTAATATCTCAAAAAAAAAGACTAAATACATACATGGTTATAACAGCAAATATAATAAGGTGTAAATTAGAGCTGGAGAGTCAGATAATAGAACAATTCATGGAGTTTAAATATCTATGCATCACACTACCTAGTTACGGAAAGCTCGAAACAGAAGTGGAAGATCAGGTGAATAAAGCAAACTGAGCCGCAGGTTGTCTGAATGAAACAATTGGAGAAATAAAAATATCGGAAAAGAAGTAAAAGGCAGAATTTACAAAACAGTCATCAGACCAATAATGTTATCAGACCAATAATGACATACTCGGCAGAAACACTACCTGATACAGAAAGGTCAAAACTAATGCTAGAAACAGCATAGATGAAAACACCTCGAAAAATCGATCGTAAGACAATGGGATAGAGCTAGAAGTTCAGACAGTGGACAACATTAATAACTGGGTGAAAAATAGAAAGTTGAATGGAACGACCACATAAGCCGAATGACAACAAATATAGCAGTAAGGTCGGCGAGAGACGGTTCCCCAATAGGAAGACGATGAGTGAAAGGACCACGAAAACGATGGAATGACAACTTATTGGAGGCACATTGAAAAACAGAGAGAGTCATGTCTACACAAAAAGAAGAAGAAGAAGAAGAAGAAGAAGAAGAAGAAAAACAGTAACATCGACCTAGTGTTATTTTAATTACTACAAATGTTTAAACTAAACCATAGATTTTGATGTCATCTCAGTGACAGTGTGCTAGTTTAATTTACTTTGCGTAATTCACTGAGAATGATCTGAGCCAAATCGAAAACGTTCTGTTTTTTACTCCATTTGGAAGGCACATTTTTAAGAAAGTTTTAATAATAAGGTTTTATACTATCGTACAAGTGAAGTTTTTGCTTGTAGGTAAGCTTTTACTATTTTTACTGTGAGTAAGCCGCTATTAAAAATAAACTTATTTTAAACGAAAGTTACGGATTATTCCCAGTATAAATAGTAAATTATGATAGTCTACTGGCTAGTTTGTTGTAGAGACGTCTATAGATCACTAACGGGACGACTTGTAACACACGATTCGTAAAGCTGGTCGTTCGATATTCTCGCAAATAAACGTTAATCAAAATGCGGATATTTCGAAGTTTCTTCCGCAAAAAATATCTAGTTTATTAGTATATTATTCAACGAGCATGTAATGATGGCTATTACTCACGATGATGAAGTCTGTGACACGAGCCGTAGGCGAGTGTCGTAATTCATCAGAGTGCGTAATAGCCATTACATGCAAGTAGAATACTATACCTTTTCTACCCTATACCCCTAATACGTGGCTGAATAATTGGTTGCCTACTATTACCAAATTATTATTTATTGTAAAAATACAACTAGAAATAGTCAATAGGGAGTTTTTGTTGCTACGTAACGTACGCATCTCCGTATACGTAAAGCAACTAACGTGTCGTAGAGGATGAATGTTAAAATAGGTAGTTTTTGTAACTGCCTTAACGTAACGTAAAGCAAATCGTAAAGTCATTTTTAAATTCCGTTGACATTTAAAAAAATAAAACAATGTTCACAAAATATACAATTAATATACAAATGTAAAAAAAGATAAATGAATGATGAAATTGTATGGTTTTAATTGCTTCTATTTAAATATAAAAATATTATTTTTCCTTAGGTTAAAATTGTTTTATTTTTGTTTATACCTACTTTTTAGTTGTAAATTATTGTATACCTACATCAGAATTCCAGTAGGTATAATGTAAATAGTGTGGTAATATTTATTTGAAAATTTTACTGAAACTAGGTCATTTGTTTATCTAGTTATTAATTGTGGTGATCACTGTATTTCTTAAATTAATACAAGATTTGTTTGTTTTGCTTTATTAATAGACAACTTAAAAACAATAAAATTTTAAATCTATTATGAAGCTCCAATTTCCAATTACAAACACAGAATAATTTTACTCAAATAGAGTAAACCAATAACCAATATAACCTTAAAATGTTTATAAACAGGTAGTACGCTGATGAAATGTTCATTTGGTAGGTAATCGGGCAAGATCCTCGTGTGCATTCGGTGACTTTCGGCTCGATAGGGATGCGTATGAACCTAACGTACCAGCCCGTAACCTTAGGTAATACGTATCGCGATACGGGACTTCAACCATTAATGCGCAAGCGTATATGTCAAAAAGATGCGTTACGTTTACGTATTTGTGTGCACAAAAACTCCCTAATATGAGTTCTATTCGTTTCCGAAAAATTATAAGCTTAAATTTGTACCTACTGTCAATTAATCTAATAAATAGGAAATGTCTGTTGTCGGTGGACGTATTTCAATAGCTATAATGTATATTTACATTTAACTATATATGTATAATATAAAAACATAACTATACATAATATATTATAACATATTTAACACAATATAACTTGAAAAATAAACGCAATATTAGTTATAAATTCCAATTAACAAAAATAAAATGAGCTAATGTCACTGTCACTAAAATAAATGATAAACGTCAAAATTTTTAGTAAACAAGATATAAAGGTAAAAAATATACTGACATTGTTACAGTTAAAATTCCTTTAAAAAATTTTTGAAGTTAATTATTTATATAAATTACAATAATTATTGTATTAAATAAACAACTTTAAGTAATTTTATTTGAAGTTTATATACGATTAATATTAAAAGTGCCATGTGTCAGTTGAATCTAACTTCAGCCCGTGAGTAATGGGTGCTATTATCTATGAAAAATAGCGAATAATGAGCATGTTATTAAACGGTCGTAGAAAGAAGGTTTTTGCTTTAGTTTTACGGTATCACTAGTAGTGTAAAGACGCATTAACCCATTAGTTCGCAGTGTACTCATTTGGGTACGCTCCACCAAAACGGATTTTTTTGTTTGTCTGTGTTAGATAAAATATTTATAAATGACATTTGGTAGAATGAACAACAAAAAGTTTCCTTGTAAATTTCCGAGAACATAACTGTTTTTGTTTGCGTTAAACGTAACTTAAAATTTTAATTATAATTTACAACTGTGTTAGCTCATTATACACTAAGCGCCAAAATTAACGCACCACCTTAAAAATGGGACATTTTTAGTGTCTGATATTTCCTAAACCTGTTGTCCGATTTTAGTGATTTTTTAAATATTTTATATAGCTTTATTCTTCAGGAATATCGATGTAATAATATTGTTGCTAAACAGATAAGTGTCATTGTATACCGGGTGTAACAATGATAGTGTGTTTTTTCCTCAAAGTTTGGAACACCCTGTGGGATATTCTCGCATATATAAAATATTGAAATTAAAAGTCAACTGGAACCTTAGGTTATCTTAACATTTTGCTTTTTGATTCATTCGCTTATGTTGGATAACAAAAAAGTTAGGTACTTTAACAACTAGCAACGTTTTTCATCAATAGAGGGTGTTTCTAAATAAGTGCGACAAACTTTGAGGGGTAATTCTGCATGCAAAAATAATGACCGTTTACTTTATAAACATTTTTTCCGCAAATGCTTCGTTTCCTAGATACGGGATATTACAAACTGACGATTTATTTATTGCTCTAAAACCGGTTGTGATATGCAAATGAAATTTAGTGGGTTTTAAAAGGTAGTTATTACCTCTACAATAACTACCTCTTAAAACCTACCAAATTTCATTTGCACATCTCAACCGGTTTTAGAGCAATAAATAAAGCGTCAGTTTGTACGAAAAAAATTCAACATCCCGTATCTCGGAAACTAAGCATTTGCGGACATATGTTTATAAAGAAAACGGTCATTATTTTTCATGGAGAATTACCCCTTAAAGTTTCTCGCACTTATTTAGAGACATCCTGTATTGATGAAAAACGTTGCTAGTTGTTAAGGTACCTAACTTTTTTATTATCCAACATAAGCGAACGAATCGAAAAGCAAAATGTTAAGATAACCTAAGGTTCCAGCTGAGTTTTAATTTCAATATTTTATATACGCTAGAATATTCCACAGGGTGTTCCAAACTTTGAGGAAAAAACACACTATCATTTTTACACCCGGTATACAATGACAATTATCTGTTTAGCAACAATATTATTACATAGATATTCTTGAAGAATAAAGCTATAACTTATTAACAAAAAAAAAACTAAAATCGGACAATAGGTTTAGGAAATATGAGACATTAAAAATGTCCAATTTTTAAGGTGGTGCGTTAATTTTGGCGCTTAGTGTATTTTTATTACTTTTTGTGTGCAATTTATGCATTGATTTGATCAATTTGTTGAGTTTATTTTTTAAAGTAAATACATGTTACAAGTATGATTGAAGGTTTTCTGACAAATATTCAAAAGCCGTATTTTTTTGGCAGGTAAATGTTGATGTACCCAAATAAGTACACTGGAAATAAGGCGACCTTAAATTATTATTATTTTTTAGATAGCTACAATATGAATTTGCCAAATATTTGTGCGGAAACATTTTACAAATATTTGGTGTTACAAAAATATGCAACAGGGTTTGGATGACACTCATGATGATTGCAAAGATCGTTAAGATCGATAAGATTGTTATAATACCGCTGGGGGGACTATCAAAAGCGATGAAGAGGATATCGATTACGATGACATTAAATGTGACACAATGTCTTTAAATGCACCCTGAACACTATTAATATTTTCACAAGATAGTCTCGATAGTGACAGTGATTCACAGGATGATATTCCCTTACTTACTAGATTGCAACGCAAGGAAAATAGGACAAAAGTGAAGACTCTTCTAGAGGAACCATAATGTACAGCTACAATAGTTGATATTAAAGTGACTGGAGAAGATGAATATTTAGTTCGCCAAGAGCAAGTAAAATTAGAGTTGGCCTCTATTTACACGCATTATCAATGTTGCAGTGGTGAATATTTGGATGCTATATTTATTTGCAGGTAACAAAATCGGCATGCTAAATTTGATTAGAATCATCTGTGGACATGATACGCTAGCATTTGCTTAAGCTTTGAATTCCAGACATCCAACGGTCGTGCCAATTAGTATTCGTAAAAACACAGGTGGTCGTTATCCTCAGAACATTGATAAACAACTAAGATGCAGAATAGGTCACCTTCGTGCAAGCTGGATTTGCATCAAATGCAAAGACACATTATGTTTGAATAGGGAGTATGTGATAAAGTAATATTATAAATAATCTTTATTGCAATATCCGCAGTAAATAAAAATTTAAAAATGTGTTAAATTTTTAAACGTCACTATGTTCCCGTTGTACCCATATGAGTACATATTTTAAAGTCAAATTTCCTTTTATGTCAATTTCATAAAAACATATTTACAGGTTATATTGACATAAAACAAGAAAAAATATAAATATTATTTAGAACAAAAATATCATAGTTAAACTAGTATAAGTTATACCTACCAGTTAACTTAAACAAAATAATGATTTAAGTTGCAACATCAGCATTTTTATAACCATAATAAGATTTCTCCAACTTAAGACTATGATTCTCCACCGGGTTCAAATTTAAAGAGCAACTATAAAAAACATGATTGAAATTACGTATCATTAAGAAGATGATAATCGGATTTAACAAAAAAAAGTCTCTAAATGTCTTTATCTTTAGTAAGAAAGAGATCTACATAGATGTATCTATTGATGGATATCTGGCACATTTTTAAAAATGTTAAAACAAGCAAAATATTGGGTGAGAATCAAGGCACTACCGTTTAAGAATATTTTATATAGGTAAGTTGTGTATTGGTGATCAGATAATCATTATGGTGAATGCGCCTATTTTTCCTGACTAACTGAAAAAAAAAATTATATAACCTTATTACCTCTTATATTACATGCTTTACTACATAATTATACTTGGTAAAGACATACATACTCACATAAATACATAGACTTACTCTCAATTTATACAAACTAGTTAAGTGTCTCCTACTTCACATAAAGTCAGCCAACGATGGCGAAATGAAGCTAAAAATAACAGCAAGACCTTCCAAGACAAACATTCTTCCAAGCCATATATCTTTCGAGAGTAGACCTCCACTCATTCTTTTGATGTACCAGCTCGTAGAAAAACGTTTGAAATTGTAATCCTGGAAATTATACTGTCAAATCCTGGATCCTTGAGAAAAAATGAGGCCGGACGGAATATTTCAGCGAAGAGTTTAATATTTATGAGGAACATTATAACGCCGTTCGTTTGATTTGATGGGGAGTTAAAAGAGGGAAACGAATTAGCGTGTAGACGATTATCTGTTTAGATCTGTAATATATTAGCTAAGAATGACGTGAATTGCGTTAAATAAACATTAAATGGTATGTTCTCGTCAACGTTGTAGACAGTAGGTATAATAAGTTTTCTCGAATAGACGGCGTAACTTGCAACTTCAATACCTTTATCTATTAAATTCTGAGTAAAGCGGTAGTTTAAATGAATAAATACCAATATCCTTCTTAAAAGGTTCCGAAATTGCTTTCTTGTGGCATGTTTAATTTAAATACTATGTTTACGAACCCTCACCGCTAAATGTTAAGACATTTGAAAATTTATTGAAAACGTACATCTTCACAGCCTTGTTTATTGAATTAAAGAACGAGATCAACAATACAGTATGTCATTAATAATAAAATATTGAAATGGCGTAGTTTCTATAAACTTATAATTGTAGTATTGTTGGAAAAATAAACAAAAATATTGCATAATAGGCGAGCGGCAACAACCCCTAAAATGACGTTATGCCGACCACGAAAATCAACTTTTAGGTAAATGACCAATTTTGGTCATTATTTATGTTTTTGAGGTCACTAAATCCGAATATGAAGTTTATTTTCATCTAGAGTTGCTGGAATATGTTAAGATATCAATTTTTATGCAAAAATGCTAAAAATCAATTTAGATGATTTTTCAACTTTAACTTGTTACGGTTTATTTTAAACCTTCACAATTCATTTATATTTGTTAAACTGAAAGATATTTAAATACTTTAAAACCCCCTGGTTACGCTTATGGTAGTTCCTATAAAATAGTTGGTTCGTTCGCAAAAAGGTTCTGTTCTGTTGATTTGTTTAGGAATGGTTTGAGATCCTAGGAATATCCTGTCTTTCTCTCGTTCACAGGTTGTGCACAGGTTCTTGTCACGTAACTGAATCAATCAGTGGTTCCGTGCTTGATTGTTTCGTCTGAGTTTGAACTCAGACGGAATGACATTAAGAAAAGACGGATGACACCCGATCTGTCTTCGGTTGTTTTGGAACGAGGTCGGATTGCAAAGGGTGAAGTTTTGCTAATCCTTTTTCCATCGGTGAGAAAATACGGCCTAAGTTTATGAAAACTTATCGTCTGGAAGAGCTTTTGCCAGTGACGGATTTGGGGCCGTATATTTTGTAGTGCCGGTGAAAATTTTACTTAGTTACGACATAAAATCAACAACCCCTCTCGGTTGGCCATATAAAACCTCAGGTAAATATCTTTAAAGCTGTTTTTAGGCTTATAGCCTCTCGTATTTCTACTGTCTCGTATAGTCCCTACTGACAGTGTGTTTTCTCTCCTTGGTAGCCAACTTCTTGAGGACATAGCTAGTACCCGTCTAGCAACCACCATCTAGAGCTAGTAACCAGCTAGTAGCTAGCACCTTTAGTGCAACCAGAGACACCACGATTGGAACATCACCTACTAGACCAGCAAGCAAAAACAGAGACCCATAAGTCGGTACCAATAACAACGTAACATCTATTTTAAAATATACCATATTATCCTATAGCCTAAGAGCTAGAGCCGAAAAATCACCGTCATAAGTAATATGGAGTTTGGCATGTGAAATGTGTCTATTGTATATTTATAATTATGACCCCTTTCATGCTGACATCTCAGTGGATACAGGAAGTAGCAATAAGGGATGAAAGGGGAAAGTT
Source organism: Diabrotica virgifera virgifera (assembly GCF_917563875.1). Taxonomy (NCBI): domain Eukaryota; kingdom Metazoa; phylum Arthropoda; class Insecta; order Coleoptera; family Chrysomelidae; genus Diabrotica; species Diabrotica virgifera. The sequence goes on from NC_065446.1 coordinate 134,177,742, forward strand.
GGTGTAGTCTTTAAAGGTTTTTACCGCCTATTTTGTTAAACCTCCATCGATTTACATGAAAATTGGTGACTAGTTGGAGCATACCCTAAGAAATAAAAATGATTTGGTGGCAACTTGCACTTTTACCCTGGGATGGATACCACCCCTTCTCGGAGTGAAAAACTATTTTATTAAAAATAACCCCACAAATCGATAGAGGGACAAATCATAAGTAAAATTTGTTATATCATGTTATTGAAGTAAATCAATACTTTTTGAGTTATTAAAGATCAAAGATTTGTCTGTTTAAGAGCACATGCGTAAAGTTACGGATCAAAAAAATAACATGTCAATTAATTGTATGTTACTAAAATATTATTTTTATATTATTTCTATATTATAAATTTAGCAAAAGTGTATTTGAATATGTCAAATATACCCATTATTGGACACCCCCAGTTTCTGGACATATTCAGTTTATATTGATAGAAAAAATTCAATCAAATATCGAAATAATATAAAAAATAATATTTTATTAACATACAATTAATTAATATGTTCTTTTTATCATCCGTAACTTCACGCATATGCTCTTAAATAGACAAATCTTTGATCTTTAATAACTCAAAAAGTATTGATTTATTTTAATAACATGATATAACAAATTTTAATTAAAATTTGTTCCTCTATCGATTTGTGGGGTTATTTTTAATAAAATTGTTTTCACCCGCGGTAAGGGGTAGTATTCACCACCAGAGTAAAAATGCAAGTTGGAACCAAATCAGTTTTATTTCTTGAGGTATGCTCTAACTAGTCACCAATTTTCATTCAAATCGATGGAGGTTTAACAAGATAGGAGGTAAAAACTTTTAATGACTGCACTAACTTTCCCCTTTCATCCCTTATTGCTACTTCCTGTATCCACTGAGGTGTCAGCCTGAAAGGGGTCATAATTGTCAATATACAAGGGACACATTTCACAGGAAGATCTCCATATTACTTATGACGATTATTTTTCGTCTCTAGCTCTTCGTCTACTATGTCCTATACTATGTCCATACCTACCACTTGGTTCAGATCTAAGTCCTTGCTGTTACCCTCATTGTACACCTGAATTTAGCGCTATACGGGGGTATTAAATCTAACAGAGTAATTACAGGGTATTATAATATATTAATTGTACTTAGTTGATCCCACGGGTAGACTTGCAAGAAGTAGGTATTTGACAATATTAATAAAGTATGGTACGGTACATTATCTGATTCTTGCTGAACGTAGGTACTTTTGATTAATCAGGGAGTATTATTGTATATTTATATTTTCTATACTGCAAGATAACAACGGTGTACTGTATGTAATATGTTAGGTCTTTTAAGCCTTATAGTCCTGTCGCCAGGGGGGGTACAACGGCCTCCTTTATTCAGATGGACTTACCCAAGTTTTTTTCATGTATTTTGACCCGTAGAATACGAATTTTTTGGGTAACAGTTGATCCGGATGTCGATAAGATTGTTATTGACTAAGAACTTGAGGAATTACATAACAGAGATTTCTCGCAAAACAAAACATTTTTTTGTATTTTTTGGGTCATTCTAAGTAAAAAATGTTCTAACAAGTTTTTCCGTAGGATGCTCAGTTTTCGAGATAAACGCGGTTGAACTTTCAAAAAATCGAAAAACTGCAATTTTTAAACCCGAATAACTTTTGATTAAAAAATAAAATAGAAATTCTGCTTAGCGCCTTTGAAAGTTCAAGTCAAATTATATCGGTTTTGATTATTTGCATTGCTAAAAATTTATTGTGTTATTGTTAGACAAAGCTACAAACACCTAGTGCGTGAGTGATGTTTTCTATGATTTCTCATTTAAAATCGAACGAGTAGGTAGAATAGGTACTAGTGCAATCGAGGCAGAGCCTATTTTACCTCAAATCAGGCCCGAGGCACTACATAATTTTCGGGCCCCTAACAAAAATTTAATAGTAATAATAATAATAACTTTTTAAATATCTATTAATTATTTAATAGAAACATAGTTGCACTAGAAATTTAAATTTTATTAACAATAAATAAAATTCATAATTAAACAATGTTTAATTGCTTAAAGTGCAAAAACTACCGTGGAATTTCTCTACTATGTACAGCATATAATATGTATGTATACAGTCCTCACGTAAGTATTTTATAAACCAGCAGCGGCTCCAACCACTAGCAGAAAATATTATTGGAGACTATTGGAGAGTATCAGATCGGCTTCAGACGGGGAAGATCGATAATGGAACATATTTACAGTCAAGCAGGTCTTGAGCAAATCATGGGAACACGACGTTCACAACGTGTTTGTAGACTTCAAACTATACTATACTTATATTGGCTAAATTGGTAATATCATACAAGCTAATTAGACACATTAAAGCTACAATGGATGAAAATCAGGCATGTCTACGGGTAGAAAACCACCGGACAGACTTTTTCAAAATCTAGCAGTGACTGAAGCAGGGAGATGGGCTGGCCTCAATACTGTTTAACGTGGCACTGGAGTATGCGCTTAGGCAAATGAAAACTGGACGAGTAAACCCTACTGACCAACAGAACCGTTCAACTGGCCGCCTATGCCAATTAAATTAATATTATGAGTAAAACATCAACAGGAGCACAGAAAACACGCACAGAGTTAAAAGCGCAAAAGAATAGGCTAGGTCTGGAAATTAACACAGAAAAAAACAAAAACAATGATACAGACAAGAAGAAATATAGTCTCACAAAGCATTCATTATACATGAAGATGACATTGAAACGGTTGGAAAATTTACATACCTGGGAGTAGAATTATTTGCCGACGAATCAGAAGATGGAGAAAAAATACGGAAGAGAATAACGCAGGAAAACAGAGCTTATTTTGCCCTCTCCCATATACTTCGGTCTAAAAGTGTCCACCGAAATACAAAAATGAGAATCTATAAAACAATAATTCGACCAATAGCATGCTATGGCATTGAAGCATGCATGAATCCTGAAAAAAAAAAATCCAAAACAAACTCGACATATTCGAAAGGAAATTACTAAGGAGAATACTAGGACCTGTGGGAAAAAACGGAATCTTCAGAATCTTCGATGCAACAACGAGCTTTATCAACTTTATAAGGAAACACTTCTGTCAGACTTCATTAGAATACAAAGATTGCAATGGGCCGGCCATGTGATAAGAATGGGAAAGGATAGGCCACCAAAAAGACCAATAAACGCTAGAATGTAGGGAGAGAGACCGGTTGGAAAGCCAAGAAAGTGCTGGGAACAGTAAGCAGCGATGCACAAGCATTTCTAATAGTCCGTGTATAGAGAAGAGCAGCCACAGATAAACAAGGGTAAAGACAAAAAATAAAGGAGGCTAAGGCTTAATTTGGGCTGTAGTAAATTAGAAGAAGCAGAAGAACAGGATGTGATTCCTGTTTGTGCACTGTTTTGAGATGTAAAATATGACAATATTGCATCTTTTGGTGTCTGATGTTCCTGTTCTTTTAATTTTTGGTTTTTTCGTTTTTCGCTGCCACTTAAATGTTTGTAACTCATGATAATAATGAAACGATTACTCAGTTAAGGATAATAAGTGTTTAAGGAATTTAATAATACGACATGATTAATGAATAGATTAGTTGAACTTTGAATTAACTTAAAAAGCACAGGACTGAAAACTAATAATATGTACAAGCAGGCAATACCTTATCCTTTACAAGAACAAGAAAACGGCATCAATCATCAAACTAAATATTAAATTTAAAAGTGCATGTTGAATAAATATTATGAATTATGACTATGACAATACGTGACGATACCTCTTGTTAATCCTACCTCTTGGTAATCCTTCGGAGTAGTGTCTAAATTTTGCTTATTATTATGCCTGCCGACAAGGCAATCTACCTACTCCTATTGCAGTTTTATGATAAGAATGGTTTATGTTGGTTTATGGTTTATGAATGTCACTATACCCCAATTTGTTATCATTTATCATTTCCTGTTCTTAATATGAAATAATTTTGAAAATTTATTTTGTTTTTTTAATAAAAATTTTCTTTCGGTGATCTTTTCGGGCCCCATTAAAATGCGGGCCCGAGGCAGGGGCCTCATGGGCCTAGTGATAAAATAGGCCCTGAATCGAGGCTATTTCTACCTAGCATGCGTTAAAACGCATAAACGCATGTAAAGGCACGGGAAACACTATGTGTTTATAGCTTTGTTAAACAATAAAAAAATAAAATTTTAGCAATGCAAATAATTAAAACCGATATAATTTGACTTAAACTTTCAAATGCGGTAAGCAGACTGGCTATTTTATTTTTTAATCAAAAGTTATTCGGGTTCAAAACTTGCAATTTTTCGATTTTTTGAAAGTTCAACCGCGGTTATCTCGAAAACTAGCCATCCTACGAAAAAAATTGTTAAAACATGTTTTGCTTAGAATGACCCAAAAAATACCAAAAAATGTTTTGTTTTGCGAAAGATCGCGGTTATGTAATTCCTCAAGTTCTTGGTCAATAACAATCTTATCGACATCCGGATCAACTGTTACCCAAAAAATTCGTATTCTACGGGTCAAAATACATGAAAAAAACTTGGGTAAGTCCATCTGAATAAAGGAGGCCGTTGTACCCCCCTTGCGACAGGACTATTAACAGTACTTTATATTTATTTTATAGTTAATAGTTTCAATAGTCATTATATATTTTCTTATATTTTGTTGCAATTCCCCTATATTTTCTGTCTTTGTTTTATGTTCAATAAATGTTTTTGTAGTTATAGGTTATTTTAATGCTCAGAAATAAGAGAGATTTACTATATTTTTTTGTATTTTATATTGTAAGTACATTAATATTCATTTTATACCTCTAGTATCAAATCTTTATGTAACAAACTCGCTACATCTTTAGTCGCTGTAAATATCTCCTTTTAAAAATTTTACTGTATCGTCTATTAAGTATTAAAATAATTCATAATATTATTAAAATAAAATACAACGAGATTTGTGCGAAATATTTAAACAAATTAAAAGAGGAGTTGTTAATTTTTAAACATTTTGTCGTCAGATTTCGCTAGTTTCACGTTTACTTAAAAAAGTTGAGTAACAAACTTTTTAGTTTATAATTTTGACCAAAACAGCATTAAAGCATAAGTCATGAAGAAGTTTTCAGGACTTTTGTTAATCCTTACTGACAACAATTCTGGACAGGATTGCCGCGATTGTAAAGGTGCCTGGCAATTAACCCCATATTAAAATATTCATTTCAAGAATTGTCTGACAATATTTTCGTTTATTTTACCACCAGCATTGCAATTCAAAGTTTATATAAACCAAGCCATTTCAATATTTTATTATTAATGATAGGCAATGATAGGCTTTAATATTTTCTTGATCCCGTTACTTAACTCAATAAGCATGATTGTGAATATGGACCTTTCATATTGATTGATACGTTGCAGATTTTTCGAAAAAAAAGTTATGAGGAAAAATAAAAATTTGTTAGATTTTTTCTAACATAGTCACTGGTCGCGGGTTAAACGAAGATCAGAAATAGTCAAATACAGAAAAGGCTCAAAATAAAACCTTTAGTAATTAGTAGACGCAATACAGAAAAATAAATAAAGAAAATAATAAAGCAAATTATCGATTACTTCATCACGTCCAGAAAAATAACGTATGTATGACATGCAGTTATGCAAAAAAATCATTTTTACAGGAATTTGGCAACCTTTTTTTATTTATTTTTTGATGTTTCGGTCCCCATTTTTAGAAACTTTTTTGTTCCTGTTTGGAAGAAGGACGGAAAGCCAAATAGACATAACCAAATCGCGAAAACATTTTTTTGTGTTCAACAGAATAATATTATTTGTATTATATAGGTAATATAATGTTTCTCACTGCGTTGGCTTTTTATATTGCATGAATACAATCAAAAAGCTGTAGGTAGACCCGTACAATATATTTATGTTATATGTAAATTTAATGAACAATTTCACGAAAACTGGATTAACTCTCGCGAAACCAATTATAACATCATAACGGACACAAATGAATAAAATGACACACACACATACATACGGCCAACGCAATGACGAGTAAGCAAAATTACATGCCACGCGCTCTATTGATTCGTTTTTAATTATAACGTTCTAAAGCAATTTCGATGACAACAATTTTAAAATTTAATTAACCAATAAATGATTTTGAATGGACAAATAAAAGCAAGAAGAGGGTTGGAACTGCAGGGGTGTATATGTTACACTTAAACTCCGAATTCGGACAATGTCCGAAATTTTTACTCACTTCGCGATGTGGACAACGTGAATAACCCACGTCGCGGAGTGAGCATTTTATTTGGACATTGGCCGGAGCGAAATACCCAGAACGCGTTGTGGGTAAACGAAAGTATTCCATTACCGAAATAAAAACTTTCACCGGAGATTGAGCAAAATCATAATATCCATAGCCCGACGTGGGTAATCTATTTTACCCACGTCGGTTAATGCTAAACAGTTAAATACGACAATTATCTCATTATTGAAAATAGAAAAAAATATATTAAACGTTTTATTCGTTTTATCTGTTAGCACAAGGAGTGCTACCGTGACATTTAGAATCGCATTTTATGTTTGATTTTACACATTTGCAAGATTTGCCCGAACAGTTCTTCTTGCTTCAACATCTGAAAATAGACAGTAGGCTAATTCGTTGCTAACAGTGAGAGTAGTAGGGGTAACATGTCTCGACTTGCACGTCTGTACCGTGAGAAACTGATTTCGGCATTTGTGCAAACTAGAAATACCCACAACCCAACGCGCGCGACGTGGTAATAGCTATTTGTATAACATGGGAGGAAAGTGCTACTTTTCCTCCCGAGAATGAAGTTTACTGCCCGACGCGTAGCGGAGGGCAATAATCATTCAAGGGAGGAAAAGGCACTTTACTCCCATGTTGTACATATGGTTTTTCCACCTTCCTCAAATAACAAGTCATTTTTTCATTCTTACTTAATTTATTTATGTAACTAACCAACAAAATTTATTAAAACTAAAACTAACAAGTAGGTACAATATAACTGTCAACTGTCAAATATAAGTCAAATTATTAATGTAAACATTGTTAAATAAAAATAAAAATTTACTGTTTTTTACCATTCTGCAAAATACAGGGTGTTTTATAAATAAACGTTAAAATGTATAGATACTTACGTAATAGAAATAGATATTGTACAGGGCGTCAATAAGTTATATTTCATGAATGAAATACCATGCCGTCACTTTTACTTTTCCTCCCTAGGGAGGAAAAATATTTTCCTCCCTAGGGAGGAAAAGTACAACTTTGCTCCCTACAATCAGGTCCGGAAAAGTATACTTTCGGTAGAGGTAGGTGGAAAAATAGATTACCTGGCTGTGCTCAATCTCCGGTGAACGTATTTATTTTGGCAATTGAGTACTTTTGTTTACCCACAACGAATTCTGGGTATTTCGCCTCGACCAATGTCCGAATAAAATGCTCACTCCGCGACGTGGGTAATTCACGTTGTTAACATCTCGAAGTGAGTAAAAATTTCTGACATTTTCCGAATTCGGAGTTTGAGCGTAACATTATACAGTATGCGGCAAAATAAACAGTACCGAAATGAATATTGTTTATGATTATTTTTATATCTAGTATACATGATAGCCTTGCAAGCATTATTCACGACTACGCACGTTCTTGATAAAACAGATGTTAAAGATGTCCTCTGGTCAGTGGCGGATCTACGGGGAGGGAAAATTAGGAAATTTCCCCCCTAACAAGATCCAAAATTAAAGAAAAAAACTGTTCAGACATAAAAATATATTACCTGAGATGAAACTGAAACCACAGAACGACAGTTTCAAGCCAATAAACATGCTAGTTAGAAAAATTAAGGGAACTTAATGCCTATAAACTATCATTTATGTCTTTTTTTAATCTGAGTTTATACCTTTTTTATATCTTTTGGTAGGTTTTTTATTGGAAGTTCCCCTCTAAGGCAAATTTACCCTTCCAAGGCAAATTTCTAAAGCCGTCACTGTCTCAGGCACGAAAAAATCTTTTTAATTCTAGTCCGTAATCGTAAATGGCCTCCGGTGGATCTATATGACTCCTTCAGCATTCCCCATATGTACCTACGCATTTGGTAGCATTCGTTCTGGTGATTGGCAACCCCCAAAATGATGGCGCAGTATTCGAAGACTCTCCGTGGCAGTGTGACAGGTTGCCCTGTCTTGCTGAAACCATTGTTGATTATAAGCTTGAAAAGTTTTCGCGATATTTTCCGTATTACCGAAAATAGTACTCCAGGTTAAAAAAAATTTCTCTAAAACTGAGAACTATCCTAAAGCACCTAACATTAACACGACATTCACATAAGTAAAGTTACAACAACGTTCGGAAACCACTCAGTACGTTTCGGCGCCTGACACATACAAATTTGAGTCATACGAATTTCAGTACCGTTTATTTTGCCGCATACGTATATACAATTATTAGCCCAGTCGGGATACCATTTGACCTTGAATAAGGAGCTGCCCCAAATTTTATTTTTATAATCTGTAGGGGGGTCAATAGAAGTATAAATTTAAAATCTCGACTGAATTTGATCGTTGCGTTAGCAGCCATTTTGATTTTAAACGAGAACTGTTTTTGCTCAATATCTCCGCCATTTTCAACTTTTCGACAAAAAATATAGAAACTGAAATTGTTGAAAATAAGATTTTCTATAATTTCGTTTTTATAATTTTTTTTTGTGCCGTCTATATTTTCCGAGTTATGGGGAAAAACAATGACAGTTAAAGCATAATTATTGATTTATTGAATTATCTCGTTTATTATTACTTCTACAACAAATTTTAATATATACAAAAATGAGGAGAATTAAATTTTATACAATTTTGATCTCTTTTATTTTTTTGATAAAATCAATATTTAAGGTAGTACGTATGCGGTAAAGGCGTGAGCGTAAGACCCTATTAATTTTAAAGCAATGGTTTTTGTTCAATATCTTCCCTTTTTTCAACTTTTCGACAAAAAGTGTAAGGACTGAAATTGTTGCAATTACGATTTACTACAATTTTTGAGAGAACAAGTGGCGGGTCTACGAGGGGGGTGGAATGGGAAAATTCCCCCAACGGGGTCCAAAATTAAAAAAATTGTTGAAATATTGAAATATTATGTTAGCTGACGTGAAACTTAATTATCGACAGACAAATTCAACCAATAAAAGCAGCTAGTTAATAAAATTAAGTGAACTTAATGCATAAAAGTTATTATTTATGTCTTTTATGTACTTAGTTTGGTTGGTATTTCATTGGAAGTTTCAAAAATTGTATAAAATATAATTCTCTTTATTTTTGTTTATGTACAATTATGTCGTAAAGTTAATAATAAATAAGACAATTCAATAATTATGCTTTCCCTCCGCTTCCATTATTTTCCTCCTTTACTCGGAGAATATTTATCGCATAAAAAAATTGTGGAAAAGAAATTGTAGGAAATTGCGTTTCCAACAATTTTAGTTCCTACCGTTTTTGTCGAAAAGTTGAAAATTGCGGAGATATTAAGCAACAACAGTTCTCCTTTAAAATCAATATGGCGGCTAATGCAACCGCGGAATTAAGTCGAGATTTTAAATTTACACTACTATTGATCTCCCCTAAAGTATAGAATTATAAAATTTGGGGCAGCTCGGAAAAAATATTCAATTCAGTAATTATGCTCCCCCCACCACTTTTTATTATTTTCCACTTAACTCGGAAAATATCAACCGCATGAAAAAAATTGTTAAAAAGAAATTGTAGGAAATCATATTTGGAACAATTTAAGTTGAAAATGGCGTAGATATTGAACAAAAACAATTGCTACAAAATCAATCAGGTCTTACTCTCGCGCCATTATCGCATACATACTACCTTAAATATTAACTTAAACAAATAAATGAAAGAAACTTAAATTGTGTAGAATTCAATTCTCTCTATTTTTGTATAGAAATATTTTTGTCGTAAAACTAACAATAAACGAGATAATTCAATAATTATGCTCTATTTATATATAACTGTCAATATTTTCCGCTATAACTCGGAAAATATCGATGGCATGAAAAAATTGTAAAAATAGAAATGATAGAAAATTACATTTTCAACAATTTTTGTTGTAATACTTTTTGTCGAAAAGTTGAAAATGGCTGAGATATTGAGCAAAAACGGTTCTCGTTTAAAATCAAGATGGCGACTAACGCAATGGCGGAATTCAGTCTAGATTTTAAATTTACACTACTATTGACCCCCCCCTAAAGATTAAAAAATAAAATTTGGGGCAACTCCTAATGCAAGGTAAGGCCTGTTATTCGTCTAACCCGACTGGACTATAATACAGAACATAGAAGAAAGGGAAAAGTGACTTTTTAGAACTAGTACAACAAATAAGATTATTAGAGCTAATAATTAGCTGTAATAGTGTGAAGTAACTCCTTCGCACAAGTTAGAATAGGGGGAAAATATCAAAAATATCAAATGATTTTTGCCGAAATTCTGGACTGAGACAGAGAGATCCGTTGTCCCCATTGTTGTTTTACCTGGCCTTAGAATAGGGCATGTGAAAAATTTATCCAAAAATCGAATAAAAACAAGCTGCTCGGGGAGCAAAAATCGTACTCGCCTTTGTCAATGACGTAGATGCAGTAGCACAATCAACATTAGATGTAAGTTAGGGATATTTTCTCGAGCTTTCAAAAAGTTTATTAATCATCAAAAATGAATATCCATTTTCAATTTCTCGTTGGAAATTTACCGCGCTAAGCATATCGGACGTGAATTATAAATTGTAAAATTCCCTCATCTTCCTTAGTCTTAGCATCCGTTATGGCTTGAAAATTGTAGAAGCCTCGGAGGTGTTACCAGAGAAGGTTCCCATTGTTTTCAGTCTGGTAGGATGTAGAATAGCCAATTTTTGGGTGCTGTTGTATGTGATATTAGTTTAAATTTTTTTTAATAATCATCAGCCTAAAAATAAATGAAGACAAAACAAAAGCTATCGTCGTTTCAAAATAAGAACGACGACTAATAAGGCAAAAATAAACCATAACTTCGAAGTGGTTACCGTAAAGGTATCGAAATAGCTAACATTAAAATGATACTGGATGTGACATGGAATTAATAATTCCTTTTCCATCTGACATATGCCCCGAAAGGCCTTCTCTTTCCTTTGAGGACTAACAGGGTTGACGTTTAATATTATCACTTTGTTCCTATTTTGTCGATGAGGCGTAAACTACAAAGAAACCTGTCGTCTGTGTTATGTCGTATTCGGAATTAATGTTTGACATTCTTACTAATTAGACCGGAGATGCTAGACGTTGGAGATTTGGATAACTTTGAGATGAATTAGAATTGAATATTTTCTATTTGTTGTACCGACTAATCAAATTAGTTAAAATTCATAAAATGTTTGTGTAGTTATTTCTTTCCTGGATATTCCATTCTCTAGAAATAAACTTGCTGCTGTTATTAGTCTTCTCATTAATTCAGAAGTTACAGTAACGAAAAATGGTTCTTAAAAATCCAACGTGGAAATCGAAACGTCCAATAAACTTATTGTTAAAGAAACAATTGGGGCTTATTCCCACTAAAACTAATAAATTGCATAGATATTACAATAAATTAGCTTCAGAACAACATTTACCTAAGGGATAATTATAGGGGAGTGCAATTAGAACGAAAATATGCATTGTTTCGGAAAAATTCAAAAAAGCTTATATTTTTCTAAAATTTTTTTTGTTAGTTTATATACATGTTAAAGTAAAAAGTTCTACTCGCAGATTTGGCCGCTAATTGTTTATTAATTGTTTAAACAATAACAATTGTTTTGTATAAGTAATTTTAAAAATTTTCGTGAATTCATCATTTGACATTGTTCAAATATGTTTCTGTTTGGTTTCTGATTATGCCGAATCCAAATATGGCATTAAAATTTGAAAATTCTTATACAGAAGCTCTTATACAGTATGTCTGCGTAGCTAGGAACCACATGCAAAATTTTTTTATTATCAAAATTACGAAAAAAAGTTTTTCTTCATAAAATGCTCTGGATAGTCAAAAATTTAAAACTCAACCGTCAGATATCAAATGTTATCAATTTTATACGAGTTATATCAAAAATGTAAATTTCGTTAAAGAGAAGTACCTTTAAATTGCAGAATATCAGAAAATGCTATTATGAAAAGTTTTTTGAAATTAAAATTTATATTTTAATATGCAATTACATCATTAGAATCAAAAAAATGTTTTTTACATTTTTTTCTTAATATAGGGATACCCATCATCATTATTTTATTACGATAAATAGGTATGATAACTATTTTATTATCAATTTTACGAAAAAAAGGTATTCTTCATAAAACACTCTACCTGGTCTAAAATCTAAGATACAACTAATAGATATCAAACTTTTGCAATTTTATACGAGGTATGTAAAAATATGAATTTTTCTTAAGAGTTAAGTGGCTTTATTATTCACAATATTTTAATTGGAAGGATGTAATTGAACACTGAAATATATTTTTTAATTCCAAACAACTTTTCTTAATAACAATTTTCGATATTGTGACATTAAAAGCTACTTTACTCTAGAGTGAAATTCATATTTTTTGACATACCTCATATAAAATTAATAAAATTTGATATGTGATGTTTGTATGTTAGAGATTATATTATATGATACAGAGTATTTTAAAAAGAATAACTTTTTTCGTAAACCTGATAATTAAAAAGTTATCAATAGGTTTCAAGTTACGCAGACATACTGTATAAGAGCTAAAAAATTTTTTTTGTTGAACATTTAATATTGTCGAAGCTTATTATTAAATGTATTTTAGGTAAGTTTTATAGAAAAAAGTTTTGATCACTTTGTATAAACATTTTTTAACTGGTAATTTTCGGTTTTTTATTACATTTTTGTTATCGTTCTTAATTTTCTCAGAAGGAAATAGTCCATCTCATTTCTAAAGTAATATAATTCGGTGAATTTTAAAGACTACATCCTAAGCTTTAAAAAAGCGTCTATAAAACTGTAATAAATCTGTTCAAACTTGAGTAATACCGTCTTAAAATGGTAGTAATTCTATAAAACAACGAAGTTTTGAAAAATTACATTTTTTGAGAAGTCGTATCATTTGAATTAAATTTTTGAAATTTTCTTTGAATGAAACATCGTTTAGTAAGATATCTAAAAAGTAACTTGTGCAAAATTGAGAGTTTTATAAAAAAAATTATATTAGTTAAACATTTTTAAACCAAATTCATGCAAGTCTCACTTTCCGCCCACACCGTAATTATGCCCATATATTTTATTTCTTTTTATTATAACCAAAAGATAGCTGAATTATTCTTCTTTCATGTCCAATTGATAAAATTTTATTTGATGCGTTAGTTAAAGAATTACATTAAAATAACTCAACCGTGCACTTCGCCGTACGCTAGATTACAGTGCGCCAATGTTTGTGAGAAGGGTGACTTTATATAAAAATAAATATAATTTATAATTATAGGGTTATAAATAAAAAATTGTAGAAGCTACAGATTTAATTTGAGAAAAATCTTTGTCTTTTTTGTAAAATTTTCTGAATTTTTCAATGGTCAAGTCAGTTTTTTTCTAGCATTTATATTTTCGGAGTTATTTAAAAAAACATCTAATTTCGCAGTTCATTTGTTTATTAAAAAATGAAGCACCCACTTTTCGAGTAGAACTTTTTGATATGTTGTTTATTAAACATTTCTTAATGAAATTACAAAAAGTTCTATCTTGTTTGATTTTTTCTGAAGTGAAAATTCATATGCACTCCCCTATTAGGCGTTTCCAGACTTTTTGTTTACCTACTCCGTATATTTGGATTTTTATTATTTGCACAAGGTTGTAGACAAAATAAACTTAACATTAAAATACAGAGTGTAAAAGCCAAACATAATAAATTCATTATTACGTGAAAAAGCGATTATGGTTTTTTTTAATTTGAATTTTCTTGGCATATTATACGTCATAATAGTGACGTCGTCCGTCTGGGCGTGATGAAGGAATCCATGTTTTTTTTTTATTGAGGATAGGAGTCGTGTTCTAACTCATTTCAAACGTAATTCAATTATCTATTCAGTATTATAACCAATAACATATTTATTTATTCACGGTGTTCAAAAATATTTTTTGAATTAAAGTAATTGACACAAAAAGAAGAATTTATGTAATGTATTTACCTTAAAATATATTTGACTGCTGTCAGAAAGAAAAAATGTTTATTTAGTAACAAAACATTGCTTTTCGCTAAACCCGGGAGCAGTCGCGCCGTGAGAAAATATCTTACATTTTATCCTTTTCCGTGATAATTTGATGAAACATTTTGCAACATCACTTTCCACTCGTAAGTGCTCCAGGAAGATCAGAGAAATGCGTGGAAACTTTTTAAATTTTTTTAAATTTTTTTTGTGGAATTTATGGTTTTGGTGAGAACCGATTATAGACTAAGAGCCGCTATAGGTGAAATTTCTTAATCATTTTAGGCACGATGGGACCCTATAACTTAAATAGTAGAACCTAAAAGAAAACGTTTGAACACTGTGCCGTCACTTTTCAGTGGCACATGCGTCGACAGTGGCGCATCAAACTTTCCACTTATGGACGGGATAAATCAATTAAAAGTTAACAGAACTTACTAACAGAATTAAACTTTTTTTATTTTTTTAAGTTTTATGTGATTAACACATAGGATTCATCGTGATTTTAACCCACCAGCCCCTTCCCCCTGCCCCCACCATCAAAAACTTCATTTTTCGTTTTTATTTTTTTTTTTTGGTGGGATGCAATCAATTTTAAAATTTCAAAAAATTCACACGCATAGTTGAGGCTTTTATAAAACATGCCTATTTTTTATAGACCCATAGGTAGAGTGTACATAACCTCAAAAAATTAAAAGAAATTTTTTTTTCAAAAAAGCGTATAACTTTTTTTGAGGAATAGCTGCCGGTCTAATTTTTTCTTAATCTTGTGTGTTTTATCAAACACTATATTTTAAATTTTTTTCAGATTTTTCCGCAAGTCTCCCCACCCTCAAAAATCCGAAAAGCGGTTTTTTGGGGGGTTTTGGGGGATTTTCCCTATTTTATAGACTTCATAATATATCAAATCAATTTTGTTTTTATAGGCTATATGTAACTTGAAGTAACTGAGTTGTTTAGAACATTTAAAAATCAGAAAAACACGTTCAAACCCCCCAAAACCCCCTTAAAAAACAGTTTTTTGGATTTTTGAAAGTGACCAACGCTACAGAAAAATATGAAAAAAATTAGAAATATAGTGTTTGATAAAATACACAAGACTAAGAAAAAAATTAGATATGCAGCTATCCCCAAAAAAAAGTTATATACTTTTTTTCAAAAAAAAAAATTTAAAATTTTTTTGAGGTTATGTACACTCAACCTACAGGTCTATAAAAAATAGACGTGTTTTATAAAACCCTTAGCTATGCGTGTAAATTTTTTGAAATTTTAAAATTGATTGCATCCCACAAAAAAAAATAAAATCGAAAAATAAAGTTTTTGATGGTGGGGACAGGGAGAAGGGGGTGGTGGATTTAAATTACGATGAATCTTATGTCTTAATCACATAAAATTTAAAAAAATGAAAAAATTAAATTCTGGTAATTAGGGAGGGTATTTTTTAATTTATGTATCCCGTCCATAAGTGGAAACTTTGATGCGCCACTGTAGACGCATGTGCCACTGAAAAGTGACGGCACAGTGTTCAAACGTTTTCTTTTAGGTTCTACTATTTAAGTTATAGGGTCCCGTCGTGCCTAAAATGATTAAGAATTTTCACCTATAGCGGCTCTTAGTCTATTAGCTTTAAAATTGTTAGAAATAGGTATTTTTAACATAACAATTAAACAAAAATATTATAAAATAGAAATTTGTTTAAAATTCGTATTTAAATTTGTATTGTGAGATTTTTTCTCTACGCGCGACTATCGACGTGACAGAAGTGAGCGCGACTGCTCCCGGGTTAAATTCAATGATCAAGCTGTAACTCAAATGCCTCTTGGGAGTTTGATCATTTGCTTTAAGCGAAAAGCAAAGATTATTAATTTGTTAAATAAACATTTTTCTCTCTGTTTTCTAATAATAGTAAAATGTATTTTGAATTAAATAAATTACATAGATTATTTTTTGTGTCAATTAAGTTAATTGACAATAATAATTGTAATTAGGAGATCGAAAGAGGAGTGAAGACATTAGAAGACAATGTAGCTTACTGTGTATAAACGAATGGACACTTCACAGAAAAAAAGAATGGAATAACCACATAAGCAGAACGGGGGAGACATGTGTGGTCAAAATAGCAAGAGATAAATCACCAATCTGTAGAAGAAGTATCTGCCGGTCGCCCAAAAGATGGAGTGACAACAAGCAGAATTGCTTACAAAGAGGAAGAAAATACTCCATGGTAATAAGCTAGAAATAGACCATGTTCGGGACAATCAAAGATCCATGTAGCTGACTACTTTTTTACATAGTTATTGTAGACCTACAGGAAGAAAACCTACCTGTTTCCTGCCTAGAGTTCGCGTCCGTTCTTTAATTATTAACAATTTAGTGCAAAAATCGCGAATTTTTCGATTTTTTGCACCCCGTTCAAAGATTAAACAATTGACATAAAACTGTAAAATATAATTTTTTAGAACATTTACAAACATTCAAAATTCCGGTTTTTGAAGGTTAAAAAGTTAATTTGTTGCTACGCAAACTCCAAAATAAGTAAAAATCGTTATTTGTTAATAACTTAAAACTACTCTAGAACTTTAGTGTTTTACCCAAAGTTGTGTATTGGGGTATTTAACAAACCTTCAAAATTTGAGAGCGATCCATTAATTAGTTTAAAAGTTATTCTATTTTTTTATCCCAGAGACCTTTATTTTGCAATAATATAAGACAGAAAATGATGAAGATAAGGCAATTCTGCGTATGTCAAATAAAAGTAGAAAAGTAATGCTATCAAAATGTACTACAAAAAAAGATAAAAATTATCTAATATAGTCAAAAGTACTAATGCCAAATTTTTGAAATTTTATAGTTTATAAATATTTAGAACAACTCTAAAAATATTGTCCGTAGAAAAAATCATTATACATATTCGAAAAGTTGGTATTTTACACGAATTTTTAAAAATGTTGTTCAGTTTAGTGACTAGTCGTGGTAAGTGAAGAGGGAGCTGGGAGCCGACAAATGCACGAGCTCAAAAACTAAAAAAGGCAACTTAAAACTACTATCATTTTCTATATCTCGGGATCGACTGAGTATATTTTCATCTTCCTTTTTTTAATTTGTATGTAATTTTTCTGAACATTACAAATATGTAATTTGTCTATTTGCAATTTGACATTTATTAATTAATAAAAAGTTTAATTTGTTTAAACAATTTTTGAAAAAATAATTTTTCCCAAAAATCCATGTTTTTAATCAAACTATCATTATTAATCATACAAACAGTTTAGGTATACTTTAATAAATAAATTATCTTCAATAAATAATTATCTAATAAAAATAATTTATTTATTATAGTGAACTTTAATTTTTTTTATAACCATTAATGATACTATGAATAAAAAAAAATTTTTGTAAAAAAATATTTTTTCAAGAATTTTTTTTTTATTTAAAACACAAAACCACATCAACCGCGCAGGGTTATTAGTGGATATAACCCGTTAATAGTTTTAAAGTTATAAGTTAATAAAAAACTCATTTTTGGATTTTAAATCGCTTATAACTTTAAAACCGTTAACTTTTGAGAAAAATGTCAAGAAACTTATTTTATTTAGAAAATCCCAAAAAATCTAGAAAAAATAATTTTCGGAGGAAAATAGGAGATTTTTGAAATAGAGCGCGCCGCACCGGCAAAAAAATCGGATAAACACGCATATTTAACAATTAAAAAACAACGGTATAAATTAAGGTTAGACGCGATCACTCTTCAGAGTCTTGAAGCTCAATGTTTAAACTTCAATTTAAGTATCTGGCAACCTTAAAAATACTAATTTAAATATGAGTTTTTAGGCCTCGAAAATGCGTATTTTCGCATTTTTCAGATTTTAAATTGCCTATAACTCGAAAACTATCAATTTTTGAGAACATTTACAAGATACCTTTGTTGTTTAGAATGACCCACAAAACTTAAAAATATATGTTCCAGAGCAAAAAACGTGATCTTTTGTATTTGTTTAAAAAAAATTGTTTAAACAATTTCTGCCCAAAAATTCCGCCCGGCACCCTTCAGATTTGTTTAAAGGAAATTTTAAAATATTTTTAAATAAGAATCCACAAAGAGACCGAATCGGAAATTTTTTCAGACGGGAGCGGTCTCACTACATGGACTACTGTGAGAGTAAAGAGCAAATATCCTACCTCTCCTATCCATACTGCCGAGTGGAAAAGAACTAAACTCTCGTCTAGCGTAACTACCCGCTATTAGCACTTCTTTGCTCTTTGCTCTTTGCTCTTTGCTCGTCCACTCTGAACGTGCACTTTTTGCTCTTTGCTCTTTGCTCGTTGCTCTTTGCTCTTTGCTCTTTGCTCTTTGCTCTTTGCTCTTTGCTCTTTGCTCGTCCACTCTGAACGCGGCCTTAATGTGATTGGCTTAGCTTCTAGGTCTGTTCTTACAAAGATGGCTACTCCGCCACTTGCCTGTTGTGCTATTCTGTTTTTTGGAAAACATTGGTAGTTTTGAAGATTAATATTGGATTGCTTAAAATGAGTTTCTTGAAGACATAAGATCTTAGGGCATGTTTCATTTATTAGAAGTTTTAATTGTTCTAAATGGGTATAGAACCCATTGATATTCCACTGTAATATATAGGGGTTAGACATTTTCGAGTTCTGACTGAGAATGTGTTTCATCGGTCTCTTCTGTGGAAGAGAAATTATTGGGGCTTAGTTTCTTTCTTAATCGAGTTATATTATTTTTTAATTTTGAATTGTGGGTATAGGCGTGAACAAAATTAAGGATCTGAATTAATTCGGCTGTTTCGTTCGAATAGTTTTTTGATGTTATTTCGGGATGTTTTGCGTTTAATGTGTTTTCGAGAAAGTCACATATTTTGTCGAAGTTAAGGACAAATGGTGGTGATCTGTTTGCGATTTTGTCTTTAATTGTCTCTAGGGAAAGTAAAAGTTCATCTCGAGAATTTCTTTTAGACGTTTTTGTTTTTTTCTTTGATTTCCTTGTTACTGGAGAAGTGAAGATATGAGAATCGGACTGTGTGGTATTTTCGTTGATTTCTGGAGACGATGAGATGAGCCTTTTTAGATGTTTTGTGACGTTTGGAATAATTTTAGGTTGTGTTATTTCTAATGGAGTAAGATTTCTGATCTTGTAGGAAGTTGATGATGTTGGGATTTTTAAAGTGTTTGTTTCATTTGTATTATTTGTAGGTCTTGACATGTCGTCAGTTTCTATGGTAGATTCTAATTGGTTATTAGAGACCTGTACGTCTGAGATCTGATCTAATATGTTTTGGGAAGATTCTGGGTGATCGTTAGAGGTGGATATTAAGGCTTTGTCAGAAAGTTTTTGTTCTGTTTGGTTATAAGGTAGATTTGTTATATATTGTGTGTTTTGGGACGTTTCTGGAAGAGTTTTAGAAGAGATTGGATTAAAATTGGTTGGGTCAGGATTTGTTGTATTAGAAGTGGGTGGATTAGAATTGGTTGAGTCAAGATTGGTTGCATTAGAAGTGGTAGCATTAGAAGTGATTGTATTGGCGTTGTCAGGACATTCTGTTTCCTGGTGACCAATAGTCTTGCATTTTGAACAGTTGAAGCCTTCTATAGAAAGGTATAGTCTGTAAGTGGTATTATCATGAGAGATCATGAAAGAATCGGAAATGGACATATTTTCTAAAGGTGTGATAAATATTTGCCTTCTAAAACTCAAGACATGGCTATATTCGCTTTCAGGCATTCCTACCCTAAGAAAAGTCATTTTAGAGACGGTTTTATACCCATTTTACGTAGTTCTTGTTCAATTAACGTGGTTGGAACAGAAGGACCAGCGTTTGATATTATCAGTCTTTGAGCTGGAGTGGTAAGTCTTCTTATTTCTACTTGAGTTTCTTTTATATTGACGTATTTGTGGGAATGCAGCAACGAATCAACCATATTTTTAGAGGAAAGATATATACATATTCTATTGTTGGCTATTCTGGAAGCGAAAGATACGTTACGTGGACCAACTATTGAACCGACGGCTATGATGTACTCTTGAACATTGGTTCCTTCAATACTAGAAAGAACTATAGCTTCGTCTTTTGTTGGTTGTTTAAACGTGTTAACAACACTGGAATATGAGATGTGAGATGAAGTTTGGGTAGTGTTCATGGTGTTATTCGAAGTCATGTTTGATTAATTTTGGAGACGTTGCAAGGCCGGCCCTGTCGCCGGTTCAAAAACCGGTGTGGATCTTGGCCCAAAACTGGTCCTATTTATATTTCTTGGATAATTTATAGGTTATATTATTATTAATATAAATATAATATTATATGATGTGGTTTTTGGTACTCACGTCAGGTTTGCGAAGTTTACATGGTGTTTCCACTATAACAATGTGGAGGAACTAACAAAATAATTTTAAATTGTGTTTTTATCATTTAAAAACTGATAAATTTCGCAGCGGTTTACAACGTGATGTATATTATTAATGTCAGGACCGTACTCTTTTTCAAGAATTGTTTAAACAAATTAGACTGCTAATTTTAATAAATTTATAAACATATTGCATATTTGTAATGTACGTAGAAAGTACATACAAATTAAAAAAAGGATGATGAAAATCCATGGAGTTGATCCTGAGATACAGAAAATTGTATTAGTTTGAAATTGCTTTTTCGGTATTTTAACTCGGTAGATTCGTAGGTTCCCCCTAGTAACCATTTGAACTACAATTTTGAAAAACTGTAGAGGGTACTGTAAAGACACAATGTTTATGCAATTTTTTTAACTAAAAATACAAATCCCATTATTTAAAATGGCATCAATGAAATTCCTTAATTATTATAAACAGATTAGCTGTGAATTAAAAAAACACATGGCGAACTTTGCCCCTAATAATGCCAGTCTAATTTTTTTATTTGAAAGTTCGTGTTAAAATACTAGTTTTTCTGATATATAAAAAGATTGTTCCTACGGAAAATATTATAAAGTTATTCTAAATGTTTATAAACTAAAAAATTTCAAGAAATTGGCATTAGGATTTTTGATTATATTCATTAATTTTTTATCTTTTTTTAATAAATTTTGATACTATCACTCTTCTAATTTTGGAATACTCAGAATTGCCCTATCTTCATTATTTTTTGTCTTATGTCATTGCAAAATAAAAGTCTTTATCTGGGATGAACAAATAGAATAACTCTTAAACTAATTAATGGGTCGGTCTCAAATTTTAAAAGTTTGTTAAGTACCCGAATGCCCAACTTTAAGTGAAACACTAAAGTTCTAAGGTAGTTTTAGTAATAGTTATTAACAAATAACGATTTTTACTTATTTTGCAGTTTGCGTGGCAACAAATTAACTTTTTAACTTTCAAAAATCGGCATTTTGAAGGTTTTTCAATGTTCTAAAAAATTGAATTTTGTAATTGTATGTCAACTATTTAGCTTTTAAATGGGGTGCAAAAAATAGAAAAAATTTCGATTTTGTACTAAATTGTTAATAATTAAAAACCGGACGCGAACTCTAGGCAGGAAACAGGTAAGTTTTCTTCCTATAGGTCTACAATAACTAAAAAAGTAATCAGCTACCTGGATCAGTGAGTGTCCCAAAAAAATCCTTATTACCCTGGACTAAAAAGAATTAAGTTAATTACAAAATAATTTTTGGACATCCTGTGTAAATAATTAAGTTGTTTCTATTACTAAATAGAGAATTGAATAATTTTTCAAATGAGCTGGAACATGTCCCAGATGGATGACATTAGGTACTAATATGATATATACGCCAAAATCACAATTTAAAAATAAAAATCGACCTATTTCTGGATTTATTTCCAAAATCGCTCATTTACGAAATAATGCCTGTATTACATTTGGATTTTACACATTGTATAATGAATACTTTTTCTTCAAAAAATCGTGTTTTTCTTTCATAAAAACAGAGAAATTGCAATTAAACCATACATAAATTGACTCACAGTACAAAGTGAAAACCATCCTAAGTATCAATTATTCCAAGTGAGTATTTGTTGGTTTTCGAAACGCAAGTGCAGTAAATCACTTAACTTCAACATATTTTACGATTAATAACCCATTAGCATCGATCATTGTACTTTTGAGCCACGTGCTTATTCATTAGGCTCTACAAAGTTGAGCATTCCGGGAAAATAATAACTGCATATTATGTCGATCGGTACAATCATCCCCCATTTGATTGTCGGTAATGCTTTTGATTGGATAATGATAATTTGCTGTTAGAAATTTAATACTACAAATACACTGCTGCAAAAAATTACCTAGATAGCTAAATTGGGATGACCTTTTTTGATCAAACCCTAATAAAAGCAAGCTAATTTTAATAGGCGTATAGTTTAAGTAAATAAATTATTAACAACTATGGCTCTGCTGTTAAAATATGTTAAGAAGAGGTTTTTGATAACTTCGGGTAGTAAATAACAAAATTCCTTTTTGGTAAGACATTTATTTTGATCTAAAAGAAAAAATGGAAAACTACTTCGTTATTTAAATATATGTTTTATATAGGTATGTGTACCGCAAACCAAAGCGGTAGTGATCGTAGATAAAATGAACGCAAAAGAGTAGGTACGGAATCTTCAATAAACTAAGAAATCATCCGAATGAACGTCTAAGGAAATTGATGAACAACGACAAAAACAGACCGGCAAGACACAGAAGACCCAAACACCAACAAGTAGAGTATCAACTCGAAGAAAGAAACATGAAAAAGTTGACACATAGTAGGAAAATGTTTTCTATGGACTGGCATTGTACTGGACCTGACAAGTGAAGTATTTAGGATAGATTATATAGTTAGATTTGTAAAAAAAAAATAAAATGTCAAAAAACGTACACGAAGCATGTGAGAGTAATATACGCCTACGAATGCATGCCGGTCTACTAGGTTAAACATTACTACGACACACCATTTAATCAATTTCTTTCGGAGTTTTAGGTCATCCAAAAGACCATTAATTTTTCCCACAGTATTGAGGCCGTGTACCCTTAGGCACGGGCTTAGTGTTAGTGGCCAGACCCTTTAGGTGGTCAGTTTGAACTTTTCGTTGAATAAAAATATTTCAATCTTGTAGTAAAGGTAAAAAACGTATTGACAGTTTGAAGGAACAATTTATATTTTTATAGACGTAATTCTAAAAACAATTTTTGTTTGACTTTTTGGGTGAGCTGTCGAGGAAAATGAATACCATTTACCATATCGGCAGTCGATCGTCCGTCACACCCTAAATCACTAGTGTGGACAGCCAGTGACTTAGGTTAAAAGTCAAGGTCACTAGCTCGCTTTACCGGCACACATTTGAAGAAAATGAAATTGTAGAGGATTCACAAAAAAGGTAAATAAGGTTCCAATAACGCCACCCCTACGAGAACAGCATCAATACAGAAAGCCCTCTTGGATGCCTAATATTAAAAATAAGTAAAAACTCCTTAAGTCTGTAATTGGGGAGAGAATGAAGGTAGCTTGATGATCAGGGAGAAGGTACCGTCTTCACGATGCGTGACATCTTTTATTTTCGGACATAAAGCAGGAGACTCATGTCCTCCGGAGATGGGATTTACTTTGCTGTCATTCACTTTCCCCTGTTCTACGCCTCTGGTAGTAGCCAGAAACGATTTTATACGTAACATAATTTAGTAGGGTGTACCGTACACTTTTTGACAAGTATGATAAGGAAAATATTTCAAATAATTTTAACGTAACGGGCGCAAATAATATTTCTTAAACTTTTAAATAGAGAATACATTATTAAAAAAATACTTTCAAATTATGTGACATATCCGCGTCATACTTAACAGAAAGTGTAGGGGCTGTAGACCACACTAACTTATGGTAAATAATCGTTTCTGACTACTACCAGAGGCTTACGACAGGAAAAAGTGAATGGTTAACCCTGCCCAACTTCTACACCATTGACGGAATTGATAATTTAGCATAATTTTTAAATTCTCCAATATTTTTTTTTGTAAATAACGTACTCTTTTTCTTTCGTAACGATAAAGTTATCAGTTACCTGAAGTTAAAAATGAAAAGGAACAGTTATTTTGATTAGTGTATTATGCCCCTTCCTATTTAACTTCAAATATCACGAAAACGAATGACATTTATTCTCAAACAAATTAAATCAAAACACAAAGTGAAACGAACGTCGATGTGTATATCCATTTGGTATACTGTATACTATATACTGCACACATCGGCGTACGTTTTACTTTATCTTTTGACTTAATTTGTTTGAAAATGAATCGTGACGCATGGGAAAAGTTATACCAGACGAACAATATTTACATAGAAAGTATTGGAGAATTAAAAAATTGTACTAAAATAGCAATTCTGCCAGTGGCGTAGAATTTGGGAATGGTCAACCGTTCACTTTCCCCCGTCGTACTTTATTGGTAGTACAGTGCCGGCAAAAAAATCTTTACATTGCCAAATAAATCACCAAATTTGAAGACAATTTGCATGCGTTCTGTCTGCGCTTGGTGGGGAGGGTAGGGGAGGGTAATAGCGTACTTACGACGGCAATTAGCTGTAGTTTACGAACCGCTTGGCTTATTTAGGGTATTCTGCGCGTTTGCACTGTAAACAGTTGGCTTTGTGCGGGTAGTCAGTGTTAAACTTCTTCTCATTTACCGCGTAAAGTTTGAGATCGCGAAATTCTAAATTGAACTGACAAATATGGGTCAAAAGAAGCTCACAAAAGACGAAAAGGTTTGTGCTTTAACATTACTGGAGAAAGGAGACTCTGTAATTACTGTAGCACCTGATATTGGTGCTTCAAGAAGGGCTATTTATCAACTGAAACGTTCAGCTGCAAGATTTCGGCTCTTGAAGCACCAATATCACGTGCTACGGTAATTACAGAGTATCTTTTATCCAGTAATGTTAAAGCACGAACCTTCTCCTCTTTTGTGAGTTTCTTTCGACCCATATTTGTCAGTTCAATTTAGAATTTGACAATCTCAAACTTTACACGATAAATGAGAAGAAGTTTAACACTGACTACCCGCACAAAGCCAACTGTTTACAGTGCAAACGCGCAGATTACCCCAAATTAGCCAAGGGGTCCGTAAACTACAGATAATTGCCGTCGCAATTACGCTATCTTCCTCCCCTACTCTCCCCTCCAAGCGCAGACAGAACGCATGCAAATTGTCTTCAAATTTGGTGATTTATTTGGCAATGTAAAGATTTTTTTGCCGGCACTGTAGCCAGAAACGCTTGTTTAACATAATTTAGTAGTGTGTACATTACCCACGGTTATTAGACATTTACTACGATTGTCTTGCCCGACGGTGGTGTGGAGACTTAAATTTTTGACTTTACGTCACAAGTCTACACAAGCCCATACTTTTAAATGATTTTCGATCATTGAATAATATGTATTATTGTGTATGTATGTGTATTATTTGTGTTATTAGGTTTGTTCTAGCAAACAGTCAAACTAGTCAGAAACCGTTAGCAAACAGTTGGTCAGTGAGAGAACAGAATACAGTCACCAGTGCTATCCCCTCTATTCGCGCTGGTCGACTATTCGCTGATGGTTTCAAACCGTTTGAAACTGATGCTAGAACAAACCTATTATTTATCTGATATATCCTAGTGTTAGGAACTTTTTGACTTTTTTTGTTATGTGCCAGTTTCGTAGAAGATGAAAAGAAAATAAAAAGAAGATTTATGTTTTCATGGTGATGCATGCACCTTGATAAACAATACAGAAATAATTGAATTTTTACCAAGTTGTCAGAATAAACTTCAAATTTAAATATAGTTTTCTTAATGCAATATATCCATACCAGCGCAAATAATTACAGTCCAACCAGATTTAAAATCTAACATTTGGTCCTACATCGTCGAATTAAGGATATATTCATTAAGAAAGGTGCCAACAGCCACGTTTCCAAGTGGGTTTGAAGTTACCATATACTGGTATATTTTCAAGTTATTGTCCACCAAGCGACTTCCAAGACTAGAAGATATAAGTAATTCCAATAGATTCCTTTATTTTCAAGATACCGTGCACCAAGCCACGTCCAAAACTTGAAGATAAGTCTGTCCTTTTTAATATTATATCATAAACCTATTTTTATTTCTGAATTAAGCAAAACAGTGCATTTTGAAGTTTGTTTTGATTTAATATAGAATAAATTTAATTTTCATTAATATTAATTTGCTAACAAATTTGTGGGATTGCCATAAATCGCCAAAAAATGATTTTAGCCAATCATATAAGAACAAGGGGTTCTTACAAGGGAAAATTAACCAATTTAGAGTCTTTTGTTAATATAATAAAAGCTGCTACGCCAAGTAGTAAACCACTTCTTTCAGAAGTTCAATTAAGATATGAAATGAATGCCAGTCTATTAAAAGAATTTCAAGATGTTCAACTGCAAATTGAAATTTTAACACCGGAAGACAAATTAAAAGAACAGTATGAGGAAAATGAATTATTTGAAAATAGGTATTTTAAAGCTATGGGTTTTTTGAAAGGTTATATTGAAAGTAACACATTTCAGTCTTCACATGATACTAGTTTGAGTTCTACTCCTCAAGTAGACTCCTTAAGTCACCTTTTGTTACCAAAAATGAAAATCAAAGTCTTCACTGGGGAGTTAGAAACTTGGTTAGAATTTAAATCCACGTTTACTAGTGTCATTCATAACAGTCCTTTGTCAAACAGTCATAAGTTTCAGCTTTTGCGACAATATGTGGATGGATATGCAAAACGTATAATAGATAAAATTGAATTTTCTGGTGACTATTACCAAACTGCCTTTGATGCTCTCTGTCAGAGATTTGACAATAAAAGGTTATTAGTAAACAAACACATTAAAACTATTTTTAGTTTAGAGTCAATTAATAAAGAGTCTCCAAAGCATCTAAGACAATTGTTATATATTGTGTCAGATAGTGTCACTTCAATTGAAAGTTTGCAGATAACAAAAGAGTGCCTACGTGATTTATTGTTAATAAACATTATTTCTGATAAACTTGATAAACAGAGTTATAGAGAATGGAAAGAGTTTCGCACCAAAGAGGAACTCCCTACCTTAATGGAATTCTTTAATTTCTTAAAAACGAAAGTAGATACTTTGGAAGAAATCCAAGACCAAAGTTCTCATAATGCCCATCACAATAATAATAATAATAATTCCAATTCTAATTACAAATATACAAACCGTGAAGGTCATAAGAGAGCAGTCCAAGTAAATTTAGCACAGAAAAAGAGTTGTGTTTTGTGTAAAGGCAATCATTATATATATTCTTGTATTCAATTCCTCAAACTAGATAACACAGGCAGATTAGGTAAAGTTAATGATTTAAAATTGTGTCACAATTGCCTAAGAATTGGGCACAGGGCTCGAGAGTGTACACTAAAACCATGTTTGAGGTGCCATTTAAAACATAATTCCTTAATACACTTTGATGACATTCAACATGTTTCAGTGGACTCTGACAACAATGTCCAGCCATGTGAAACATCAGTAAATAGTATACAGAATGTTAATATGCCACCAATGGCAACTCACCAGCTATCTGCACAAGCAGTAGATTTGCAAAATAAACAAGTTCTTTTGTCAACAGTTGTTTTTAATGTCAGGTCAAGTGATAATAAATTAATACCATGTCGTGCGCTTCTAGACAGTGGCGCTCAGATAAATATGATAAGCGAGAGCTTTTGTAAAAAATTAAATCTTTCATTGATTCCATGTAACCTTGCTGTTAGTGATATAAACCAGGTAGTGTCAGTTATCACAAAGAAATGCCAAATTTCTTTGTTGTCTAAGTTCAATAGCTTTAATATTACATCCATATTTTATGTTGTACCAGTCATTTCAAACCAAATTCCGTCAGCTAGTTTTGATACTTCAAATTTTGTTATCCCATCTAATATTCAGCTATCTGATCCTTTATTTAATGAATCCACTAATGTTGATGCCATTATTGGTGCCAATTTATTCTGGGATCTCCTTACTGATGGCAAAATCAACCTGGAAAAAGGTTTACCAAATTTTCAAAATACACGTTTAGGCTGGATTGTAAATGGAGTTGTTCCCTATCAGACAACTCATGTGTCATGTAACTTCACCAGAGTCATCGCCGAAGATGACCAGTTAAAACATTTCTGGCAAATGGAAGAACTGCAAGATTCTACACCATGGTCGAAAGATGATGATAAATATGAAGAAATATGTCAAAAAAGCACTGCCAGGTCCGCAAGTAGCCAATTTATAGTAAAACTTCCACTGAAAGTTTCCAGCTGATTTGTTAAGAGACTCCATGGATACTGCAGCCAGCAGTATTTCTAACACTCCTGATACTCACATTGATAAAAATGATATTTCCAATAATATCAATGAAATTGGAAACTCTGAGAGTACCAAAACTCTTGGAATTCAATGGATGAGTCGCCAAGACCTCCTTTGTTATAAAATATCACTTTGTGAAATGCCTGTTTTATTTACTAAACGTCAAATTTTATCCATTATTTCTAAAATTTGGGATCCAATGGGTCTTCTCAGTCCAGTTATTATACTTGCCAAAATAATTATTCAAAAATTGTTCCAACTTCAAAAACCATGGGATGAACCTGTACCTCCAGAGTTAAATAAATCCTGGAGGCAGTTATATAACCATTTGCCTCAGTTAAATTCATTACGTATTCCAAGATCCGTTGTTGGACCATACAGTCAAATCATTGGCATCCATTGCTTTTGTGATGTTTCTCTTAAAGCTTATGCAAGTAGCATTTATATATCCAGTGTTGGTAAAAATAATGAGTACAATTCTCATATTTTATGTTCAAAGACAAAGGTTGCACCTCTCAAACAATTAACAATCCCGAAATTTGAATTATGTGCAGCTCTCTTAGGTTCTCAACTTATTAATAAGGTTGTAAAAGCCTTACCAGTTGTGAATGTTCCAATTTATATGTGGTCTGACTCAAATATAATATTATGTTGGTTGAAACTAGAGCCGCACCAGCTACAGGTATTTGTATCTAATAGAGTAGCTAAAATCCAATCTCTTACCACTGTGAACAGTTGGCACTATGTCAACACTAAGGAAAATCCGGCAGATATTGCTAGTCGCGGAATTCTTCCCGAATCTTTCATTGAATCCAACCTTTGGTTTCATGGGCCACATTTTTTGAGACAACATCCCAATAATTTGCCGATTAATTCACTTCGAGAACTAGAAGAAATATCAGAACTTAAGCAGTCAGTCCAAACAACCTTATCTTCCAATATACACATAAGTTGGATTTCGAATTTTATTAGTAGATTTTCAAATTTACATAAACTAAAAAGAGTATTTGCATATCTTATAAGATTTACAATATCTATTAAAACTAAAACTAGAGCAGATAGCATGCTTTTAAGTATAAAAGAACTAAATGACTCCTTTTTAATATTAATAAAACTTGTTCAAGCAGAATCTTTTCAAGATGAAATTGTTAGCTTGGCAAATAAAAAATCATTAAATAAAAAATCCAAATTAATTCATTTATCACCTATTTTAGATAATGATGTATTAAAGGTAGGAGGACGACTTTTACATACAATGTTACCAAATAATATAAAAACTCCAATCCTATTACCAAAATTTCATGCTTT
Organism: Diabrotica virgifera virgifera; assembly: GCF_917563875.1. Taxonomy (NCBI): domain Eukaryota; kingdom Metazoa; phylum Arthropoda; class Insecta; order Coleoptera; family Chrysomelidae; genus Diabrotica; species Diabrotica virgifera. The sequence continues at coordinate 134,207,655 of NC_065446.1, forward strand.
AACAAAATTAATATGTACACATTACCATGTAAATTATTTGCACCCAGGACCACAACTATTATTGTCACTAATCAGACAAAAGTATTGGCCAATATCAGGAAAAGTATTAACCAAGCAAATAGTGAGACAATGTATTAAGTGTTTTCGAGTAAAACCACCTAATACTTCAGTGACCATGGGTCCACTTCCTAATGAACGAATTACTATATCACACCCTTTTGAAAATGTGGGATTAGATTTTGCAGGACCGTTCCCTTTAAAGGAGAAAAAGGGACGAGGAAGCAAAATTCTAAAAGGTTATGTTTGCATATATGTCTGCTTTGTTACAAAAGCTATACATTTAGAATTATTAACTGATATGACAACTGACTGTTTCTTATCATGTTTTAAACGATTTATATCTCGCAGGGGTATTCCCACTAATGTTTACTCCGACAATGGTTCCACTTTTAAATCAGCCAATAGAGAATTAAAGTCTATTAATAATTTTTTGGAAACAAATAGCCATACCATTCATAATTTTGCTTTTATTATTGCATGGCATTTTTCTCCACCATATAGCCCAAATTTTGGCGGTTTATGGGAATCGTCTATAAAACAAATGAAATTTCATATGAAACGCACATTTACCAATATTAATTTAACATATGAAGAATTTTTTACTTTATTAACCGAAATAGAGTGTATTTTAAATTCAAGACCACTTTTTGCTAGTTCAGAAGATCCGTCTGACCTTGAACCCTTAACTCCTTCCCATTTTTTGACATTACGTCCTTTAACTTCACTTCCTGAACCCAATGTTCTATCAATTCCTACAAACAGACTTAATCGTTTCCAACAAGTTCAGCAACTTTATCAACGATTCTGGGCTCGCTTTTCAAAAGAATATGTCAGCCAATTGCACCAGTCTTATAAATGGAACCAGAATTCATCGAAACCTCTCAATCCAGGTGCTTTAGTGATTATCCATGATTCAAGTTTACCTCCATGTAAATGGTCTTTAGGACGAATAGAGAAGGTATTTCGTGGAAAAGATGGAAAAATCAGGGTTGTTCAAGTTAAAACCTCGAAAGGCATCATCACCAGATCCTGCAGACATCTAGCCCAATTGCCTTTAGAAGAATCTCAGTGATCCTCTAACTATTATAACAACTTCCCAAGTGTAATATGTGTCGTGGACTTGTTTGAAGTGTACTTCAACGCGGGGAGTATGTTAGGAACTTTTTGACTTTTTTTGTTATGTGCCAGTTTCGTAGAAGATGAAAAGAAAATAAAAAGAAGATTTATGTTTGCATGGTGATGCATGCACCTTGATAAACAATACAGAAATAATTGAATTTTTACCAAGTTGTCAGAATAAACTTCAAATTTAAATATAGTTTTCTTAATGCAATATATCCATACCAGCGCAAATAATTACAGTCCATACCAGATTTAAAACCTAACACCTAGTTTACTTTATATTTTTGTGTTTGTAATTTTGGTGTTGTTTCCTGTAAAAACTTCTTTTGAATTATTCATGAAGTTATTTATTATACAGTGGGAGGTTTGAATTGGAATAAATTCACTTTTTAGAGAATTGGCGACTCTAGAGATAAATTCCAAAACAGGTCGATTTTTATTTTTAAATTATAATTTTTTGAATGAAGTAAAAAAAGACAGACGTACTCACAATCACTTAATTATCACTTCAACGACCGGGTTCGATCTCTAAAATATAAAGATCATCTTCAGGTCAGCGTTACAAGTGATTAAATGCTACAATTAGAGAAAGCCAGAGTTAGAACAGTATCTGGTTGTACTAAAAGATACTAATAGAAAGCCCAAATTTGAAAAGTATGTAAATGTTGACATTTTTGAACAAAAAACAAATACATACGCATGCACACCCAGTGCCGGATTAACCATTAGGCAAAGTAGGCAGTTGCCTAGGGGCCTCGGCCCCAAAGGGGGCCTTGCAAGGCCCAAAATGAAAAAATAATAATTAGATTTAAATAAAAATTATAAATCATATTATGTTGAAAAATTCAAATATAGCGAAATACCATAAAAGTGATGGTGGGCGTATAAGATTACATTAAGTACAATGCATACATTAAGTTCATATAATGCTTATGTTGTGAGAATAAGTCGCTAATGAATGCCGTTTGGTAGAAGGAACAGTAGGTAATTCTGCACGGTTTCTTAGAAAAGTAGTAAGAGCAAGAGCAACAAATGAGTCAGTGCCCCCTCGCTACACTCTCTTTCATTACTCATGCCTTTTGCTACATGTCAGGCAAATACAATGGTCTCCAGGCTCATTTTTCTAAGATTAACAAACTTGCAATTAACATATATTTCTTGTGCCACACACCCGCTTTAGTTGGAGTAAGTGCTACTAAAATTGCGTTGGAGCAACACCTTAGTTTGGATTTGTTCAGTCCGTGTACAACTTTTTTTCAACCAACCTCTAGCCACCGTTGGGAAGCTACGATCAAATGCTTAAATGAAACTCCACTAGGCAATCCCATTCACCAGGATCTAAACCTTGTCCTTAAAAGAACAAGCAGTACTAGATGGACTGCAACGGCTGATGCAACAAGAGTTTTTTCTAAAGGCTACAACGCCTTCAAATCTGTTCTTCATACTATTGCTGAAGACCCTAATTAGAAAGCTGAAACCGTTCATGAGGCTGTGTTGGTTGAAAGAAATGCCAAAACAGAAACATATATAATGATTGAGTTTTGGGCAACAATTTTAAAACTCATCAACGCTCTCAGTAAATCATTATAGAGAGAAGAGATTGAACTTTAAATTGCAATTCAGCTTCTGAATTCACTTTTGGAGTTCTGAAAAAATAATTTTGCTTACTACGAGCAGATAGCCTGCGATCTATAATACTCTGAATAATCCGACGAGAGTAAACAAAAGCGAGCAAGAAAACTACATTTTGATGACGCTAATTCCAATGAAGTTTTTCTACAGGGTGGAGAAAAGTTACAGGTTGAAACGAATCTACCAATTTTGGATAAGCTAATTATTGAGTTGAGTCGTCAGTTGGCAGCGTACGAGTCAGTGAACTCGGTATTTGATGTTTTGTGTGTTTTTCCAAAACTGAGTGATACTCAAATAAAGAGGTGTGCTTCAAAACTACATGAAAACTATTTTGATGATATTGAACCTGAAATCTAAGATAAATTACTGCAATTCAAATATTCTATAGCGCATCTTCAGGACTTGTAGTGAAAATAATTTATTCCTGGTTCATAGTCTTTTTGGGTTATTTATGAGAACAAATTCGAATCGAAGTTTCCAAATTTGTAAGTAGCTTTTAAGATTTATCTTACGCTAATGAATACAAATGCAACAGGCGAACGGTCATTTTCAAAAAAGAAAACTAGCATTTCCCTCAATTATGGCTATTGAGAATGATATGCCCAAAAATTTGGAATTTGAAGATATTTAAGTAGTTTTGTTTCTATGAAACTCAAAAAAGTTGCTTTATAATTATAAGGCTTTGAAAACTCAAAAAAACTAGTTTCGTAATATAATAGTAGGTATATGATTTAACAAGCATGTAATGATGTGTATTATTCACAATGATTAAGTTTACGACACGAGCAGAAGGTGAAGGTGAGTGTGGTTTTTATCGGAGTGAGTAATAGCCATTACATACAAGTTGAATACTATACTTTTCTACGACCTTCCTTTTTACTAGTAGAAAAATTATTGTACTTTAAAATGAATCGTTCGTTTATTGATAACTATAACAAAAAAAATCTAAAATAATTTATTATTGCTTTTAAATTTAAAATATCTGGGAATAATTTTTGTTTTATTTTTAGGCAAAATGATATCAATAAACAGTTTCTTGACTATTTCTTTGTTTTATTTCTTCAAGCAAGACGTATTACAAAATTAAACAAAAATTTAAGTTTAAGTCTACGAAATGTCCACCAATATAATCAAAGGTATACAGCGAAATGGAGGGGTTATCCGAGGTTTTGGAGAGAAAAGACAAAAGTTTCTTAACCCTTAAACGCCCAACCTTTTATAGGTTCCATGTACGCCCAAGGGTGGGTAAAAAATGTCCACCTCGAAAATAGCTAGTATATTTATTGAGAGTTGTTGGAAATGGATTAAACTTAAGAATCTTATGCTTAATAAACACAGCATCTTTTAAAATATTAATATAAACAATTTGCAAACCCTACAACAAAATTACAATGTACATCCAAATTAACATACCAGTAAAAGCCATTAATTCAGATTTGTCGATTTTCTCCACATTCTTCCCTCCTCATTGGCGGATAATTATGTCGATAATGTAATTATACGTCGATAATTATATGGATTATGTTCCTACCAACGAAAAATTATAGAGAAACCTTTAGTAACAAGTTTTACCAAGGGTGAACTTTTCATGCCTATCCATATTTAACTCAAGATATTACTTTTATTTTCAAAAATATTGGTGAAACCAAATTAACATTCGATAAAGGGGTGTATTTTTAACAATAAATAATTTTTGAAAAATTTTGAGACACGTAATAATTATGTTACACGGGAATACGCATTAGGTGGACATTTTTTACCCACCCTTGGGCGTTTAAGGGTCAAGGGGCCTCCTAACTTGGGTTGCCTAGGGGCCTCGAGATTTGTAATCCGGGACTGCTGCACACCCATGAGCAAACAAGTACTCATACGCCCGCACACGCATGTAAATGCATGAGGTTTATGAATATTTGTTAAAATTTGATCTATTTACATGCCGTTGCAAGGGATGATTTGTAATGTTATTAGTAACATGAATTCCTGTAAGAACTTGAAATTTCAATTTCCGTTGAAATCATGTTACTGATGGCCTTACAAATCATCCCTTTCAACGGCATGTAAGTAGATCAAATTTTAACAAATATTCATAAACCTCATGCATTTACATGCGTGTGCGGGCTTATGAGTACTTGTTTGCTCATGGGTGTGCATGCGTATGTATTTGTTTTTTGTTTAAAAATGTCAACATTTACATACTTTTCGAATTTTGGCCTTCTAATAACATCTTTATGTACAACCAGACACTGTTCTAACTCTGGCTTTCTTTAATTGTAGCATTTAATCACTTGTAACTAGTGATGAGCGAGACTGGTCTTGGTCTTGCGGTCTTGGTCTTGGTCTTGCAGCAAGACCAAGACCAAGACCAAGAACAAGACCGCCTTTTGGTTGCAAGACCAAGACCAAGACCAAGCTTGCAAGAACCAGACCAAGACCAAGACCGAACCTTGCAAGACCACGCAAGACCAAGACCAACCTGCAAGACTCTTGCACTTTTTTGAGAAAAATTGGTTTTTATTATTTAACTTTATTTTTTTAGTTCAATAATATATACTGACATTGTAAGAAACCTTAAACAATATCAAATTTTTAAAATACATAATATTTTGGTTATATTTTTAAGTCGTTTTGATTAAGTCAAACGGTTTGCATTTTCTTAACTTTCAAAGTGTCCAGAAGGCAAGTTTTCAAACGGCGACAGTTCAAGGACAATTGAAATTACTTGTAAGACAAAAAAATGTAATTATAGATAGGGTAATCCATTTAAAAAAAATGCAATTAAAACGGTTTTTATGTACCAGTAGTTTTCGCTTTTTTGTCTAATAAAAATACTGACACTTATTTCAATTCTTTTCGCATAATCGAGGAAAAATGTAGGTCGTTAAATTTAAAATGAATACAAAAAATATCATAATAGATTTTGAAAAGGGATTCACAATGCTGTGAAAGCATTGTGGCCTGAATAAAAAGTAACTGGTTGTCGATTGTAATGTGTCAAGCTTGGTATCGCAAAATCCAACAAAAATTCCGATACTGGGAAATTTTTAAAATTATTTTTTGGATTAATTTTTTACAATCAACGAAAGTTGTAAGTTGAATTATTTGTGAAAATCCCGGATGACAAACGTGTAAAGAATTTTACTGATTTCACAGTTGAAAACTATTTGGAAGAATCAAGGTTTTCCCCAGAAAGGGCCAGTAGTACAAATAGTATGTGCCGCACTTGAAATGCATGCGCATCATTTCAGTGTGTTTTAAATTCTAGTTTTTACTACCCACATCCGAATATTTTCAACTTTTTAAATGTCATAATGGGTACTAAATCCAAAAATATGTGTGAAAATAAAAAGTGCGAATAACTCGTGTTACGAGAGCAATGTAGTTTAAATAAAATTAAAGAACTGCAAGATAACAGATTACAGAATTAAGCGTTTATAACTCCCCATTAGGTTTAGTTATTATGTTATAGTATTAGGTCTATAAATAAGTATGGTAAATATGTACGTATTTACTAAAAAGTATGTTTTAATTAGTTTATAAAAAAGGTTAATTATACTAAATAATGATTAAATAGAGTAAAAAATATTTGATTTTTGTGTTCTCTTAAAAAATTTTAATTTATGTTCTTAAATTTGACCCTCGTAGGATAAATACTACAGTGTTCGAGTAAAAGGAGCAGATCATTCATTATCTGTTAACAACTATAAACCGTTTATCCCTTTTCGTAAAATCCGTGAATTGAAGGTCCCCGACCATTTGTGGCACCTTTAAGAAGCTCTTTTTCTTTAACATTTTATTAAAATACAGGGGCAATAAACAATAATCCAGACTCAAGACGTGGTCTGAAGGCAGGCGGCAGGTATCGACAGCATGCAAAATACAACCGAAGGCCGGCAATTGCAACAAGGGTTGTAAATGCAAGTTTTTCCTACTGATAAACATTACCATTATAAAAATATACTCTAATCTCTTTATATAGAGAGAAATAATTAGGCCATTAGGTGAATGTATAATGTTAAAATTGGTATCCGTTTGAAACTACATTCTACATTCTGTTAAAATTTTAAAGCAAAAAATATAGTTTCATTCTTCACATCTTTATTAATTTCAATGTCTATTTTATTCGAAATTGTTTGGTTCAAATTATTACTACCAAAAAAGCAAGACCAGCAAGACTCTTGCAGCAAGACCAAGACCAAGAACAAGACCGGCTAGTGCAAGACCAAGACCAAGACCAAGACTGCCTTTTAGCTGCAAGACCAAGACCAAGACCAAGCTTGCAAGAACAAGACCAAGACCAAGACTAGTCTGGTCTTGGTCTTGTTCTTGTTTTGCTCATCACTACTTGTAACGCTGACCTGAAGATGATCTGTATATTGTAGAGATCGAAACCGGTCGTCGAAGTGATAATTAAATGATTTTGAGTACGTCTATCTATTTTTACCTTATTTAAAATGAACTCACATATGCAACCCATTTAATATTTTTATAATTTTTTGGCATATATATCGTCGTACTGACATCATACATCTGGGCGTGATGATTTTTTCAAAACGAGAATAGTGGTCGCGTGATAGCTAATTCGAGAAGTTATTAATTAAATGAATTAAATTAATTGAGACAAAATGAAGAATGTATGTAATTTATTTAATGCAAAATATTGCTGTCAGAAAACAGAAAAAAATATGAATTTGAAAAATGAACATTGGTTTTTGTTAAGATTATATTCAAATTGTTCGTGACGTATCTTCGCCGCCATCAGTAGCTGCCTGAGTCAGGTGCCTGTTTTTAGTGTTGAAGTTTGAGTATATGGTGTCAAGTGATTAAGCAATAATTATCGGCAAATTTTGTCTCAGAGACCGATCTTGGACGTGACATACACGATGAAAAAAATATTTATATTAACGAAAAACGTGCGAACAAGTGCTGACAATTTAGTACATATTTCAATTGCCAGGAGTAAAAGGTGAAGCTAGGTACAAGAAAACAGCAGTGGAAAATTTAGGTTTTTCACAAATGAGATGTGATACAATTGTTTTTATTTTCTTTGGTATTTTGCTAATAAGAGGTATAATAAATTAAAAATAGGTATCTTTCTTGTTTAATATCACTCCTTCAAGGAGTAAACACAATCCTACGCTTGAAAGTGTGTCAATGGAAACATTTTTTTATGTCGGTCGCTGACACCGATGTTAGCTTTTAATGTTCAGAAAACCTATATAAGTCGCGGAAGGTTAAATTAAATGTTCAAAATGCTAAGAGGCAGGTGGGTGGAAGCTTTAATATTGTATTTAAGCGAAAACCAATATTTATTTATCAAATACACATTTTTCCTGTTTGCGGACAACAGTAAAATGTATTTCGAATTAAATAAATTATATGCATTCTTCTTTTGTTCCCCATTAATTTAATAAAAAAAAGGTTTTGTGCACCCTGTATAAATACACAAAACCAAACTTATATGTAATCACCATGTATTTCAAAGTAATATTTATTTCTTTTGAAAAAACTTGTTATTGTTGCGAAGAATAAAGGTTTTTATTGAAAATAAACAAATCAGATAGTACAGATAGAAATACAAGAAATAGACAATCAGATATGACAGCTCGGTACGGTATGGGTTTTTTGCTTGAGTTGCAAATAGAACGAAAATAAATTAACTAACTTTTGCGTCCAAAAACGAAAATATGCGTCATATGGGGTTATAGAACTTACAACGGGGAAAGATTATTGGTCTTGTGGGGCAAGTAATGTTCTCAGAGGGACATAGCTGTAGAGCTAGGCGTAACACAGGGCGTTCTGACCAAAACCTATGCTAGGTAACAGGACTAGGAAAGCTCAAAAATAAAGCAAGAGAAAGTCGCTAAAACGGAATAACAGCTCGCTACTATCGTTTAATTGTCCATTCAGCTGGAAAACACCCAAACATTTCTCACCTGCAGCTCCAAAGGCAGCTTTTGGAAGCTACAGGTGTAACTGTTTCAGTTGAAACGATAAGAAGAAGAGTTCGTACCAAAAAGTATACAGCAGGAGACAGTTACAGGTTCCCGAGTTATCCATGCAGCACAAGATTGATCGCCTAAATTGGTGTCTTTACCACCAAAACTGGAACATTGGGAATTGACAAAATGTGCTATTTTCAGAAGGAGTCAGGATTTGTGTAAAGTCAGATGACCCACGAAATCGTGTACTTAGACATCGAGGAAGACAAGCAAGAACGAAAACTCTCAGATCTGTTTACAAATGTACAAGAGGAAGTGTAATGTTCTGGAGAGGAATTGTGATCCGTAAAAAAACTCCTTTAATGGTCATCCAATCAACTTTAACTGCTCACAGGTATGTTGATAACCTGTAGTTAGGCTCTGAAGACGTGCAACAGGAGAAGTTAATTTTATTGCAAGTTAATTTTATTGCATGATAATGGACTTCCACATACCATTAGAGTGACTAGAGACATCATTGAAGCAGAAGGTATCCCTTGTTTGGAGTGGCCTGCTTGCTCACCCGAGCTTATCCTATAGAGAATTTGTGGGATATGCTTAAAAGAAAAATTAGTGCTCGCCAGAATAATCCATAAAACACCTCACGGCTAGTACAAGCTGTTCTTGAAGGATGGAGCAACCTACCACAACAAAATGTTGATAATTTGATTATGAGTGGGCCCACGCAAACTAAAGCTTACATAAGGACTAGAGGTGATAACGCAGACTATAAAAAAAAAACAAAAAAAAATAAATAAAAACAATTCAAACATTATTCGTTTTAAATCGAAATTTTTTATGCTATTAACTTTAAAACAACTAATGTCAATTTGTTTGTTAAATACTTTATTGTTTTATATAACTGTTATGTATTTGTTATTAAATTGCTTCAAAATAAATATTTTTTGACTCCGTGTGTTCGCTTCTTTAAATTCGCACGAAATAATAAGAAATATCAGATGATTCCATATAAGTTTCGGTGTGTATAATTATGTTAATGTTTATATTAGTGAATAGAGCATTGAATAATATTTCGAATGAGCTATCACACGACCTCTATTCTTATTTAAAAAATCATCGATTACGCCATCACTTCCAGATGGATGAAGTAACTGCTATATGCCAAAAAATTATAATTTAAAAACAAAAATCGACCTGTTTCGGGATTTATCTCCAGAGTTGCCCATTCTCGAAAAAATGAATTTCTTTCAACTCAAACGTCCTCATTGTATGTAGTTGTACATCGTTCTTATTGTAGGAGCTTAAATAAGCATACATATTTATAAGGTAGGTTAAAACGTTAAAATTTTATTATGTATTAACGTAATAAATATGTTCATTTTACAATGCCAGGTAGAATCTGTAGTGTGGCCAAATTTATTACCTACTATTTAAATTCTTACAACAAATTATGCAAGTAATTCTATTCACATAATCCTAGCTGACCTCTAGAATGTAGAATGTGGGATGTAGAAAATGGGACGGCTAATAGAGCCTACTACTCTGCGACCTTTGCAGTTCTATTGTATTTCCGCCTTCTTTTAAAGCAGTTCAGCTAGCTTGGTCCTCTTAGTGAGAGTCAAGACCGTTGATGGCATTTTCATGTAGCCTGCTGCTTCCGGTCTTTCCTCCCCGAGTTCTAGAAACCGCACTCGTGCGAGACCTTCGAAATGACACAGAACGTGTAGAGCGGTTTCCTCTTCTTCCAGACAGAACCGATAGGTGTCCTCTTCTGTCAGGCCTATGAGACTCAAGTGTCTATTGAGTCTACAGTGTCCAGTCAGCAGACCTACTATCATTCTGACAGTGCTTCGGCTGCGCGAAAGTAAGTCTGCTGTAAATTTATCCGAATGTTCTTTGATGAACTGTTTGGCCTGCCTCTGTCCTGGGGAGTTGTTCCACCATTCAAGAGACTGCTGTTGCACCCATTTGTATGTAGCTGCTCTATTTATCGTATTTGCGATTCCAAAGAAGGGTTCAGGACCAACCAGTGGCGTAGATGCGCCTTCTCGGGCCAATTCATCGGCTTTCTCGTTGCCATGATGACCCTTATGTCCCGGCACCCAGACAAGTGTCAACCTGTTTCGACATCCCACCTGAGAGAGGACATTCAAACTGTTCTATACCAGCCATGAACCGAGCTGTGCCGAACTGAGAGCCTTTACAGCCGCTTGACTATCCGAATAGATAACGATGGAATCATTGTCTAGATTTAAGCTGATTAGTTCCATAGCGCACCTTTGTATAGCAACTACTTCGGCTTGAAATACGGTCGCGTATGTTCCTAGACATATGTGGACTTCCTTTCCTGGTTTTATATCATAAATTCCAGCCCCTGTACCTATATTGGTTTTGGAGCCATCCGTATACCATATTGAGTTTGCCGTTATTGGCGGACCAGTTTCCCAGTCCCCTCTTTTTGGTATTGTAATTTGAAATTTTTTGTTAAAGCTATACCTCGTAACCATTCGGTCTACAGGCATTCCTAGAACGGGGTCTGCCTTTATGACCTGGTACAGCCTTAAGTTTTCAGCTCCCCGCATCATTCTTATTGGAGGTTTGCCCTGGATCAACCGATGTACTGTTGTTCTGGCTTTACTCTGTATATGTAGAAGTGGTAGGTTTAGAACTTCTACCGCGTCTGTTGGGGCTATTCTCATAGCTCCTATCACACTCAAACATGCAAAACTTTGTGTGCTACTGAGCAATCGAATCGCCCCAGACTGTTGCGTTTTGTACCACCACGCCACTGAACCGTCACGCCACTGAACCGTAAGTTATCATGGGCCTTATAACCCTTGTGTATAACCAGAGGTTCATTTTAGGATTTAACCCCCAATTCTTACCACACATTCGTCTGTTCAGGGCCATAGTGGCCTTCTGTGTGACTTTTTGAATATGCGGATTCCATGTCAGCCTCTGGTCGAATATTACACCTAAGTACTTGGCCTGACTTGTGAATTAGATTTCTACTTATTTGAGCGTTAGTGGCTGTAAGCCTTGCTCTTTTCCTGGTGAAGGGAACAACGGATTTTCTTTGAGGGTTAACCTTCAGACCTTCTTTCTCACACCAGCTGTCCGCCATCCTCAGACCAACTTGTAGTCTCTCTAAAATTATTTTGGTAAAGCGTCCTCAAACTACAATTACCAAGTCGTCCGCATAACCCAGACAGTAAAAACCCTCCCTGGACAGCGTGTTAAGTAGGTCGTCCATAAGCGTAGCCCACAGTAATGCGGATTAAACTCCTCCTTGTGGGCAGCCGCTTTCTGCCTTCGCTTCAATGGTGGCTTCACCTAACGAGGATACCATGATCCTGTTTGCTAAGGTCGCCTTTGTCCACTCACATATTATGAAGGCAGGAACTCCTCTCCTTTTAAGCGCTTCCATTACTGTCTCGAAGGAAACGTTATTAAACGCTCCCTCCACGTCCAGAAACGTCGCCACATCTAACTCTTTGTCATCTAGCGACTTTGAGCTCTGTTAAGATCATGCAGCGACAAGTCAGTTGACTTTCCTGACTGGTATGCATATCGACAATCTCTAAGTGAATTCTCTATCAGTACGTTGTCCCTAATATACCTGCCTATCAATCTTTCCAGCGTTTTTGCTAGGAAAGAGGATATACTTGCTGGTATGTGTGACTTGGGGGTCTGGTTCATTACCCTACCAACCTTGGGGATATATGTGACTTTCAACCTTCGCCATGCAGTTGGAATATATCTCCATGCCAAACTAGCTTTGAAGATCTTTGTTAGATGTGGGATAATAACATCCTGTCCCTTCTGTAGGAAGGCTGGATAAATGCCGTCCATTCCAGGTGATTTGTATGGCTAGGATTTATTGGTCGCCCAAGTGACTTTTTCCGGTCTCGTGATGTCGGTAGCTAATTTCCAGTCCGCCTTAGTAGGCCTTCTGGGATGAGCTACCTCTACCGGAGAATTTTTGTCACTGGATGAACCGGGGAAATGTACCTTAATGAGCATTATTAACCATCCGTTAGTCGCGCGGTCTACGATCGTAGAGCACTCTCCTTTAAGTGGTCGCCATTTCCAGAAAACTGAACATACGCCCCCATTCCGCTTAGTAGCTGTCACTAATACTTTCAACTTACTCTTCAGTTTGCTAAACGCCGCCGAACTGTTTACATTATTTTTTTACCATTATTGAAAGAGCACTTACAACCGTAGACCGCGCGACTAAGCGCGTTCCAGTTTTTAGTTGCATATATAAAGCTAATATGTAGCCTGCTGTGTATATAAAGCTAATAACATAAATGAAAATGTTTCAAGAAGCGACTTCATTGAAAACTTATCTTGGGAACTAATCAAATCGCAAATTGAATATGGATCAACTATACCTTCCCTGCTAAGAGAACTGACGAGCTCGCGTACTGCTCGGAGTTCAAGAAATCATACCCCCTCCCCCTAATATTTCAACAAATTACATGGGACAATGTTGTATTTGTGCACGAATTTGCAATATGTCAACAAGAAGGGCATGCCAAAGATGTGACAAATTTGCATTCAAGGATCATTTTGGGGATATTTACACTGCATGTTTGACGGAATAATATTGTGCCAATTTGACCATTTAATAGTTTTGTTCTCTTTGTACTTTTTAGTTCTGTTCTTTATTATTTATCCCTATTAGTCATTCTATAAGTTTAAAGATAAAAAATATTTGTGTTTTTTACTAAATTGAGCTTAGTTTTGTGACCATTTTCATTTACTTGCCAACAAAGACCCAAAAAATCATGACATCGTTTTTAATTTTACCACTGTCAAAATGAGAAAAGGCAAGGAACAAAACATATCTAATATCAAAGTGCGGACATAAATAAATATGTTATTAACCATTAATTTGTTAATTTTGTCAAAATCCGGTAATATACGTCAAAAAACTATTAGTCTACAATCGTAGATCGCGCGAGTAAGCTCGTCAGCATTAACCGCGCGACTAAGCTCGTCAGCAATAACAGCGCGTCTAACGTTGGGTTAAGCTTTCCTCCAGGGTTTCCACATACGTTTCGTCCTCTTTCTTTAAGAGGCCGACCTGATTCGCATTACCATCCTTAGCCAGGACCTTGTGGATTCTGGAGCATGCGGGAGCCTGTTCGACTTCCTCTCAGAACTTTCGCCACGAGTTTGTTTTGGCTTTTCGGATCTCCTTATTATATTGCGTCAGTTTTTTTTCTATAAATGGCCCACTCCTGGTTGAATTTCGCTTTATTGAATAGCCTTTTTACACCTGCCCTAAGCTTTTGTAAGTGTTCATTCCACCAGGGTGTGTTTTTCTTTCCTTTTTTTTCTCTCTCTGGACAATTCTCCTGGTAAGCGGTCAGAACAGCTCCGCTCACCGTTTCGACTGCCAGTTCGAGATCTTCCGTATCTCTTATGGTGCCGATTTCTCCCTCAAGAGATTGCTCGAGTGAGCCTCTATAGCCTTCCCAATCCGTCTCTCTCGGGTTCCTGAATTTTGCCACCATTCGAATCGAAGTAGTTAAATCGAATCGAATGTGCTATGGTCGGAACATGAAGGTTCCTCTGACACATGCCAATTCTTTATAGAATCGTACGTTTTTTCACTGAAAAGTGTTACATCTAAGACTTCACTGCGTGTGGCCGTAACGAAGGTAGGTTTATTTCCTATATTGGCTATTTCTAAACCCATACTTAACACTTTAATCGGCAAAATAGAAATAGGGGTTCAACTTTCTGAAAATTTTGGGTTCGGGGCAATTTTGCTACGTAAAACACGACTGGAAAGTTAATTTTTTGATATCGTTATTGACTCAGCCACAAAGTGAAAAAGAAGAATGCCGACCGTACGGCCGGGGAAAAATTAACTAGTGCTTTTTATTGCTTATAAAAACATTTAAATTGTTATTGATATAAACTTGATAAAAAAAATTAACAGGTAAATATTAGTGAAAGAATTACATTAACGACGGACGTAGTAGTCTTTCCAAGAATTCTTGGCACCGGAATGACATACATGTAGTTGACATTTCAGGCAGAAAGTGTGTGTTTCTGATTCCTTGCAGTATTTGCAGGCCTTTTTACTACCTGGAATCCATTCAGGAACATGATCTACTCCATTGTAACATACGTCTTCAACAGGATGCGCTGCCTTTATACCAGCTTTAGTACTATTAGTAGTGAGCGGTGAATTTGAATGTCGACCAATGGGTCTTTTCTGAACAGAAGAGTACAGAGCTTGAGCAATTGTATCACGAAATTGGAGTAGTCTCATGTTTTTTTCTTGTGAAGCTCCTTCTTCTTTAAAATCTGTTTTCGCAGCATCTGTTTTCGAATCGAATGTACCTATGGTCGGAACATGAAGGTTCCTCTGACACATGGCAATTCTTTATAGAATCGTACGTTTTTTCACTGCAAAGTGTTATATCTAAGACTTCACTGCGCGTGGCCGTAACGAAGGTAGGTTTATTTCCTATATTGGCTATTTCTAAACCCATACTTAACACTTTAATCGGCAAAATAGAAATAGGGGTTCAACTTTCTGAAAATTTTGGGTTCGGGGCAATTTTGCTACGTAAAACACGAACGGAAAGTTAATTTTTTGATATCGTTATTGACTCAGCCACAAAGTGAAAAAGAAGAGTCTGATATTATGATCTGATACAAAATCAACGCATTTTTGACAGCCATATCTAGAAAATGGTAAAAGATGCGTTTAATTGCATCCACTGTTTTAATGCGCAATTCACTTCGCCCCATATGAGATTCAATGATATCCACTTAAAGAAAGAGAAAAAATTAGTATTGCACTGTGACTTTTCGCTGGTACTATTTGTGGTCCTGTAGCTTCTAGAGTTGGTAACAGGGATCTGGGCCTTTTATTTAGTTTGAATTTAGTGGTTTTTGCTAGTTGTGTGCAAGTTGATGCAAATGGTTCTTTTGATGCTAACGGTACGGGTGATACTGAAACGTCCATTTGAGTATCCGGATCAGTTGTTGGAACTTCTGGTTATGTATTTTCTGATATTATAAGTTCCGGAAAAGTTAATGTTGCCATTTCAGATGTAGATATATTTGCATGTGGTTCTGTAACACCCACTAAACCTTCACTAACATCAGTGTTATTACTGAGCTCCAACGGAAGGTTCATGGAGAGCTCCAAATCAATGATATTTTCACGTAAACAGGAAAAAATGATCTCATCGTTCTCGGCTGTGAGCGCATCCGCCTTGTAGTCATAATTCGGATCGGATATGCTATCATCATCATCTTCGTAAACTATCTCGTCATATGAATCAAGATTAGAGTTCATGATCTTGTCGATTTTTTCATCGGTTACTGTGGAAAAATCGTAGTTTGTCCTTTTTTCCGCGTCTGTCAGCTCGTTATACCTTTTCGCACCATACTTTCTTCGTCTTTGAGATCTATTATTTTCCATGTTCTGCAATAGAAAGAAAGAAATGTATACGTAATAAAAGTAAAATAATATAAATATGTACTTTTATTCAAATACGCGAAGGACTTATTTTACTGTACACCGACAAGCCGGCCAAAAGGCGGGTATCACTCAACACTCAAAAACCAGCACTAATTTTATATTTTTCACCAAATAGGTTAGTAAACTATTAAACAAATACTATAAGGACTTAATAAAAAAAGAATATGAAATCAATTGGACATCTAGAACTATTTTATTTTACGCTTCGATTACACGTGTTCCAGAGCAATAATTTCTACGTACGATCCACTTGCATGTTTCCACGTTGACCATATTATCTCTCAAGTAACTGAACCTACAACTTTTAAACCGTTAACACTGGTCGACACTATTGTTGACTAAAAGTGGTGTAGTCGATGTGAGAGCAAAAAACTTTACATTTTAGAATTATTCGATTATTTTAATGCCGGCCTTGCTGGGCAATACCGATTAAACGGTCTTAAGATAAACTGTAGTAAAGACTCACCTCGACTGTTGATGTTCGTACTCCCCCATGAAAGATGGTGGTCATTGGCATCACATCCCAGTATTAGATGAAGGTTCTCCCTTCGGCTGCAGGTTATAACGTCCTCTACTATGCCTGGGCGAAAGACCTTCACTCCAGCGAAGTAGGCAGAACAAACCAACCATATTTTACTACCTTCCTCGGTAGAAGCGATTAGAATAGCTGTAACAAAGTCTCCGCAGCAAAGAACCGGAATCGGTGTAGAGTTTACTCCGTTACCATTACAATGCATGCTTGAGGTGTCTCTACTTTCGCATTATATAGTAACTTACCTTGTTGCGGCTTCAAGCCTGCAACCCTTCCTCCCTGGAGCCATGGTTCCTGCAGTAGGGCCAAGTCCAGGCCTTCCATATCAAACCTTCTGCACAAAACCGCCGATGCAGATTTGGCAAAATGTAGGTTGACCTGCAGGAACTTTATTCTGCCTTCCTCTAAACTGAAGGCCAACTTTCGGGTTTTTCCGTGTCCTCTACCCCTTCCATGGGAGCGACCATCTGCCCAGTGGCTTCTAGCGTTTTGGGCGGGTCTGTAGCACTCCCCTGCAAGTCGGTAACGACTTCTTCCGGGATTCTTCCTTCTTTAGCTCCTTCTCTTGACTTATCATCGTTAGGGCGAGCCTTGCGTTTGGTCGAAGTCTTAACCTTCTTTGGCGCTACTTTAGAGCTTTGCCCCTCTGAAGGTTTGACTTCTTTTCTTTTTTGCTTAGCCTTAACTGCCGAGGTTGCGGCAGTTACGCCTTGCAACCCCGATGGTCCGGCCTCTGCAACATTCTTAATGTGCCATCATGCTTGACACGAAATTTAACTCTTTCTATGCCAAAATAAGGACACATTTGAAGTTTTTTGAGTTCCTCAAAGGACTCTTTGTCCATTAAGAGTACCCATAACTGCCCTTTTTCTGCAGGTGTTTTGCCCAAAACGGTCATAAGAGAGTGCTGAGCTTTCGGTTGCTCACCCTTAATAGAGTCAGCACACTTTCCGCCTCCAACCTCTTTCCATCCTCATCTGGGATGTATACAGTGCAAGAACACGGCCTCTTGATTTTACTCTCATCCTTAACCTGGAAGTTTGCACCTTACCAAGGCTTTACGGTGGGGGTAGTGTCCCCATTGTGCGCTCGCACTATCCGCGCAGGTCATTACCAGGTAACCGGGATTGAACGTGCTCTTTAGCAGCCTAATTTGCGGATATTCTTTTAGCGTTCTCTCCAGAGCCTCCAAGGTGGATGTTTGTACTGCCTTAAGCTTTGTGGATTCCAGCCTGACTTCAGGAAAGCCATCACGTACTACCGTCACCTTTTTCGAGGGAAAGGCTTGTGTGAAATTCATTTCTGACTTTCTCGGCCTCTTTGTGACTTCCGCTGGCGGCGTAATGTGGTCCAACTTTTGGCGCTTCTTTATAGCCTTTTGCGTAGCCATTTCAAGCTTTTGCTCCACCTTTTCTTTAGACTTAGGGGGACTGTCCTCCTATCGTCCAAGAACATTGGTGAATTTTTTCTTGATCACCGAGTGTTTGGCTTCAATGTAATCATGGCCTTTCCCACCAGATCCCTTACTTTCTTCTTGGAGGTCCCAGCCAACCTGGCCTGAATGACCTCCACGTCTGTCATCAGATCCACCCCCTCTAGGGAGGTGACTCTGACTGCCTTCCTTTTGGTCGGCTTTGCTATCTGCGTATTAGTGCCTTCAGAGCTTTCTACTACGGGTTGTTCGGGAATATTGGTTACCATATTGTCGTCCATATTGTTCCCACGAGTAGATAGGGAATTGCAGTCCACTCTAGCAGAGCCCCGAATGCTCTAGTAAGGCTAATTACTGTGAGGTGTCGCCTGGTTTCTTACAGGAATCACCCTCTACCAACTACGCATGGCCATTCATTCTTCGCCGCGATGTCTTCCAGCTTAGATTTCGGATTTTTTAAAGCTGGTTTTTTCCATCTGGACTCTTCTGTCTAGGTTACCATCCCATAGCCAAAAGGTCCCCGTTTTGTAGCTGACCTCTAAGGATGGTATGTATTAAATAGTTCAGTATTAATGGAAATTCAGCGACAAATTTTCAGTGTAGAATGGAGATTGAAGTACTAGATTTCCGTAAATATTGCATTAACCGTTGGATAAATATCAACAGTGTTCCATAATTAGGTATTATAATCCGCTAAACATCTTATTTCTTACCTATCTTGACTATTTTCCGTACATGGAAGACATAAAAATACCGATTAATCATATTACGATTACAGTATACTCGTGACGTAATCGCACCTTTACACTCTTATTAATAAACACGGACTAACGTCCGACTAACTTAAGTCCGAGGCCTAAGTCAATAACATTCATTTTTCCTATTAATAAACAGGGACTAACGATGGACTACGCTAAACCCTCTCTAGTCTCGGACTAAAATTTAATCCCAGGTAAGAGCAGGTTTAAACCGAGACTAACTTGACGTTTTGTATTCGCATAACCTTAAAACCTTGCTAAGCACATTATTTGCTTTTGCTTGCCTTCATATAACAATATTATTATATTATTATTGATAATGGAGAAATATTATTTTATCAATGATTTAAGGTTAATAGATGAATACATTGAGAATAGAAATCAGCGGAACGATATTCCTCTTGTCGAGATACATTAAAATATACAAAATTAGGAAACATTCTTTAGATTAATTAGAACGTAAATTTAAAGTTAAATACCGATTTTCAAAAGGTACAGCAGATAATATGAAATATAAAACAATAATTTAAAATATAAATACACCAGGTAGCACCTTCTCAGAACAGGCCCACGGTTATTAGACTTTATTATAGACTTTATAGTAATGTCTAAGATCCATGGAACAGGCCAACAAAAATTTATGCAGAAATGGCATCGAACAGCTGTTCGGTCAAATTCCTTAGACAAGGAAACAGAGGTTAAATTGTCTACATTTTTCTTCTTTCTCGCAAAATTCTCTCCATTTTTCTTCTTTTTCGCAAGGGTTGTCAACATAAATTTGTTGTAACTAGAACTAGAGAAGGTTTAGTTAGTCTGAGCTTAGTCCATGTATAATAACATTCTTAAAATGAAGTTAGTAATCGCTTAATCTCGGACTAACTAGTCCGAGACTAACGTCGCACTAAAATTTTTAATAATAAGGCAGCTAATGTTCATTCATTAGTCGATCTGTGCAACCGTAGTTAAATGTCTAAGAACCGTGTACAGTATCTAACCTTGCAGCGAAGTATGACAACGATATGTCAAAGGGATTTTAGTAACTACATAATATGAATTGCAACAAATTTTGAGTTTTGCATCTTAAATTTAAAATGAGTTTTTCTCGAAAACGGTTGAGTTTAGTGAGATGAATTTGGTATACTTTTTTCAAGTAAAAATAATAGGGGAATAAAAGTTTGGATCTCAAAATTTTTTCGAGTGGGGATAAAAAAATTTAACGTATTAAATGAGCGCTGAAAGACGCATGTAACGCCCTCTGGGTAATATATAATTTTTTAGTGGGGAATTTAGGTTTCTAGGAGACGAGGTCGACCAAGGAAGAGATGGTTAGAGGCTGCAGAGAGGGATTTGGAAGAAATCGGGGTGAAGGACTGGAGAAAGAGTGCAGAGGACCGAACAGAATGGAGAAATATTATCCAGAATTTAGAAGCCGTAGGCCTATAAGGCCTGTTAGCGCTGTTATATATATAATTTAGGTTTCTCGTCCAAAAAACCCCCTTACCAAATTTCGTGTTGTTATCCTAAGCCTGTCAGGAAATACATATTAAAAAATAAACAAAATAAAAGTTTAACTTGGACACCCTCTATTTCGGTTATTATCAACTTTCGTTCTGAAATAAGTTAGGTTAAATCGATCTATTATTAACCTTTGGTATCTAAGGTTAAGCTATGGCCCATTCGTTACCAAACACCCTCTATATGTGTGTTGATAAATTTAAAGTTGACCTACAATTGACAATTTCTTGATAGTATGCAATAAATATTATCAATTGCTAACTTCGACATTAAAAACCTAACATGTTTTTTCACGAATTAATTTACATAATATATTATATCTCGCTTAACCGTTGTGATTTGTCTTTAACAGTGTAAACTTTTGGATCACTACAGTATATATCACAATTTTGGTGGCCGGATTTAGTAAAAACCTTTATTTATTAGTCTCGACACTACTTGCCACAGCTTTTTATTAGGCGCTAAAGGAAAATATGTTAAAATTAATAAATTATTACATTCCTGTACTATTATACTAGGTGTTTAGTAAACTTATTGATCAGGAAATAAAAGAGGTGATAAATTTACAACTGCCCTTCTATTGTCGTCATCCTCTGAAAAAAATACCATCCTATGTAATTGTATTAATAATAATTTGTAAAAATAGTCAGTTGAATCGTTGCCTATTTACTTAATCCGAAACCCAGACAAATTCACCGAATAGACTATAACTCAACTCATTCATTTAAGTTCCTGACACACGAGAAAAATCTTTCACTTTTACCCGCCTATTACCTCAAATAGAGATTTACAATTCGTCACGAAGACTTGAAATTTCAGCTATTCAGATATTTCAGTTCACGAACTAAAGACTAATTTTAACGATCAATGAATTTAAATGGTACTCCACAGACACGACAGTTTTTTCCTCAAATTTCCACCTAATTATCTTTTTTAATACTCCGGAAAGTTTTTCTTTGAAATGAGAGATATTAATCATTTTAACATTCTTTCATGTGCACTTGGTTGACTTTTGTAAAAGGTCCATATCAGATTATCACCCTTAACATAAAAAATTTTCGTATAAAAGGATAAAGTAGACATAGAGCTATATTATACGAGAAAGTTTTGGTAGTAGAAAAAATATTATGTAAAATTTTGAAACAAAATATTATTAAGTAAAATAATAAATTTTCATTGTAATGAAGTGATTTACCCATTTAGCGTCAAAGGTGCGAAAAAGCACCATTTTTTTGTAGAATTTTTTTTGACAATTTGTTAATTTTTTTAAATCTTTGTATTTTTTGAGCAACCAGAAAATATAAGTGTAACTAAATTTAATTTTGTTTAATTTCCAAACTCATGCTTTCATCACAAAAATATTTTCTAAATGTCCGAAATTTTCAATCCTTCGACACAACTTTATTTTTACTGTAGTAATTTTATTGGCATAACACTTTTGTGGTCAAATAAATTTTTTTAACCTATTTGTACACCAATTGTTATAAAAATACAAAAAAAAATTTCTGAGTCATCAAATCTCGTGTTTGAAAATAATGGTTCGATAACGAACCATTGGTGAAAGTCGACATATAATCCTGTCTGATCAGGAATAAGTTCAAGGTGATGTACAGGCAGTAATTTGTTGTGATATTTCTGTATTATGTGTAAAAAAACGTATCCGCTATGCTTGCGCTCCGAGCTCCTGCAACTGCTCCAAAGAGTGGACACGTTTGGCGCTCCCGGACTGTGCAATTGTGCGCACTCTGCCTCGGCGCTCCAATCTGTGGCGGTTTATATGTAAGAAAGCGCATATCGGCATATAGTGGATCGTTGGCGCTCCCGGACCATGCAACAGTGTGCGCTCCGCCTTAATGGTCCAATAGGTGGCGGTTTATATTATGTAGAGGAGCGCATGCCGTATCGATGGGAACAGTTGGAGAGAGCGCGGAGCGCAAGAGGTTTGTAAACATAGTGAATGGTAGGCACTCCCGCACCGTGCAACAGTGCACGCTGCGCCTCGGCGTTCCAATTGGTGTCGGTTTATATGTAGAGTAGCGCATACCGTATCGATTGGAGCAGTTGCAGGGAGCGCGGAATGCAAGAGGTTCGTGAACATAGTGGATGGTTGCCGCTCCCGGATTGTGCAACAGTGCGCCAACGACCGCGCGGCAGTGCCTCGGTGGTCCAATATTACGAACGTAGTGGATACGTACCTTTCAAAAGACGGGTATTCTGGTATTCAGTTTTGTTATAATCTAGGGCGGGGGAGGGCAGGGGGCTATATAAGGGAGGTTGTGTAGTGTTGTAGACAATATGTCGATTTGTCGAATTTATGCAACTGGCACAGTGCAAGATACAGGATTGGAAAGTGTAAACTGGAAATATCTAAAATAATTTCTAAAAAAGATAGAGGGCCGTTCGACTTCGTTTTTGAGAAAGAAGCTGAAGAAGGTGTAGGCAATGTTCTAACCATACTATTTTTGTTTATCAAAACTTCCAGGTCCATTTACACTCTAAATGTTTTGAGACTTTTTACAAAAAATAAAATTGTGTATTTTAATTTTTATATCTCATTTTCGCCAAAGGTTCGAAAACGAACCATTTTGTTGTTGTGGCACCTGCCATTAACAACGTGTTAAACATTTTTTTTTAGGAATGTTTAAGTTCATTTCACTCTACTTAATCAAATATATTACATATTATTGCAGTATTTCTTTGCTTGGCGGTTAATGGGTAACAAGCTGCCGATGTACAAAAATTTATAAAACTGAACATGCAATATATAGAAAAACTTGTTTGATTTATATAAAGCAAATCAAAAACATATGCAACTCCCATTATAAAAAATCTAGAAGTATAGATATAAACAAAAACATTTTTAAATGAAGTAAGGCAAAACATTTTTCTTGTATTTATCGACTTTTAAAGAACATGTAGGGATCTCGAGCAGGTGCTCTGGTGAGCATTGAATAAAGAAGATTTTGGCGATACTTTGTCTACATCTACTCAATTATCCAGAGTACTTAATATTCTTTTTTGGGATTCACTGATTATACGTTCAGTAGCTCTTCATTTATTTGAGATGTGATCTCGGTTTTTATAGTTACTTAACTTTGGTTATTTACCTTTTATTTTACATACTTACCTGATTTGATTTTTATTATTATTTGGACTGTATGACTACGTATATTATGCTCTCTTGCAAAGGAAGTATTTTTAATTTTTTTTGCTTTTTCTTTTTGTTATTGTGTGCCTGAGCTTTTAGGCGAACGGCAGCAACCCCTAAAATTACGTTGTACCGACCACGAAAATCAAATTTAAGGTGAACAATTTTGGCCATTCTTCATGTTTTCGAGGCAGCCGAATCCGGATATGAAGTTTATTTTTACCTAGAATTGGTGGAACATGTTCAAAAATCAAATTATATTCAAAAATGCGAAAAATAAATTTTGATTATTTTTCAGTTTTACCTTGCTGTATCTTTGGTTGCTGTAAATAATATTTCCTTTTGAAAATTGTATTGTGTCATGTTCGAAGTATTTAGAAAACTAAAACATTCGTAAAAAATGTTTAAACAAATTAAAATAGAAGTTATTAATTTTTAAACATTTTATCGTCAGATTTCGTTAGTTTCATGTTTACTTAAAAAAGTTGTGTGACAAACTTTTTAGTTTAAAATTTTAATTAAAACAGCAATAAAATCTAATTCATGAAGAAGTTTTCTAGAAAATTTTAATTCAAATATACAATAGGGAAAAAGTTATTATCAAAGACGCTTATTATTCGAGATATCGACCACGGTGTGGGGAATGGCTAATTTTGATCATACTTTATGTTTTTGATGGTGCTGAAAGCGAAAATTACTTTTATTTTGAATTTTATGTGGGGGAACATTGTCAAAATAGCAATTTTACCCCAAAAATAAAAAAAAATTAAGTAACTTGTTTTTACGTATAACTCGCTACCACTCTGTT